>NW_020187642.1:0-586 GCF_900000015.1 Plasmopara halstedii | reverse complement strand
TCACTTAGAGTTTGTATACTCTTGGAAGTCAAGCTTTCTCTGTGCAAGGTGCCGTGTGACCCGTCACACTTGCTTCCGACAGCCTGTAGCAGCGCTACACACATACTATCACCCGCGAATGCGGCGCTGATCGAATCCTTCACTGACGACGTCACCGTCGTGACATGAGCAAGCTCATAGTCTGGTCTGCGTGACAATGCTTCAGCCAAAGCATTCTGCTTTCCTGGCTTATACTACACCTTGAAGTTTTTTGTGCAAATATTTGCCATCCTCTGCTAGAAGTGAGGCGACTGAGTCGCACTGCATAATGACGCATGATCTGTGAAAATCGCAATCGGTTTGAGCCAAGCAGGTGCACCCTGAACTTGACAGGTGCATACTTCATTGCAAGTAATTCCTTGTCGTGGACTGAGTATTCCTTTTCGCAGCCTAAAGCTGGCGGGATTCGAACGCGATCACCCGACCTCTCCCCTCGGCGTCTACTTGAAGCAGTGTATACCTGATGGGAAAGTTCGAAGCGTCACAGACGACACTAAAATGACGATCGGGGTCTGGCAACGCCAGTATTGGTGCATGAAGGAGGCTG
>NW_020187641.1:0-571 GCF_900000015.1 Plasmopara halstedii | reverse complement strand
CCTTGTCATGAACTGGGTAGTTCTTCTCTGCAGCTTTGAGCTGTCGAGATTCGAACGCAATCACCTGATCTCGCCCCTCGGCGTCCGCTTGCAGCAGTGCACAGCCGATGGCAAAGTCCGAAGCGTCACAGACGACACGGAAAGGACGATCAGGGTCTGGAAGTGCCAGTATAGGTGCATGCAGGAGGCTGTCTTTGACCCCGTCAAAAGCCTCCTGATGTTCCGTGTTCCAACACCATTCCGCATCCGTTTTCAGAAGATTGGATAATAGCCTGGCCATTTCTGCGTAGTTTACGCTGTGTTTCTGCAAGTTATTGGCAAGACGAAGCCACTTACTCAAGTCCTTCTGGTTCTTTGAAACCGGTCAATCTACAATGGCCTTTACCTCAGCGGGATCCGCTCGAACGCTAAGCTTCCCATTGAAGCTCCTAAAAAGGGAATCTCTTTTGCGCCAAAGATGACTTTGTCTGCATTGGCGTATTGTTTGTTAGTGCGCATGCACTCGAGCACCACTCTTAGATGGACGATGTGGTTCTTCTCATCCGTCCTCCCGTGCTCCGCACGACTGTGA
>NW_020187640.1:375-1003 GCF_900000015.1 Plasmopara halstedii | reverse complement strand
TGGTCGACTCCTTCCCTTCAGCTTGTCTTGGATCTACACCACTGAAACAATTTGATCTGAGTGTTCAGAAACTTCAGCAACGTCGCACTCCCCTGGTTACATTTGAACTTTCACGTTTGAAATTTTAGCTTCGTCAACTTGTTACCGTTGTCCATCATTGCATAGCTAATTTGGCGTCGATACCACCGACGCCTGTCTTATGAACACGTAGTCAAAGAGTTTGTTGGCTAAGCTCTATAGCGGGAATTTCTCTTGGAGACACCAGCAAATTTCATGCGCACCGCTCGCCGACCCAGCAAACAAGATTTGTGAGTCCTCGATAGCAACACAGACGATTGCCGTTGCCTTACTAGACTCAAGCTTGTATGTTTCGTGGTCTTACAAAGTAATGGACTTCTCCAATTTGATCTGACTGGTCAGAATTTCCTACACGTTGCGCTTCTATACAGTGCTGGCCAAAATATGTAGCCATGACTAATTCTCAATTTTTTTGTCAATTTTCAGCGAAATACCCTAAAACCGTGTAGAAGCGCTATTGAGACAAAGAGTTTCCGGAGCATATCATTTTTTTTCACAGACAACGTTTCGTTGCGGAGATCAAGAAGCGACCATCACTCTGACCCTGGAC
>NW_020187640.1:0-304 GCF_900000015.1 Plasmopara halstedii | reverse complement strand
CAGAAAGAATATGCAGATGAAAAAGGAAGAGGCAAAGTAGAAAGCTTTAAGGTCGGGGTTCTGGTTTTATTAAAGCTTAAAAACGTGCCTACACATACAGCCTCCGCTAACTTAAGGACGACGCTTCGTCCACGGTTAGTCGGACCGTTTAAAGTTGTGGCCAAGCGGGGCCTGGCGTACACGCTAAACCTTTCGAAACGGATGCACACCCACCCGGTGTTTTACGTGGGCTTGCTCAAGCCGTATCGGGATCCGGCGCAAGTGAACGCGGAAGCGTTGGCGCCGGAGCGGATCCCACGGGCCC
>NW_020187639.1:0-307 GCF_900000015.1 Plasmopara halstedii | reverse complement strand
GTGCTTACGTATGATAGAGTTAGCTTGACACCGCGTGTGGAAGCAAAAGCCACGGCTTTAGTAAACCGTTTATAATCGCAACAAGCGTTCGATACAATGCCGTTACATACGCTGCGTGACAAGTGAAGAGCAGACTGAGGTGTAAACAAGCGGCATTGTAGTGCACTCCTACAGTGGTAGATGAAGACAAACTGTCCCTGGACTGACAAGAACTGGCTCATTAATCGCTTAAATGGAATTGACGACGTTCTTACGTATGAAAGAGTTAGCTAGACACCGCGTGTGGAAGCCAAAGCTATAGCTAAAG
>NW_020187638.1:0-995 GCF_900000015.1 Plasmopara halstedii | reverse complement strand
ATCGATATACTCACTTTGCTCACGCAACAGTGGCCACTGTCGGAGTACTGCATACTTTGGACAATAATCACGATCAATTTGTGCCGAACTCCCGTTCTTGTGGAAGACCAGAGAAAGTCTGGCACTAAAGATGGAGTGAATTATAAGGATCAGCTGGGTCTCTCAAATAGCTGATCCTCCACGTGACGTAAAGTCAACGAACTACCATCAGAATTAATGGCGAGTAACTTACAGCTACCTGGTCTGCTCTATATACCAATAAATAGTGCTTTCTCGTAAAGCACGAAGCTATTTACTGCTCCAAATTTTGGATGCTTTGCACGTTAGCGCTAAATCAGCGATATCTTGAGGTTGTGAGAAAAGTAAACAATTTATGCGTCAGGTTTTGTTCATCTCCTTGGATGATAGTCATCTGTGTCTGATCGAGCCATGTCCAGAAAGACTACAACACTCAATGACTCTAAATCTTTTACTCGTATCAAAGCGGGGAGATAGCTATATGCTGATTGACTCTACCAGATAAAATATCTGGCAAAAAAACTTACAGTTATACTAATCTATCAACACATTGGAACCCATGATAAACCGTTTAGGATCCTGTCCCACCTGACTTTTGAGTGCTGTTCAAAACATCTTGCAATACCAAAGGAACTCACTGCCACATTTGCTTTTTAGCTTATTTTAGCAATTCACAGACTGCATCGAGCGATCGCAAGTTTTGCCTTGACGCTGTTACAGCTTCATAGTCGCGCTAAAAGCAGCTTGTTTCTTAGCAGAGGGGTTACGGACTTATCGACACTCTATAAAGAGAGTAGTGCATGGCATCTAATGCTACGACATTCGATAAGAGTTATAATTTTCAGGTACATCATACTTTTGTTGAGGTGAATCGCAAATCTAAATCCAGGACCAAATAGCGTTTAATCTCTAAAGTCTTCGGAATATTTAATCGCCAGGAAATACCTTCGAAAATTGTGTCAATAGTATTACTGTAA
>NW_020187637.1:0-753 GCF_900000015.1 Plasmopara halstedii | reverse complement strand
TTTTTTTCCATAAATGTCAATAGATGATTTATTAATCCAAACGTACTGACGGAGATCGGATACATCGGATTTGAACTTTTCCTTGAAAACGGGAAGTACATTTTTCATAATTCCATTCGATATCAGCAGCTCTTTGTTGTTTAGTAAAATCCAAAGTAGTTTTATCCGGCTTTGATCGTCGTCAGAGGTTGTTGATGTCGATCTATTGACAAAATGAATGTCATCCAGTCTCCTATCCTTAAGCTTCACATCGAGAAACTCTAAATCATCGCCTGCACGCTTCTTTCCCTTCAAACGCTTTTTATCTGACTGCATGAGTGTCCTCGTTAGATTCTCTTCATCATGCATGGCGCCAACTTCGTCAATTGAGTTGCTTTCACCATCGTAGTAGATATTCCTGATTTTAGATTCAGTAGCTACCCAATCAATCGTTTCATAATTATATCGCTTAATGTTTCCTATGATGGTAATGAGAGACCCTTTATCTCCAAGACGGTACCTAGGATCATCTTTGCCAGTCTTCCTACGGATGGGATGAATTCGAAGAGCAACCCAATTTGGATTCTCTATGAATAGATTTTTGATCCATGATCTTGAATCAACTTGCTCTTCACTATCCATCGTTTTCTTCTCAGGCGGTATGGTAAGGTCCGTGTTTAATCCAGCATTCACTGATCGAGTTTGAACCTCAACGCTTTGGTCACTTGTTTTAGGAATGGCATTTACTCCAACATCTACGACTTGGGGAGATGA
>NW_020187636.1:0-495 GCF_900000015.1 Plasmopara halstedii | reverse complement strand
AGCCGGAAAGCGCGACAGCTACTGCCAACATTCTAACGTAATAGTTGCAAGAAAGCATTGTACGAATGGGACTGGAAGAACGAGTCAGAAGGACTAGAAAGGACTCGGATGATCGAGTGCAAATTTTAAAATGAAGTCGTAGATGTTAAGCCAATGCAACATTTCTAAGATGTTTGATCCATGTGCTTTGAGCGGTACAGGAATAAGTCCTGCATCGAAAAAGAATCATAAGATTTTATATCTGATCTTATCCAAGTTTGAATTGATCTTTTATTGTTGTATTGTTTTCTATGAAGGAGAATGTAGCATTTTCTATTCGAGATCATTAATCTTTTGGAGAAGCGACAACCTCTTATTACTTGCATGGGTACCACATTGACACGATTCGCTCGACTCTATATGCTAAATATCATTTCACCAAATTCTTATCACAGGAAATGCATCCAAAGCTTGTAGCTCCTGAAGGTCTATGGTTGCGACTTTCAAACATGTGGG
>NW_020187635.1:0-1303 GCF_900000015.1 Plasmopara halstedii | reverse complement strand
AAAACTGAATAAAGATAATCTGCCCATATTTCTGATTGCCCAGTAATGAATTATAAGAGATCGAATAGATTGAATGAAACTCGATCACGTTGGCTTCCTTGCTTCTTTTCATATACGCGGATGATGCACACGATATACAAAATGTATCACAATAAACACCTGCACACACCTTACAGAACAATGCAGAGACTACGCTTCTTTTTGGACTAATTAAATTTAGATTTCGTAATGTCAATGTCACTTCAATTAAAATGATCAGGATGCATCAGATCCATCCTTACGTCAACTCTTGAGTTCAATTTTTTCTCAAACGCTCTTAAATTATCAACGTGATATGTTAGATGATATAGGTGTTATAACGTTTTTCCCATTACCGAAAAAATAAAAAAACTAAATAATGCACTTCCAGGCATATATATCATACACGATATATGAGCGTTTGCGCTCGAAGAAAATAAATGGTGGACCAAATCACTCTTGACTCATAAAGATTTTTTCATAGATCTCAGCATCTTTAAATACGACATTTTACTGGATTCCTTGAATTCTACATCTACGAGGTAACCTCGTGCTGCCCACTTGAATGTTTTACATCGTGTAATTGCTGGCTTAACGTGCTGTCTCCGTTGCAGTGCGCTGTGCACAGAGAAAGCGTTGGCTCAAAGAGTTGGTGCATATAAAGCACATAGGTCAGGTTCGCTAACAGCGATATATACTATGGTAAATTTATATAGGATACAACAGCTAATAATACTTTTTTGCTTGACTTGTCCTAAATACTTAATTGTAACTGAACGAAGTTCACACACTCATAGTGTAGTTGTGAATATTCATGACCTGTGATTCATGGATTACATAGGTTTGAGTAACATGTGGGCTGCTTGCTGGCAGAAAAATGAAAATTTGATGTAAGAAATTGCACATTGAGAATGAGTCTAAATAGATTCTTGATATAAGCAGTCTTAACATAGTAGAGCGAACAATGATAGTTGTATTAGAGACTCTCAATTTTGCCCCTGGTAGGAGTGCTGAAGCCCCTCTCTGTGCGTTTGAGAATGAGCTTTCTGAGAAACAAAGCTTCATTTGTACGAAATGCACGGCAATTCTGTTCCACTACAAGGCTATTTGTACCCAGAATCTTTCCTCTACCGAGTCTCACCATCTTTGTTAGTACCAAAATCGGTGCACTTCTGACCATATAAGATAACACAAAAATGCAGTGTAAATTTCGACTGTACAGTACGTATCCCGTATCATACACCCTCTACAAAATGTGAAGTACGCTGTGGCTTACCATTCAAAA
>NW_020187634.1:0-503 GCF_900000015.1 Plasmopara halstedii | reverse complement strand
GGTCGGTATCCCAATTGGACCTGGCTGCGTGGGGACTGGTCTCTACTTTGCGGATGACTCTACGCTCCTATCCAGCTCTGTAGCGGGTCTGCAGAGCCAGGTTGCCATTGTGGATCTCTACTGCGAGGGATCTGGAGCGCGGCTCAATTTAAATAAGTCCCAATTGGTTGCGTTCAACGGCGAATGCATCTCAGCTCAGGACTCACCTTTCGAAATCGGAACGTCCGGGTCAGTGGTTTACCTCGGCGTTCCTATTGTCCTGAAGTCCGTTCCGAGTTGGTTTGCGCTTCTCTGGAGTCTAAGGTGTGTACCCGACTTGCCTACTGGGGGAAGCGTGCACGCACCTTTCGCGGACGTCTTCTCATTCTATATGCGATGGTTCTCTCGATTCTGTGGCACTTTACCCCGCACTTTACTCTACCTGACGATATGATTCGGCGTTTGCAATACATCTCCGAGAGATATCTACTTACGAGTCGGAGTGATCCTAGTCGACGTTTTGT
>NW_020187633.1:0-351 GCF_900000015.1 Plasmopara halstedii | reverse complement strand
GTTGATTGCACTGTGAAACGTCGAGTTATAATTTTTGATGACATCAGATAATAAAGATTTGGTTCATGGCTTATCAATCTTGATTAAAACGTTGCTTCAAGGTTCGATTGAAACGCTCAATCTTACCCATCGTATTGTAATCACCAGCCTCGTTATTGTAATGCTCAATATTCTTCTCTTGTAGATAAGTTAAGAACTCCTTTCCATTGTCTGAAGTTATGATTTCTACTTTATGTGCTTCTACCAAAGCTTTTAATACATTTAATACTGAAGTCGCTTTCTTATCGGGGATAAGTTGTGCGTATTCAATTCGCGAGTTGATGTTGATAGCAGTGAGCATAGTACGTTTCC
>NW_020187632.1:0-2153 GCF_900000015.1 Plasmopara halstedii | reverse complement strand
GAAGTCAAACACGCGATAACCCTTGACATTCCTCGCATAGGCGAGAGAGATACATTTGAACTCGTCTTCGAACTTTGTTCTCCTGCATCGTAAACAGCAGCGTACATCTGCGACCCGAACACGCGTAAGTGATCCATTATTCAAGGTATCATCTTGAAAGCCAACTCATATGGCGTGAAGTCGGGTCGGGTTGTATTCGATGAGCGATTAATTAAATAGTGCTGTGTTTACGTCTTCCACCCGCCATTCTATTAAACTCATTAGTGATTCAGTATAAAGTACAATGGACTTTTCACAGCCATTAATCGAAGGTTCATAGATGTACCTTCTGTTTGCATTTTGGGAATAAATAACATAGTATGGTGCTCCCAAATGCATACGTGACACCTTATATGAAATCACAAACATTTTTTGTGTTCCAGGATGCTAGTTCTAACTTAAGGAACTGTACTGGTGACGAGACCGACGTTCTCTGTCTATCAAAATAGGCGGCATAAGCATCCCACGAAAGTGGAAAGCTGAGCTTTTCGAAGTCAAGCTCCATATAGCCACGATATTCCAAAAGTTGAAGCTGAGGATCAACCTCAGTACACATTGGAGTTAAAATTTAGCAATCCAAGGTTTAACTAGTGACATCTCTGAGAGCCCATGGGATATTTTGCATGTAGCTAGTAACCAAATCTCGATTTTTCAGCTGCCAATTTACCTCTAAGTTAAGTCGTGCATCTTTTCTCACGTCAGGACTGTCCTTCTCCCTGCACGTCGGAAATCACTCCTAGTTGCACAAGTGCGTGTGTTGTGTTTGAGAGACCAGCGCCCTCCTACAGAAATGTGCTAGCGGTGAAGTTTAACTTCATGCGCATTGAGGGCTTTTTTGAGCGCGCGCTTGTGACTAAGGTGTGAAAATAAGACGTGTAAGCTTTAGTATGGTCTTGAGAGGTTATCAAGGGTTGCGTATCGTATTATGACGAACGTACACTTTACATTTTTGTAGAAAACTCAAAAGTGCGAAAGTACTGGTTATGATGATGGCGATGCTACTTCGTGAAGAATAGAGTAAGGTCTGATTTCTGTATGCATGCTACCCTTGAATTCAAAAGCGCAAACGAATTCTTAATTTCTTTTCTCCTCTCATGAGTGGAGCTTCCAGCCCCTTCTTCTCTGCGTTAGTAAGCGCGAGTCAAAGCTTCCTCTGTGTACAAGATTCACAGTAACCCGATGCAGCACTTCTGTTGGAAATCCATTCTTTAATCTATACGCCTTTGGGTGTGAAGTAGATCTTCCATGAAATGGGTAAGTGCTTGCGCTTACCTCTAGATAGGAGAGCAGGTGTGGTACGACCACCATTTATGTCCGTATCAAGTTCGCAACCAATTTTATCTGCGGCGCAAGTAGGCAATAGCCTTTAGTTGACTCAGCATCATTCGATACAGTTCCTTAATGTGAGATGGCAAAAAAGACGAGATTTACTCTTCTTGTAGCTCAGTACAGAGCATATCCTCAGTATGAGAAATATAGAAATCTAAGTTTATTTTGTATTATATCCAATTTTGATCGTCTATTTTTCTTTAACATCTGAGATCTAAGATGCGCGAGGTATTCGAGGCGTTTTTAACTGATCCGATCTGTGTCAACGAAGACGTTTTCGCTTTATGGCTTGAAGGCCATAACACGAGTGAAGCATTAATTGCACGACTTCAGCTCCCTTCGCCCGTGTCTATGCCTTTTTTAGGTGGAGACGCAGCCGCCAAACTGCGAGAACTTCTATGGCGTGATACAGTGGACCAATATCGCCTTTACGATAAACTAGAACACTATCTCTCCCAGCCAAGTCTTTTCCGCTCCCAGCTTCTGTTCCAAATTCCGCCATTACAGCAACAATATATGGTAGAATGCTATTATACACGTGATACAGACGTTGACCGGTGGCTATTGGGGAAAAAATTCTCTATGCGTCTGGAAAAAGATCTAGACGGCGTTGCGGAGCATTCAGGTCGTACACTTAAAAGTTGTCGACGACAATTAGAGAATTTACGACGTGTATACGCTGCTATAGAAGATCGCAACTTTACTGGCCTTCCATGTCGTATCATAAGTGAGCTCTTTGTTCTCTCCGAGTCACTAGCCTGTAAATATGCCTGTCTACTTTTTCT
>NW_020187631.1:0-493 GCF_900000015.1 Plasmopara halstedii | reverse complement strand
TTTGGATCAATATTTTGGGAAAATCAGTGCTATGTTAGCAAACACGGCTACACCTTCACTCGTGACGCCATCTACCTTGTGATCAAAACCAGCATCAAATCTGAAACTGATAGATGCATGTTAGATTGGGTAACCACGGTGAGCGCCCCGCTTCGTGATCCGAACGATATCATTTGGAATGATGTTTTCATCCAGGCCCAACTAAATCAGTTCATCTTTACCATAATAGTCAACAATCTTGCTTTTCAAGTCTTTATCTATGAAGGTTAAGTCCGATCAAGGATCCAAAGCATTCTTACGCAGATAAGCTTCTTTGGCGCTACATTCCCATCGGTCCGATATTCGGGTCGACTTTCAAGCCTCCTTCAGGTACATCCTTGTTCTTGAATTGTTGCGCAAATGACATAAGCTTCACTGTACTGCGGTGCACTTTCATGAGCGTGAGCATCCGTCAAACTTGGATTTACCACGCGCAATACCACGGAAACGCACA
>NW_020187630.1:0-780 GCF_900000015.1 Plasmopara halstedii | reverse complement strand
TTCATCTACCACTATGATAGTGCACTTCAAGGCCGCTTGTTTACACGGCATTCTGCTGCATACTTGTCACGCAGCCTATGAAACGGCATTATGTTGAACACCTGTTGCCAAAAGTAATGATTTGCTGTAGCTATGGCTTTTACTTCGATACGCGGTGTCTAGCTAACTCTTTTAGACGTAAGCACGTGGTCAATTCCATTGAAGCGGTTAATGGGTATCACAGTTTTTGTCAATGTGATGATAGTTTGACTTCATCTACCACTGTAAGAGTGCACAACAAGGCTGCTTGTTTACACGTCATTCCGCTCGTTGCTGAAAACGCAGCGTATGTAACAGCATTGTGTACACCTGTTGCCATGGCTGTTGCTTCGATATGCAGTGTCTAGCGAACTCTATCATACGTTAGCACGTAGGCAATTCCACTAAAGCGGTTAATGGTATCACAGTTCTTGTGACTATCATGATAGTTTGCCTTCACCTACAACTGTGGGAGTGCACAACAAGGTCGCTTGTTTACACGTCATTCCGCTGTTTGCTTGTCACGTAGCGTATGTAACGGCATTGTATTGAACACCTGTTGCCGAAAGTAATGATTTGCTGTAGCCGTGGCTTTTACTTCGATATTCTGTGTTTAGCTAACTCTATCATGCATTAGCACGTAGTCGATTCCATTTAAGCGGTTAGTGGGTATCACAGTTTTCGTCAGTGTCATGATAGTTTGCCTTCATCTACCACTATGATAGTGCACTTCAAGGCCGCTTGTTTACACGGCATTCTGCT
>NW_020187629.1:0-456 GCF_900000015.1 Plasmopara halstedii | reverse complement strand
CGTGCCCAAGATGCCTCGGACTCTATCCGACCACGCCATCAATGGCATGCAGCGACTGCTTCACAACGAGAGCAGTACTCAGTGGTCTACGTGTCACTTCACGTCCAGCACGGTGGCCTCGCCCTTGATGCCTCGGCCCTTGACCGACCGTGTCATGCACGAGATGCAGCGACTGCTTCTACACTCGAGCAGCGCTCAGTGGTTTACGTGCCACTTTACGTGCATCACTGGGGCCTCGCCCTTGGCCGACCATGTTACGCATGACATGCAGCGACCGCTCCGAAACTTGAGCAGCGTTCAGTGGGAGCGTGCCACTCCACGATCAGCCCGCGAGCCCCGCTCGAGACTCCTGTTCAATACACCGTTGTAGTCTACCAACTCGGACATTCCAATGTCTGTAACATATGTACTATGTTATGTTCTATGTAATGTACGCAACATGTTATGTTCGATGTT
>NW_020187628.1:0-336 GCF_900000015.1 Plasmopara halstedii | reverse complement strand
ATCAGTGTTCAAACGTAAAACAAACTTCAACCGGCAGTTTTATCGATGTTTCTTAGCTTTTACGTTACCCCACATCAATTACACATTAAGAAGTTGACGACGAAAATACTAAGAATTGTCCGAGAAAGAAAGAAGTTAACATTTTTTCAACCTATTTTCTTTTATGCTGAGCTTCTGAAAGGTTTGCAATGGATCTGAGCGAAATTCCATTCGACGTGCCGGTTATAATTCAGTCGGTTTATAAACTGAAAAGTTTGCAAAATCCTGTTGGTTCCAACAAAGCCCGTTGTCTATCTTTCAACCGTGACATTTACGAACAACTTTTTCTACGCCGTG
>NW_020187627.1:0-574 GCF_900000015.1 Plasmopara halstedii | reverse complement strand
GGAGGAGCCGACGAACTGCATCCAAGAGACACCGAAACACGAGCTATAGAGGGTTCACGACCCAAAGACACCGCGAGAAAGAAGAAAGAACGTAAGACTGCTGATAAAATGGTCACGAGACAATCTACAAAGCAAAAAGATACTGCAGAGATAGCCAATTTAGTTGTGAACGATCCAAAGAACTACAATCAAGCTATGAGAAGCGATGATAACCAAAAATGGACCCAAGCAATAAACGACGAATTAAAATCATTGGAAGAGAATGGCACGTGGGTCCCTGTGCCTAAGACTAGGGACATGAAAGTATTAAACACGAAATGGGTATTCAAGACGAAGACGAATGCTGAAGGACGTGTGGAGCGTCACAAAGCACGCATGGTTGCGTGTGGTAATGAACAAGTGTTTGGAGAAGATTTCTTACTTACTTATGCTCCAGTAATGGAGATGACGACGGTAAAAGTCGCATTAGCGATGGCACTACACTGGAATGTACCTGCTCGTCACGGGGATGAACCTAATGCCTATGTTAAGGCAGAAGCTGAGAAGGATTTTCCCATTCATATTAAGATCCCTC
>NW_020187626.1:0-324 GCF_900000015.1 Plasmopara halstedii | reverse complement strand
TGGTACGTGTAACCCCGTTACAGCTGGAACACCCAGTAATTATACATTTAATCAGGTTTTGTTACTCATATAGAAAAGATTTTGCCGCAAATAAAACCGAGAAACAGAAAACGGAAGAGTTAATTAGCCTTGGGCTAAGGTTGTAATTACTCTAAAGTGAGAGGATTGCGATAGCTATTCGAGATCGGGGCGTAACGCACGCCGGACGATGCACTTAAGTTAAAGCCGTAACTAGCTTTAACTTCAATCCCACGGCCTTGTCTGCCGCCATTATAAGCACCACGACCACGATTTCTTCTACCCGATCCGCGCTGCATTGCTTTG
>NW_020187625.1:0-392 GCF_900000015.1 Plasmopara halstedii | reverse complement strand
AAAAAAAAATTAATTTAACACGATTAGTTAATTCTTATAAATTACGATATTTAAATTTTAAAATTAATAATTTAAATACATCTAAAAAATCAAAAAAAGAATTTTCAAGAGTTGATTATATACAAATTATTATAGAAAATAAAAAAATTTTGAATAATAATTTAAAATAAAAAATAAAAGCATTTCTTTCAATAAAAATATATGTTTAAGAATAAATTTTTAAAATAAATTTATGCCTCAATTTGATCAATTCTCATTTTTTAATCAAGTTTCATGGTTTTTAGTTTTATTTTTTAGTTTTTATTTTTTTATTACTTATTTTTTTTTACCAAAAATTTGTTATAATTTAAAATTTAGAAAAAAGAAAATTATTTTTGATAATAAAAAAAAAA
>NW_020187624.1:0-1514 GCF_900000015.1 Plasmopara halstedii | reverse complement strand
ATATATACTAGATTTCTTAGACAATATTGTTGTTCATCGAAATATGATATCTAGTAAGCATCCCGTATTGATAATAAGTGGCTGATTTGTTAAGGCCATTTCAATTTTATGAAAAATTGATCTGCAGCAACAGTTGAGCATTCCATGAAAGTAAGCGAAGAAGCCTTATATAGCTTTGCCAAGCAATAGTCGAGAGCATTTCATAATCTATTTTGTAGCGACGCGTAGTATCTCCTTGACCTATCGAGAAAGAAGTATCTGTGATTAGTGAGCAAAGGTAACACAAGCAATACTGGAAGAAAAAAAAATGTCTTCATATGCTACAGCCGCAGCGTCTAGATGTTTCTACATCTGGCTTGGCAATTGAGCTCTAATGTTGCTGTGGCGGTTAAGGTGCTATGAGTGAATTGCGTTGACAAACGTAGTTAATATTATTCGGCAGCACTTGTACCAGAAATTTCAATCAATTCATTTTAAAACAAAATACCAAACAGCAAAATATATTTACGATACTAGTGCGTTATGGCTGATCCTCATGAATGTCGTTCGACATTTAATTACTGGGCCGCTGCTTGAATCTCGTCTGTCATTTTTTTTGACTCATCAAGGTGAATCACGGATGCGCGCTTCCAACCGGCAGGGAACTTTTCGTTTATGAAGAAGTCATTGATAACGCTCACTGAAACGGTGTTATTGTTCATTTTACTGCCGAAGACCAGTACAGCACCCGAACCCTGACCATAAGCTTGGCGCGCCTGCTGTGGAGTCAAATGAAATCTTGGATCCTTCTGAAACATTTCGCGACGAGCCTTGTAAGTATGCCCTACCGACTCTGCCGATAAAAAGCCATTTTTGGCTCGACTGGTAAGGTCTTTGACTAAGCCCAGATCGACTATTGCAGGATCGACTCCTGTGTATTCAGGGCGGCGAGAAAGTGAGATAGGATGTCCCATCGAGGACAAATCATTGAGCGAAAGCTTATCAGGCAAACCTGACAAAAGCAGATTTACGACTTCATCATCATGGCCAAATTGCGTTTGAATTGCATGGCGAATCTCTGCTTTGGTAATGTTCTGGCCGTTTCGCTTTAGATGACCACAGTTACAAAGAGTGTTGAGGGCAGGGCACGGCGAGCGGCGGAAAGGTTTTGTAGTACCAGGAAATCCCGAGGTCTTCTCTAGAGGTGGCTTCCAATACTGTCCTTCGATCATGTTGGGAACTTGACAGGTAGTCAGATCCGCGAACGAGGCAATAACCACGGCGATGAAAGTGGAGACGACAGACACCATTTTAGGGGCAAATTGGAAAATGAAGTTTTGTTTTGGCTTGCAATTCCGAGGGTATGGCAGATTTTCATCACACCACCTTCTCTGGTCTGTCGAAGGATTATGTCTAAACAAGTTATCGCTCTGTATATCAGTATTAATCTCAACTACGCAAATGCAATCTTTGAAAATCGAATGTCCCGCGTGATTTTTAAAAGACGTGTCGATGCAATTTCAGTAACACGTAGA
>NW_020187623.1:0-558 GCF_900000015.1 Plasmopara halstedii | reverse complement strand
CGAATATCTGACCTGTCTTCTAGCGGGATAAGTTCGATGGCGTCGTTGAGGGCGTGGCGGAACTCCGGCGTTAAACGCGTCTTGCGGCCACTCTTTCCCTTCCTGCCGCTGTTGTAGTTGATCGGCTCTCCTGCTTTGATGTCCTTGGTAGTCCGGCGCCACAATCGCGAAATCTGGTCAGTACTACATCCATACTTAGTCGCGCTGGAGCCGATCGCGCCTGGAGGCGGGCGTAGCTCAATGCTGACCCGCAGGAGGAAAGCGATAACCTCAGCACGCTCGGGCGGGGTGATATTCTTTCGTGGCTTTGCCACAGAAGTAGCGTCAGACCCCATCACAAGGAGTGGCGAAGAGTCAAAGCCGAAATGGGGTTTGACGGCTGTGCGTTTACCGTTATAACTTTGGCTCTGTTCAACAAAAACTCGCACGAGAACCACCAATCGACTTGTCAGGCTCGACCCGTCAATTTTAGCCAGTAAGCAAGCAGAAAAGGTCAAATTTGAGCTTAATATTGGTCAATCCCCGCAGCACCGCTTATATTTTCGGACAGAGGAAGTA
>NW_020187622.1:0-398 GCF_900000015.1 Plasmopara halstedii | reverse complement strand
CTTAAGGCCACAATCTAAGTATCTGCACTGCTCATTTTCTTGTGACGCTTGTGATTTTTACTTTATCGCATCTGCAACAGTGGAAAGAAATTGATGTACAGTCGTCCCTCGGATAACTAATAAAGGCGTGGTAAGAAACTATGAGTTAGTCTAGGTTATAAGTTTTTCGACCAGTTATGAGCTCGTGCTTGGCTACACACAATTACGCTTGGTTAAACAAACGTTTATTAGTTATACAAGGTTATGTTACCCGGAAATGAGTTATCCGAGGGACAACTGTATTTTAAACTAGACAGCCTTTACTGACAAATAGGAACGTGACAGTACAACATAAACGAGTAATGATTCACTGTATTTTCTTTAGTTTCAGTTAAAGCTGCGTCACCCTACTGGGGGGC
>NW_020187621.1:0-326 GCF_900000015.1 Plasmopara halstedii | reverse complement strand
TATCATGTCACATACGTTTGTGGTGCTACAGCGATGCTGATTGATTCAGGCGCATCCGGTTGGCACAACAGCAACTGTTAACGCACTCAAATGTTCGTTACGTTGTCAGCAGCTGAAAATATCATGTCTCAACGGTTGTGGTGATTCCGGACGTGTTACAGCGTATCCGATTGAACCAGACGCATCCATTTGGAGCGGCAGCGACAGCTTACGCATTCAGACGTTTTTAAATTGTCAGCAGCTAAGGTATCAAGTCTCATACGTTTGTGGAGCTTCCAAACGTGCTACAGCGTTACTGATTGAACCAGATGCGTATGTCTGGCGCG
>NW_020187620.1:0-1108 GCF_900000015.1 Plasmopara halstedii | reverse complement strand
CGTGAGCATCCGTCAAACTTGGGTTTACCGTATATAATCCACCACGCGCAATATCACGGAAACGCACGTAAAATCCTATAAATTTACGACTGTTAACAAAAAACACATAGCTTTTTCAACAGTACCCAGACTTCATAAGTGGTGTATTTACTCATAATGGTAGTGTACAAGCTTGTTGATGCGCAACGTGCCACGCACTACATCTGCCACACTATCAAAAAGCAAAGTTGCGTCTTCAATCTCCACTTTACAGCGATTATCTTTCCTCTGATCATCCACCAATGCGTCCTATTCAGCATCTGTTCATTAAATTTTTCAAAAAACATACGATGAAAATGGCATATCCTGGCTATGTTTCAACGTCTCAAATTTCGCGTCAAATAGTATGCAAATGGGTTCTTATTCTCTACGACAGCATACTTTTGTTCGTATACATCTAGTTTGGGTGCGACAGACCGTCCTACAGTGTCAAGTATACTGGACGATCGTTGCCCCACTTATAATACTTGCAATTTTCGTGGAAATTCATTTGAAGGCACCTGCACATGATTGAATAAGAATTTGAATCATTGCAAAGTGACCTTCACGATTTTGCAAGTCTTTGACAACGTCTAAGTGTGCAAGCACAACGATGATATTTCATAGACCGAGCCTTTTGCATGAAACGCTTGGGAAGATCGTACGACACAGCATTTGCGAGGAATTTCCGTAGCACATCAGCTCCTCACTGCGTGTATCCCACTTGTGCCGACATCGACAGCTGTACCTCCGTCCCACGCACGAGATAAAAGAGTTACATATACCACGCAACACAACGAGGATGACTAAATTGTGGAAACCGATTGTTGCTTTAAGTTAAAAACAATTGAACAGCGTCTGGTTCAAAATGCGGACTGGGTCGATAGCTCGTATCCTTAAAATAGTTTCCTGTTCGATCGTCAGCACAAAAGCGTTGAACATTATCTTTTGTAGCCTTCTCTTCCGTTGTTCGACTCAGAAATTTTTCGTAGACCAAATCAAACGAAAGCCAATTCAAGAGAATCATTCCTCGCCGTGAAATGTTGATCGGTGCTAATGTCGCGGCATCCATATTTTGTGGAAGCTGCGT
>NW_020187619.1:0-333 GCF_900000015.1 Plasmopara halstedii | reverse complement strand
CTGAGTGGTCTCTCGCTTGATGATCACCAACTCAGCGATCTCCTCGGCCTTTATGTTGACCAGGAAATCTTCTTCCGTCATTTCCTCGAGGTTCAGACGCCATCTGCCTTGACGGGCAACCCGGTCTCGCCGTCGAAGACGTCGCTTCTAGCGACGTCAGTCTGAACGGTGTTCAGACTCGACTGACGGCGGCGACGGTGTCGTCGACGGCGACCGTGACGTGAAACTGTGTTACCCACGTCGTGTGATGTCTCTTTGACGACATCAGAGGCACACGCGGCCTCGTGTGGAACTGTGTTACCCACACAGGAAGCGTGTTTCCCGCCTTCCTCT
>NW_020187618.1:0-330 GCF_900000015.1 Plasmopara halstedii | reverse complement strand
AGTAGTGAAAGTGCAAACTTGACTTGTTTGTCGCCTTTCGATGTATTACCTTGTTTTGCAGAACGACAATCCTTTGCATGATGACCATTTTTCCCACAGGCGCAACACTTGTCAGCTGTAATTTGGCTACAATTCGCTGTGTTCTGCCCAGAATCCTTGCCCACGTGCGTGTTCCATTCACTGTCCACGTGTTGAGCAAAATCGGTGAGTTCCTCTGCTTACCGCAGGAAATCCTTCCTTGTAGGGTCATACTTCACCATCAGCACCTGCTATAACTCAGGGCATGCGAACTTCACAATGTTCTCTAGTACTAGGTCGTCTCTTCCACCT
>NW_020187617.1:0-1301 GCF_900000015.1 Plasmopara halstedii | reverse complement strand
ATACTGATCTTACTTTGGTGATATTTTCAAATGTTTTACACCTTGCGTTACTGCGATTAAACTCTACGCAGTTTTGCTGCTCAACAATTTCGCTGCCGTGTTTTTGCTTCGACTAAAACAAGACACGATTTCGATTTTGGTGACAATAACCGACGCGTATTTTTCTGAATATATTCTTTTCGCATTTCAAGCACAAATATCAAAGATCCAGAAGTCGCCGCAATATTTCGTATTCGCTGACGAGTAGACCTTGTAAACAATCGTATTATGTGATGTATGATTTCATACGTTTGACCAATCAAGAAAAATGACAGAAAATGCCACGTCAAAGTCAAGTTGGAACTGATACGCATAAATTTCAGCGCAATTTGCTTCGAAAGTGGCTTTTGTCTTACTGTTCGTCAATCTTCACAACCATGAACGCCCAGTCATTCTGCATTTTCGTCTTCTGATCGTGTGGGAACCGATGTAGGATTTGAGAAGAAACTCAAAGGCCAAGAAGTCTCTGCATTCTTACATCAATGCCGTTCAGAATAGATCAATTTCAAAGCCAATGACGCGAGCTTAAAGAAAGACATTTGCTCGACTGTCGTTCATTGGCAGAAGCAATGAATCTCGCGACCACTACGCATTTGTTATGGGAATGTAGCGTGCCAAGAGGCAGAAATATGAAGATCTGAAATGTCGAGACATTTGCTCTTTTGATTGCATGAGAAGATCGAATTGGCTTCATGATTGAAGTCGCATTGGAACATCAAAAGTGCTCACAGTAACATCAAACACGTCAAATTGAGAATCTGCACGCAATGTGGACACAAGCATACAAAGGATTGCGTACGAATGCAACTACAAAACTATTGGATGATCGATACTGGGTCGAGACTATTATTTAAAGTTGGAGTAAGGATGGACATGGAAATGCAGTGAGGTTTAGAGTATGGTAGCAATCTGCGAAGCTAGTTATTGTGTAAGAGAATGAGGAACCTTTCTCGTTTTTTCGAACAAATAAGTCTATGCCTTCTTTTTTTCGAACAAATTTCATTTTTTCTGTACATGTATTTCGCTTCGCGCCAAAAGCACCACTATTGAATTTGCCCAAAGTTTCAAGGAATCATTTCATCATTTTCTCGAATATGGTAACCACAGTATCCAACTCTCGATCTCTGGCTAAGCGTGCATCACGAAAGACAACAAGTGCGTCTTCTATCGTCACAACAAAGTCAACGACATCCGGTGTTCGTAAATCTCGCAACATTGGACCATTGAAAGGAGTTGTTGCCATGGTGGACGTACGTGTGGGT
>NW_020187616.1:0-400 GCF_900000015.1 Plasmopara halstedii | reverse complement strand
AGCCTAAAGATTACTTCGAAAGCTCACATCGGCTAGGTAGAGACGGAGTTCGAATCGTGGTCAAATACTTTACAAACGCTTTCCCATGGGGGCATATCATATGGTGTCGGCACTGGCTAACTCAACTAGCTGATTCTGTTTTGAATAGTATCGTCTAAGCTCTTGGCCATCAAAGCAGCTCTGATGGACTATATATTTTTTACGCTTAGAAATGTTGCGAAATCAAAGGCTTTTGTAAATCGTTTCGATTGCTCACTGAGCGTCTGAGAAGTAAGTGAGAGCTTAAAAGAGTCTGAAAGCAAACGAGTGATAAGATTAATGGATAGTTTAGCAACGATGACAGTCTTGTTGTTGTCTGATCATTTAATCGTATAAAAAAGGGTATCTTCTCAGAACTTCA
>NW_020187615.1:0-553 GCF_900000015.1 Plasmopara halstedii | reverse complement strand
TACATGCGTACAAAAAGAAAGGGCTTGATACAAATATGCGTGTATTACATCTTGATCTTTCTATAAAATCATCAAATTTATAATCAAGCATCCCCATTTACTCGTCTAAGCAAACTTAGCTCCAACGGTCGAAGAAGGAAACGTGTGTACTTTTTTCCGTTCAACTCCGCGCAAGGTTTCAAACGATTTTGAGTCGGATGATAAATCTTGTTGCTTGTATGTGGTTTACAGCGTTTCTCGTGAAAGATTCACAAGTACAAAAACTATTCCATTACTTAAAGCTGGTCTCAACATAGGCGAAATAGACTCGTTTGTGAGATTTTACAAGAATGTCAAAAACACCACTGTCTCGACTGTTCTTCTGGTCTGACAGCCATTAAGTCTTTCGATATCTCCATCTCAAGGTTCAAAGTACGCTTCACCATTGTGTTCCTCAATAAAATTATTTGACTCTTACATGCGGTACAAATCGAGGTGACCGGTCTTCTTGCATCCTGAAGTTCTGAGAAGATACCCTTTTTTATACGATTAAATGATCAGACAACAACAAGAC
>NW_020187614.1:0-325 GCF_900000015.1 Plasmopara halstedii | reverse complement strand
GTTAGTAAGTTTTCAGGCTTCGGTTTTTCTGCCAGATTGTTCTCAATAAATCTATAGTTTTGTCATTGCTCACCTTAGTATTGGCTGGACTAGCATTTTAAAATCGAAGGCTCGCCGCTTCGCTGTCATTTTTTAGCACGACAGACGCCTTTATCGGCTAACTGAAAAGAATGAGTACAGCTGAGGAGCTTTAAAGATTATAGATGCAGCTTTTGTAATAGAGAGCTTCCTTTTCCATCTAAAGTTGCTACGCATTCATGACATTCGACCTCGTGTTTTTGGCTACTTGCCATTGACCTCTCAACCTTATAAAAGTTTGTCGTTC
>NW_020187613.1:0-579 GCF_900000015.1 Plasmopara halstedii | reverse complement strand
TTGCATACTGGATATATATCGAGACGTTACTTTACGGTAAAGTTAGCAACATAAGCAACCGTTACTACGATACTTTAAAGTAAGTTAACAACATAGCACATCGCTACACTCAAAGACTTCTACAGCTGCTACGGGTAAATTGCCAAAGACACACTTGCCTTTATTGGCGAGCAGTTTTTTTAAGCGCTTCCATAAGAGCATTATTCATAAGATTTTATATTTAGCTCTATGCATCCGATTCTCCATGCTCCTCACGAATACGGACGAACATATCGTCAAGATTGCATAAGCACAGCCGTCAGCGACTAAAACAGTCGCGTCACTAAATGTTAGAGCTCAAATTGTGCAGCAGACAGCTCCTGCTGTATTTACCAGCCTTTCCACTCGGAGCACTCACCGCAGTGAGACAGATATCGCTGTCTCACTCTCACTCAAGATTGCATAAGCACAGCCGTCAGCGACTAAAACAGCCGCGTCACTAAATGTTAGAGCGCAAATTGTGCAGCAGACAGCTCCTGCTGTATTTACCAGCCTTTCCACTCGGAGCACTCACCGCAGTGAGACAGATATCGCTGTCTC
>NW_020187612.1:0-920 GCF_900000015.1 Plasmopara halstedii | reverse complement strand
TTTTACGTACCATTCCTGCAGTCTTCACTTCTGTAGCTCATTCATAATTTTACCTGACAAAAAGCACCTAAATACAGCATCAAGAAGATCTCATGCGAGGCAGTAACATCATTTCAACGGTTGCTGTACTAATTGCGCTGCAAGCGAATGGAGTTTCGAGCACTTTGAATCGTAAACTTGAGGCCATGAGAGAGAATGAAGATCTGGTGAAGATGGAAGAATTCTTCGGGGTGAAGGCGGAAAGAAAGCTGGAAAAAATGCTCACGTCAGCAAAACACGAGCCAGCACCATGGAATGGCCCAAGTTGGCTCGTCATGAACGACAGTATGAATTTCAATTACTTGACGGGCGAGATGAGTCCTGCTGAGAAGTACGCGCGGGCTTTCGGGTTGGATGTGAAAGACTTTATGGACAAAGTGTCAGCTCAGTCTGGCATTGATTCAATGGCGAACCGTAGTACCCCATGCACCGATCACGGTCAATGCGAATTGCGTTTTTGCTCTAAGCGTACCAACGCAACATCGGGCTATTGCATTCCTCAGTGGTACGGTTTGAGTCATGCATTGGCACCAGCCGCCACTCTGGAAAAAGAGCCACTTTGTCCCGTGGTATACAACAATGTGACTTTTCATCCTATCGATATCAAGGGATTGATCACAGCTGTTTATATCGATGCTAACACCACTTACCTGTATGGCGGACGTCGATATAACGGCGATGACAACGAGACATTTGATGCGAATGGGCGATCTTCAAATGCAAATTTTCGCGATATAACTCCGGCTTTTTTTCATATCGCCTCTACCTACCTTCTAGGCATGGTGAATCGATCCTTCATCATAGATCGTCATGCCAATAGAAATGTTTGGAATCAACCTGTATACGGCTTCGAGGTGATCGAGCAGAATCCATTGACGTTA
>NW_020187611.1:0-366 GCF_900000015.1 Plasmopara halstedii | reverse complement strand
TAACGTCAATGGATTCTGCTCGATCACCTCGAAGCCGTATACAGGTTGATTCCAAACACTTTTACCAGCTTGACGATCAATAACGAAGGATCGATTCACCGTGCCTAGAAGGTAGGTAGAGGCGATATGAAAAAAAGCTGGAGTTACATCGCGATAGTTTGCATTTGAAGATCGTCCATTAGCATCAAATGTCTCGTTGTCATCGCCGTTATATCGACGTCCGCCATACAGGTAAGTGGTGTTAGCATCGATATAAACAGCTGTGATCAATCCCTTGATATCAATAGGATAAAAAGTCACATTGTTGTATACCACGGAACAAATTGGCTCTTTCTCTAGAGTGGCGGCTGGTGCCAACGCATGACT
>NW_020187610.1:0-362 GCF_900000015.1 Plasmopara halstedii | reverse complement strand
GGGTCCGCACCCAGTATCCAGTCTGGTACCACGGTCGGCCCATCTTGCTCGGATCCCAGCGCCGGTTCCGGACCTCCAACTGGCTCTTTGACAGCCACTAATTTGACCATGCTGTCGTCCCCTCCCCTTCTCCCGTTGCCTCCTCCGTCTACGTTTCCAGCTCTGACGGCCGTTGTGCCTGCAGATGCGGTCAACCCCGACGACGAGCTAATAGGCGCGACCCCATACGCTGCCACTGCTGCTGCTTTGGACGACGATTCAATGGGTCTCACACAGCCTCTCGTCGATTCTGCTCCGCCTCCATGCGTCGACACGCGTCCGACTATGGCGGACCTGTTGCGACAGCAAGAAACGATTCGACG
>NW_020187609.1:0-373 GCF_900000015.1 Plasmopara halstedii | reverse complement strand
TCATCACGTTGCCATCAGCAGAGATATCATTTCACATACGTTTGTTGTGCTTCCAGATGTGTTACTGCGTTCCTGACTGAACCAGACGCATATGTTTGACGCGGAAGCAACAGTTAACGGACTCAAACGTTCATCACGTTACCATCAGCAGAGATATCATGTCACATAAGTTTGAGGTGCTTTCGAACGTGCTATAGCGTTCCTGACTGAACCAGACGCATCTGTTTGACGCAGCAGCAATAGTTAGCGCACTCAAACGTTCGGCATGTTGTCAGCAGCTGATATTTCATGTATCATATGTTTGAGCTGCTTTCAGACGTGCTACTGCGTTCCTGATTGAACCAGACGCATCTGTTTGACGCAGCAGCAACAG
>NW_020187608.1:0-394 GCF_900000015.1 Plasmopara halstedii | reverse complement strand
GCAACACCTGGTTTCACCAGGACAGGCGACCGGTCCAGTGTCGCAGAGTTAGGTGGAGAGTCCGCATGCGTTGGGACAGCAGCAGGCGCGTGTACTGTTTCTCCCCCCATCATACTGGCGTCCGATACATCAGACGGCTTGCGTGCGGATGGGCGAAGTGACGGCGGGCGTACGCGATTGTGCTTGTGAAAACGATGCTGGACGAAACATGGCTTGTCGCTTGGGTCGAAGAAGATTTCCCGCAGGGGTTCACCGTCCGCTTCAAACAAGCCAGGTGGGCATGAGACTGCATTAAAGTATACAGTACGTGCTCTCGACTTGAGCATGCCGTGATCATGAGTCGCCGTGATAAGCACAGGACGTGCGTCTCGATCAACAAACCAGTTGTAGATAT
>NW_020187607.1:0-474 GCF_900000015.1 Plasmopara halstedii | reverse complement strand
TATCGATCTCAACAACAAATGCAAATGCATCATCTAGTACCTCCGCAGCAACAATATCAAGGATTTGAACCAGAAGATGCTTCATTGAACAACACAAACACGTCTGGAATGCCCATCGCATATAATGGCTACAATTATGGTCCAGCTGCTGGTTATTATGGTGATCAGTTTGGAAATTATGGCAATGCATTTAATTCCACTGGATTTGTGAATTCAGCGATGGGACAGCAGGATACGAACATGGGATTACCTCCTTTAGCTAATCGACAGATGGGATATGACCCAACACAGTCACAAAATCAACAGCAGAATAATGGAGGGTACATGAGTGGATCGGGAGAGTATTGGAGATAAGTATACTTTTCGATGCTAAAACTTTAAATAGTAATGAAAAGCATGAATGTATGGAAACCCTTCGTGCTTGTGAACGCAATCATTCCATGTATATCCGTCTGGAATTGCAAAGTCAGACAA
>NW_020187606.1:0-687 GCF_900000015.1 Plasmopara halstedii | reverse complement strand
GTGTTATTACTATCGATGCTACATCCCAGCTTAATGGAAGTGAAGGATTCGCTTCGCTCCGCGATGCATATATCATGCTCCCATACAAGGTTTCGATGAAGAACACGCACGCTACTCTTACTACGGCTGCGGCTAACCGTTTTTGCGTTTCGCTGAAGTGCGGCAACTGGAACGTTATTGATTCGATGTCCTTGGAGCTAAATGGTAAGACTATCGTTTCTATGGCTGACTATAAGCTTTTCTGGAACAATATTCGTGCTCAGACCGGGTACAGCCCTCAGTATGTTGAGAAGCATGGAGCTGAATCTTTCCTATATCCGGATGCTGCTCAATCAACCAAGTACAGTGGTTCTTCCAACCCCTCTTCTAATGGAGACGGGTATTCGAATAATATGCCAATTTCGACGACCTTTAACGCCGGTGCCATTTCTGCTACGGCATCAGTAGCAAATGATGGTTTTGCTAAACGCCTTCTTTCAAATCCACCAAATGCTGGCGCTGACTCGTCTGCTACATGGCCGTCTACGGGTGCCGCATCTGCTACCACTACCATTGCTAATCAGCTTGGACGTGGTGCGTTCGTAGCAGGTGCGGGTACAGCTGGTGCTATTATGGGTACATGGAACTATATGCTCAAAATCAAACTCGTTGATTTACATCCGATCTTCAAAGAGCTTGATCTTATGG
>NW_020187605.1:0-972 GCF_900000015.1 Plasmopara halstedii | reverse complement strand
TTTCAAGTGCTCAGCTCAGTAATACAATTTCTCAGATCCATCCTACATTTCTTACATCGTTCGTTGTGATCAAATATGAACGAGTATGTAGCCTGTGGTAATATTTTTAGTGCGTTTGATCGTGATTATGCTCAGGTCGGTCAACTCATTTGATACAAACAATTCAGTATGCCTAGATGAACTACATTAACGGATCACGCATCAATCACGATCTCAATCTATAATCAGAATCACTCAATGATTACGTTTTGCGACACTTCAGTCGCGATCTTGCTTCTGCTTCGTCCAAAAAATTAGGAAAGTCGAATAACTACTTTAATATCCAGCTCTCACAATCGAAAATTGTCACCTCGACATTTATCACGCACAAACGGCCATCTGAGCTTACATTTCTGGACTGCCTAGCTGGTTTGGTTTTCTTAGTAACTCCCACACCATAACGTCTCTTTACCTCACCTCGCACTGACTTGATGTTTTATGTTCCGGATTGATTGCTTTTGGTAGTAGATACTTCTCTCCCACATCGACCACATCTGCTGGAAAATACTTTCGTTTAGCGTAGGATAGAGCATTTTTGCCGCCTTCTTAACATTCGCTACACATACACATCCTCCTTCTTTCTCTTCATCGCTGTCAGAGTCGTATAGTCCAATTCCTGTCAATGACTTAATAGCTGCTCTTACTGGGATTGCTGCTTGAGGGGCTCCAAACGCTGTCGCAAGAGCTGGTACGGCGGCATCCAGCCCTTACTGAGCAAACCACAATCTTTAACGAATTTGAACGCTGTTTATAATATAGATTTCATTTTACTCCAAATAGGTCCTCTTTAGGTTATCTTAAAACACAGGACAACTTGCACTCGGCCGGACATCGCATATATCGTTACACAACTGTCTCGATTTCTCGAGATTCCCGGGTAACCACATTGGAATGCCGCAATTCGTGTACTACGCTACTTAAATTCGACACGCC
>NW_020187604.1:0-717 GCF_900000015.1 Plasmopara halstedii | reverse complement strand
GGTCAGAAAGACGCCAAAGTTCTGGGCAGTTTCGAGTTGGAAAAATTTTCCTTTAAAGATCCTGTGGTGAACGTTTGGATTAGTTACATGACAAATTACGAAAAAGTAGGTGACAAGATTGCCAAGATAATATTTGAACCCTTCCGAAAGGATGTCCCGGAATTAATCAAAGCCGGAAAAGGTAACAGCTACCCTCCCTATCGGTTTATATCCGAAAGTCTGCAAGAAATGATGCCAAAGCAAGCTGAAAATTCTTCCTAGTTCTTCTTACTAACGTTTTAATATACCTGCTAAAGTAAAACTTGAATTATACATGCTACTTTAAATATCAAAAAAAGTAGATTGCGCGACCACCTCGAAGTGTTTCCACTGCGATCTAGCTTATCTCATAAATATGGTACCACTCGCTGGTGATTCTATGTTTTGGTCTTTGTATACTCTAATGTGTAAGTATAAAGGGACGAATGGTTGGACCGTATTATGGTGTATCACACATCACACCTTCCTGCAACTCAAGAAACGCTCAGAAAGAATAATGTAGAGTACCGCGACGAAGTACCATGGCAAGTGCTGGTTTGGATCCTCTTGGGTCATGTCGTTCCCAAAGCCACATTCTACTCAAAACGCATTTATTTAAAAAAGACAACAGCATGCAGATTACTTAGAATGCTCACATTGACATTGTCAACACAGATCTCATCAGCAGCCATGAGTTCT
>NW_020187603.1:0-2854 GCF_900000015.1 Plasmopara halstedii | reverse complement strand
CGAAGCTACACTGAAAGATGTACGATTGCAATTGGACGATCAGATGCGAAAATGTGGTCGATTACAGTGCAAGAAGCTCAAGATTCAAATGAAGAATCTGAATAGTACCTTGTACAATTGAGGATTGAATTGTGTGAGATGACTACTGTATTGATGAGTTTAGGAGACAATCTCAATATAGTGAGCACTTTGACTGATAGAATGTGGCAGTGTCAAGAGGCAGCGGATTTGTGCGGTGCGATTGTGTCAGTATTGTCCAATGTGGAAGGTTTACGCGACCAGCTGCGTACAATGAAGATGCAGCTAAACGACCTTCGTCGCCAGGGTGAGAAGCACGAGTTTGTGTTTAATCAGTTCGTGCAATCGTCAGATTGGCGATTGTTTGCAAAAGATGGAGACGATAATGAGCTAGTGAAGAACAAAAAAGAATCTGACACGAATTTCGACGATCTTTTGTCTGATGCGAATACAAATTGTGCACAATGGCTTAATGAACTTCAGCAGCTTCGAGACGGTATTGAAACATATACTATTAAGATCCAAACACTAGAGCAAGAGAAGCAGCGCATACAAGAACAATTTGAGAAAGCAGAAGATTCAAGACACGAGCTGGAGGTAGTGATTGAGTCATTGAATGAATGTATAGCAGATGTAAGAAAAGAGAAAAAAGATTTGGAGGTGATAATTGAAAAGACAAAGGACGAGAATCAGTCTGCCAGCTTGTACGATCAGCAACAGCAAACATTACAGCAACAAGAAGTTGTGGAGCTACAGCAACAACTTAAAAATGTGCGAAATGAATTCGAGCGGTATCGTGTGCGATCTCATACAGCGTTAAAGAAGATGGAAAAGCGTGCCGAATTGCTGAATGGTATGCGAAGAGAGAACGAAGTACTTATAAAGCAAGTAGAGAAGAGTTCTGAAGAGCGAGAACAAGCGGATGCAGCTCGTCGAACCAGCAAGATGCACTTGAATCAGGTGCAGGAGACCTTGGAAATGATGCAGGTTGAGTTTAACCAGTTTGCAGTGGAGAAATCCTGCATAATTGCTGAGTTGAAAGAAGAGACGCAGCGGTTGATTGTTGAGAAAGAACGATTGAGCTCAAAGAATGCAGAGCTAACGATTAAGATTGAGGAGCTAATGGCGCAAAAACAGCAGATGGAAGATGAAAGTAAGCGAGTGAAGGAAGCAGAACGTACAGCGCTCCAAACGCGTTTGAATGCGGCCACAGCTGCGATTCAAACTGCTACGGACGATTTGCAGACGGCACGTGATGCTTTGGAAGTAAGTAAAGTAGAGTGTGACAAGCGACGTCGACGGATTGAGGCGTTAGAACAGCAGTTAAAAGCGTCGTATAATGCTTTACCTAGTGAAGAAAACGCGCACTCGATTGCTTCTACTGATGTGCCGTCAGCTGATTCGAAGATTGTGGTTGGTAATGCGAAAGAATAGGCGGATTTAAGTGCGTCAGAAACTGCACTATGACAGCAGCTCGAGGATGCAAGAGTGGAGTTAACTAGCGATTCGTCACGACTAAAGCAGCTAACGCTGACAAAATGGTTGTGCTTGAGCAACAAAGTAGAAAATTGGAATTGGAGCTAGCAGTTGCGATGGAAGAAATAAGTCGTTTGATTTCCGAGCTTAAAAGCACTCGAACTGCTCAAAACGGCGAAGGAACTCTAAGGTTGATAAAACAAGTGAAAAGCGACGGTAGTAATAATGAAGTATCGCAGCTTAGATCCGCGCTTAATGACGCTACGACAGAGATTGCATTACTCACAAGAGCGCTGGATGCGTGTCGAGATGAGCTGCAAGAAGTTCGAGACCTGGTTACTGCAAAGAGTGAAAAAGAGTCAGTAGCTGTTACCAAGATCTCGGCAGTGTTGCATGCTAAGGATGACGCATTAAAAAGATTGCGCAAGCAGGTTCTAGGGCTGCAAGAAGAAGTACAAGCATTTCGTGGAGAAAAGACCGCGTTTGAGCTAAAAGCCAAACAGGACGAACTGCGATCAAGCAATACAGTCGGAGAAGGAGCGTGCAATGCAAACTCACCGACGGCAAACTCTAGTAATAAACTTGAGTCAACAGATCACAACGGTTGTAAACGAGCTTCAAGCGCAACTAGAAGACTATTCAAGTGCGTATCGAAGTTTCTGTGACTTTCGTGATGCTAATCGCGCTGTCATTTCTCCGGATCGTACGGTCGGAGCTGACGTCGAGTATGAAGAGTGTTTAATCATGCGTAGTGGTGTGGTGATCAAAGCTGGCGCAAACTTTCAAATGCCAGTGTTTTACAGAGTTGATGGCGTGTGGTGTGGAGCTCCTCGATTAAGAAAAAAGCTGCTGATGTTTGTTCAAGTTGACAGCAAAGATACTGGATAGAACGTCAACAGAAGTAGAAATTGTATCACCGGAACGGATCAATGACATGTCGGGAGTGTTTCTTGTGCAGCACGACGACACGACATTAGAACATTACACCGGCAGTTTTTTCCTTACCGTAATTTACCACCGAGAACATTCCTGGAACCTTCTTTCGGGACAGTAGCGATTTCAACGACGCAACCTCTCGACCACGTTAGAGCGAGAGCTTCGACTTTTCGATATTAGTAGTTGTAGAACCGCTTAACGTTCAAACTATAATTGATAAACGTACCTTAAGGATTAGTTTCGACGTGGCGTCATCATTGACTGGAAATATTTGTAACACACCTAAATGTCCGCTTACGTACGAATGAAAAATTATTTCCTTTTAACCTTTGAAGGCGAAGAAACCAAACGCCTTCAAAGGTCATGATGCCGACGAGCTGGAGCTTTCTCTGTCGAAGAAGGGCGCAGGATGGCTACCAAGTGC
>NW_020187602.1:0-367 GCF_900000015.1 Plasmopara halstedii | reverse complement strand
TGACCTTTGACTGAATCCACGAACAGCATCTGTCCTTTGCGCTCCGTGGCTTTATTGTAGTAATAGACGATTGATCGTTCATCAACGCCTTTGATGTTAAAATCCTTTACAACCATCTGTAAATCACGCTTCGAATTCGCTTTTAGAATCGCTACGTACTCTGAATTCAACCGAATCATCTTATCAGTGGCAAAGTAGCTGTGGCTTAGGAATATGGTTGAGAGTTTAAAGTGTCGCCCACGTGTATAGTAATGAGAGAAGATATTCTTCTGAAGTAGTTTATCATTGCTATAGTCATCGATGATAACAAGCTCCGGTTTGTTAGAGCTTAATGGAGTATGACGCACCTGATCTACTTTAGGAGGGC
>NW_020187601.1:8368-8994 GCF_900000015.1 Plasmopara halstedii | reverse complement strand
AAGTGACTCGTTCGCGTTTTTGATCACGGCTTTGGAGTCAAGATCGGACTCGCTGTCGGGGGAGCTTGTGACGTCGCGGCTTCTACGATATGAAGCGCATGGAACAAGGAATGGACACGGATGGTGCTGTGCAAGGTCATGGAAGACAGCGGGCGGCACTAAGGACGTGCTACGCATGCCAAGACCTCAAGTGCATGTCACTGTTGTGATGAAAATGGGCATTGGGTTGCAAAATGTCCCGCACGCGTTCGAGACAACTCTGAGCAACAACGATCGCAGCGGACAAACACTGCACAAACCGATGACTACACAGGCAATTACCTGTTTTCGGTTGGTGGAAGCGCATGCGGCACCAAGTCGAGTTGTGTATGGCTGGTTGACTCTGGTGTCACCCAGCACATGACACACTCGAAAGAGTTTATGAAAAATTACAGGGTCATGTCTCCTGTCGATGTTCATCTGGCGGACGACAGCGTCGTCCAAGCAGTTGGAACAGGCTACATTGTAATGACAAAGACAACGCCGCGCGGATCGAAGAAAGGTGTGCTGACGTCTGTATGGCACATAACCAAGCTTTCTCGAAATCTGTTTTCCGTCGGACGTTTTACCAAGAATGTTGGTCCGGT
>NW_020187601.1:528-848 GCF_900000015.1 Plasmopara halstedii | reverse complement strand
GTTGTCATTAGAAACAGTTTGCTTTAGCCATGGCTCTTTCATCGATACGTGGAGTCTAACTAAATCTATCATACGTAAGCACGTCGTCAATTCCATTAAATCGGTTAATGGGTATCACAGTTCTTGTCAGTTTAATGACAGTTTGCCACCATCTACCACTGTAGGAGTGCACTACAAGGCTGCTGGTTTACGCGTCAGTCGGATCTATACCTGTCACGCAGCGTATGTAACGACATTGTATTGAACACTTGTTGTCATTAGAAACAGTTTGCTTTAGCCATGGCTCTTTCATCGATACGTGGAGTCTAGCTAAATCTATC
>NW_020187601.1:302-473 GCF_900000015.1 Plasmopara halstedii | reverse complement strand
ACCTGGGACGCCGGAGCGTCCCCGGAGCCCTGTCGGCGACGACAGGAGCTCGAATAACAGCGAGGAAGACAAAGCTAGTTTTCCTCCCAAGAACCTCTCGCTTGCGAGGGTCGTGCTCGTGCTCGTGCTGCGAAGGCCCATGCAGCTGAGCACTCCAAGAAGCGTGCTGCG
>NW_020187601.1:0-292 GCF_900000015.1 Plasmopara halstedii | reverse complement strand
GTGAATGGGTATCACAGTTCTTGTCAGTGTGATGACAGTTTGTCTTCATCTACCACTGGAGGAGTTCACTACAAGGCTGCTTGTTTACACGTCAGTCTGCTCTTCACATGTCACGCAGCGTTTGTAACGGCAGTGTATTGAACACTTGTTGTCATTAGAAACGGTTTGGTTGAGCCATGGCTTATGCTTCGATACCCGGTGTCTAGCCAACTCTATCATACGTTAGCACGTAGGCAATTCCATTAAAGCGGTGAATGGGTATCACAGTTCTTGTCAGTGTGATGACAGTTTG
>NW_020187600.1:0-300 GCF_900000015.1 Plasmopara halstedii | reverse complement strand
CGCTCTCACGTTGTCAGCAGCTGAGATATCAAATCACATGCATTTCTAGCACTTCCAAGACATTCTACAGCGTATGTGGTCGAACCAGAAGCATCCGATTGATGCAGCGGCAATAGTAAACGCACTCAAATGTTCGTCACGTTGTCAGCAGCTGAGATTTTAAATCTCACGCGTTTCTAGCACTTCCAGACGTGCTACAGCGTATGTGATTAAACCAAAATCATCCGATTGATGCAGCGGCAACAGCAGTTAACGCACTCAAACGCTCTCAAGTTGTCAGCAGCTGAGATATCAAATCAC
>NW_020187599.1:0-1732 GCF_900000015.1 Plasmopara halstedii | reverse complement strand
ATTTACTATTGAATTAATCGAAAATATACGTCACCCATGAAACAGCAAAGCAAACAAGTTATTCAGAAACACTCGATTCGTTCCAGGTTGATCGTACGATTTCAACCTCTGTGCGTTTGTTAATTCAGAATCCCTGAGTAAAAGATTATTTTGTACATGGCTTATTTCATTTGGTAGCATTCGTAGCCAATTTCACAACCAAGACGTAAAAGGGTTGCAACCCCTGGTGTTAAGGAACATGAAATGTTTGATTATCCGTCCTCGGGGCGATTGGTAAAAGTGTGACAATTGTTGACCCAATTTGGATAAAGTTTTGGCGGCCAATTGTCAGAAAAGGTCATCGCTCGCCTGAAGACAATCACCGGCTATTATAATGCGCTGGTTGGACACCTACAAAGCGCACCGACCGAGCATCGGTGAGTGCTAAAATGGCACCTGTTGTTGGGTCTCTTTTGTATAGCCTCGAGTCTTTCAGGGGTAGCGACGTCAAATCGGTTCTGTTAAATATTAAAAGCTGAAATGAACATGAAATTGGTCATGCATTAGATGGAGCAATGATGCGTTGCGCTTGTAGTCTCCGTACTAGCTTACCGCGCGCGAGATCGGTAATATCAAGGCATTTTTGCTCGAAGTTCGTGTCGAACAGTCAAGCTTTAGTGCACATTGTCCAAGGACTAAATTCTTATCACTCCAACAGTGTCAGCTTCTCTTCTACAGGCACAGACAGTTACTTTATTTATAGAGGTGTGGCTTGCGACAAGTAATCTCTTGTACACCCTACTTCTTGACAATGCGGTGAGCGAAGCATCAAATGTGGAGTGCATATACCGTGTCGCTAGGCCTGGGTGGTGTACCGAGAGTGAAAGCTCTATGAACGCCCCAAAGACGGTGGGCTTTAGTCATACTGAAGAAGAAAGGAGAAGAGAATTTTTTGGCCGCTAGGTAACTTGCAATTAATGTATTATGAGACCTTGCAGCCCAAATTTTAGATTATTGAAATAAGCGTTATAAGAATTTATTAGCAATGGAAAGTAATTGTAGATTCAGAAGATCACGTTCAGCATACATCTATTGTATAGTGAAGGTATTAAGCGGAAAAATTGTTGTGGCTAGACACTACTGCAATATCAGAGTGTCATGCAACGGGAGCACTAGTAAAATTTTGTTGATTGTCCAAAGTGAAACTCGAGGACTTTGTTAGCGCGGAACATTGTCTTCTTTTCGAGCTGAGTTCAATATATCGGTTTGACGTGGCTTATACGCCATAGCCCATGGATCAACTGAAATTCGACATGAAATGGTCTTAAATACTTCTTTTCTGGTAGGCATTGGCGATTCATACACACGGGTCTGACAAGAAGATAAAGCTTTTCTGACGGGAGCAAGAAGCTACAATAGGTTCCTTTATTGGCATGCGATTACTAAAAGTGATAGCTGTATAGTGACAGGAGCAGAAATCAGAGGGCAGAAGCGGCGGTTGTTAATCAAAGTTTCAGGGTAACGTGTAAACAAGTGACACTTGCGGGTCACTGGCTGCACTGGGTGGAATCTCTGTCCTCGAGGATCCAGCAGGTACTATCTTTCCTTTGTTGAAAAAACATCACGACAAGGTGATATAAGACTTTTCATCCGTGTTACCTCCGAATGCGGGGGTGCACTATATGAGTGAATTAGATTTTGAAACCAAATATCACATCACACGGCACTAACTCTTACGAAGGACGCAGTGAGA
>NW_020187598.1:0-1016 GCF_900000015.1 Plasmopara halstedii | reverse complement strand
AGATTACACCGCTGAATGCATGTTGAACAGGCAGATGACGTCACCATATTTACGAGCATGTCACAGTAAGTAATTACATAATGGTTGGCGTTCATTGGTCTAGATAAATCAAGATGCTTATAAAAGCTTTTAGAAGGATCCAGATAGACAGGCTTAGAGGTAGCACAGAGTAACGAACTAAGGACCTAAATATATTCACTTCGGTTTTGACCTTCTACTGAAAAGGTTAACAGCCGCACCAAGTCTTTCTCTACAAGCAGCGTCCTTGCCCACTATGGCCAACAAGCAAATCGGAGACCTCCTACGGAGTGGTAACTAGTACCACTGGGAATTCAACATGAGGATGATCCTGGTGCGGAAGGGTCTCCTGGGGCACATCATGCCCGTCAAGGAAGAGAGTAATGTCACGGTGGTCTGGCTGGTAAATGAAGAAAAGGCGCTCAGCGCGCTCAGCATCATCGCTCGAGGCGTTGAGATGCAGAACCAGACCAAGATTCGGTAGGCTGCGCGCTTCATGGAAGCATGGGGAACCCTCCGCAATTTCTACAATCGCTCGACTCTTCATAACCGTGTGGTTACGACTCGTCGACTGCACGAGCTCACGATGGAAAGTGGGACAAGCAAGGCAGAGCATCTGGACTCTTTTGATGAGCTGGTAGTGAGACTCCAGACTACGGAAGAGCCAGTTGATGAGTCATGTTAACTGGTTGTTCTTCTCAGCAGTCTACTGTCAAAATAAAACGTAATTTCGTCGATTGTGGAGAATGCGAAGGACATTTCGTTGATTAAAGTCAAGGAGAAGCTGCTCAAGGGATCGGAGAAACTGCAAAGGAAGGAAGCTACGGAGAAAGCGTTCGCGTAAATGGAAATGCTGGACCTTTCGAAGGCGGACGGGACAATGGGCGAAAGGGTGGTCCTCCAAGATATAACGGCGGATTCTAGGGCAAGTGTTTTAACTGTGACCAGTTTGCGCGCAGAAAACGGAACTGCCCGGCTAATAAGAGGTCCGACAGCGA
>NW_020187597.1:0-2528 GCF_900000015.1 Plasmopara halstedii | reverse complement strand
ATTTATGACAATGCAAGAGAATGCAAACTACGATTACATTAACTCGCGCGATACACTAAGTGGACAGACGTAATGGATTAGGTTACATGGCTTGCTTGAACACTGCATAAATTGATATCTAGTGTTCCACGTTAATGTACGGTATATATTACAGTAATATATACAATACAACACTATCACAGTATTGTGAAAATAACCCTGCGTACATTTACATTGTTCATATGGAGCGTAAATTGCTCATGTAAACCTCACAGTTTTAATGTAGTTGCTAAATATTAAATCTTCATTTTGACTATAAGATTTAGTAAAATGTACCAAGCTTGGCTTTGTGGTGAACTGAACAGCTCAGAACAATTTATTGCAAGAGCCAACAACTTCTCGCACTCAAAACCATATGTTTATTGTAATTTTTATGCCACTCTTTGTTCTTAGACCTGCATCCTAGATTATACCAAATCCACTAGCAAGTTAAGGCACCGTAAGGACAATAAGCTGTAACAAGTGGTAAAGAACGTTTGCTGGGATAGTTCCGTTTGCAATTCCTTGTCCGTGCAGAAATGCGTGAGTAACTCACGTGTCATCCACTCTGCTGGACGTGGAATATTGGCCGCGCTTGATTTTATGGATACTAAAGGTATTTTATTGTTCTTTTGTGATTAAGTTCTCCAAAGAATGAAGTGTCATGATTATAGAATAGATAGCGAAACGCAGTGAAATTATTCACTTATCCTTCAGAAAAACAATTTGGTGGATGAGTGACGAACTTGCGCATCGCAGGGTTCCATCTCTCTATGATCAGAACAAAGCCTTTGTATTATACTTTGTGCTTTTATATATACCAAAGTTTCTACAATCTTAGACTTTACACGTAATGACGTAGCAGTCAAATTTCAGAAGAAATGCTGGCAACTGTCTTATGATAAGAATAGGCAGATATTCCAATCATTACAAACCATGTGTAAAAAGCACGGAACTCATGATTCTAAGGAGGTACTTTACAGTAAAGAGTGCATTGCGTGCTCTGATATCATCGCTGAAGCTTGACATATTCAATTACGGCTTCATTGCTCTTTTATCGAAAAAAGCTGCTCATTATATCATTATCGTTGTACATTGTGCCTCCTAGTGATCCCTTGGCCGACACATCTGAAGAAATGCTTTAGATGACAACTTGAGTTAGAAGTACAAACAGTTGTAATAGGCGCGTCTGTTCTGTAATATGCAATTTCTTTAACAAAGAACTCTACATTACTTGTCATTGATTGACAACTTAGATACCTATATCGAGAGCTTGCATGAGCCCATGCTTTTTCACACTCGGCTTATCTTGGCCAGCCCTCTGGTTGTTGTCTGTAGCGATGGGACAGTCGCCAGCACATCTTGAGATTCAAAGCGACACCGACATATCAACTTTTACATTTCAGCTCATGAAGATAACTTAGCTATAGCATACAGATAAATTTACGCTTTGACTCAACCTCATGATGCTACAACGTACACACAACAATGGAAGGGATACACACCTATGTCGCTTAAATTATTGACCTCACTTTTCATTTTGTATCCGCTTCCTCATTCACGATATCGACTTCCTACCACCCAGTTGCCAGCTAGTAAAACAAGTACCTTCAATGTGCAAGTTTGTTCTTCTCCTCGTGATTATCGTCAACGGCGTCCTCTCGGTACCTTCCTTCGCAGAAGAGTGGGAGTCCGAGCCAAGGGTTTTTGCGCAGAGAGACAGCAATACAAATCGTATGCTCCAAGCAGACGAACACGTTCATGCTTTATACGAAGATCGAAGGCTGACGGTTAGTTTTAAACCCGAGCCAGTAAATTTGTCGACATTGGGGGAAAAATCACCTAGTTATTTGTCTCGAATTGCGAATTGGTTTAAAAACCTGAAAACGACTACCAGATTAGCATGGACATTATTCAGAACTGGTTTTCACAATCCAGATCAGGCACTTTTGATGGGATATACTCCTGGATACTATATCTCCGTCTGGCGCAAGTTTGATCCTACATTCACGTACCTGAAAAACCCCGACCCTGGCGGTGATATGTATCAAAAATTATTACGTTTTGGCGAATACTACGATGATCTTCAACATCATCAAGGCTCAATCAAAGACTTAGCTGAAAAACTGAGTAACGTGGAAAAACAAATGAAAGATATGTCTTGGATCAGTCGCATTCGCGCTCGCATTGCAATGTGGAAAACAAGGCGCCTCCTCAATAAAGGTGTTCCTGAAGAAAAGTTGCTCGAGAAAGGCGTTTCGCCTTACTTGTACTTTAGGTGGCTGAAGGAAAAACAGGGCAGTATACCTACGCTTCAAGACGGCTTTGTCAACTGGTTTGCAACTAAAGACGCCATGGCATGGTTGAAATATCAGCGTTTGTATGATAAGAAGTTTCCTTATCCGAGAAAGGGTATCGATTATGCAAAAATACCTTAATTCTAAATCATTAATTTCGTTGAGTATTTTTGAATACGATCATGATACGATTCTTCCACATTCATTCTTCTC
>NW_020187596.1:0-450 GCF_900000015.1 Plasmopara halstedii | reverse complement strand
TGGAGCTTTGGCAAGTCATGAACCCACCTCTGCTAGGAGACAAAAGCGCTATTGGCGATAGCACTGGACCGAGATGGTCATCGTGCTGAACATTGGAATGTCCGAGTCGGTACCAACGGTGTATCGGACAGGAGTTCCGAGCGTGGCTCGCGGGCTGATCGTGAAGTGGCACGTAACCCACTGAGCGTCGCTCAAGTTTCGGAGCAGTCGCTGCATGTCATGCGTGACATGGTCGGCCGAGGTATCGAGGGCAAGGCCCCCGTGATGCAGGTGAAGTGGCACGTAAACCGCTGAGCACTGCTCTCGTTGCGAAGCAGTCGCTGCATACCATTGATGGCGTGGTCGGACAGAGTCTAATGCATCTTGGGCACGACCCTTCAGATGTGCGTGGGGTGGCACATTATCCACTGGACGAAGACTGCGGGGTTAGCAGCTCTTCGTCGGATGTTG
>NW_020187595.1:0-341 GCF_900000015.1 Plasmopara halstedii | reverse complement strand
GACTATACAAGTCCTTCGCGTAAAAACCGGTTGGATTACTGTTTTGTTACGGCTGACCTACTTCAAGACAACCTCGTATCAGTTCAACATGTTCGTGATCGCAAGTGGCATAACGAAGATCACATACCAATTGAAGTTTGCCTCGTCTCAAAGCCTGTCCAACGCAGTGGACGTCAACCCTGGCGGTGTCCAACTTGGCTTTTACGGGACCTTGAAGTGCAACGGTATCTAGCAACTTCAGTTCAAACACTGGCTAACCGTATCAAGATCTTCCCGGGAGCAAATCCTGGTTGCCTTCTTGATGAGCATAAACGGGCAGACTGCATATATCTTCGAAGACG
>NW_020187594.1:0-1086 GCF_900000015.1 Plasmopara halstedii | reverse complement strand
GTTGCGGATGGCAATAAAGCCAAAATCAAGGGTGTGGGAACCATTATTGAACGAGTGGTTCTGCCCAACGGCAAAGAGCGCGAGATTGAGATCAGAGACGCGCTGTACGTGCCAAAGATGAACAAGAACTTGTTGTCAGTGCCGCAGATCAACAAGAATGGCTTATATCAAGTGACATTTGACGACTTGCGTATGCACATTGCGCACAAAGATTCTCAACAAGTAGTGGCAACTGCTGACCTAGTGGATGGACTCTATTGGCTTCGTACTTCACAGTATTCTGCCAATTCAGCGACACCAACACACAGCGTTGATTTGCATGCGAGAATGGGGCATGCTCCTGTCAATGTCCTTCGCAAGATGGTCAGCAGTGGAATGATCAAGGACGCGAAAATGCCTACGGAATCAAGCCTTCAGAGCATGTGTCGCGGATGTCAACAAGGAAAAATGGCCCAAAAACCATTTCCAAGCAACCGTGACAAGCGGCGTTATGATACGTTTGAGCTCTTACACTTTGACATCTGCGGTCCAATGGAACAAACATCTTTGGGTGGCGGCAGATACTTGCTCCTTATTATTGACGAAGCCAGCGGATGCATGAAGGGCTACTGTCTTGGCGCTAAATCTGACTCGGAAGAAGCGATAACACGCTACATTATCAAGATACAGACGCAATTTGGAAAACAAGTCAAGTTTATACGACACGACGGAGCCCGAGAATTTGCGACGCATTCGCTTAAGACATTCTACAAGGATCAAGGTATTGAACAACAAGTTACAGTTCCGTATGCACACCAAGCAAATGGCACGGCAGAGCGCGCTATCAGAACAATAGTGACCATCGGACGTAGCATGCTACATCATGCCAAATTAGACAAACGCTTCTGGGGTGAAGCAGCAATGACCGCGATCTACATCAAGAACCGACTACCATCACCAAAGATTGACACTAAGACCCCATTTGAAATTGTGTACAAGTTCAAGCCAAGCGTCAAGCATTTGCGTGTCTTTGGGTGTCGGGTGTATGCCTTGACTCCAAAGGAGAAACGGCTTAAATGGGATCCAAAAGCTCGTGCTGGTATTTTT
>NW_020187593.1:0-307 GCF_900000015.1 Plasmopara halstedii | reverse complement strand
TAAGGTGTTTACAAACTTGTTACGGCGTACCTTAGCTACCTAAACGAATCTTTTTTACACTGCGACAAAGTCAAACGCATTCAGACGTATGTCACGATATCAGGAGCTGAAATCTCATGTGACATGTTCTGTAAAGTGATTGCAGACGTGTTACAGCATATTTTAACTACCTGGAAGCATCATTTTGACGCAGCGATCACGGCAAATGCAGGAAGACGTACGTAAGGATATCAGCATATGTGACAGCATGTCAAATGTTCTCTGAAGTGTTTGCAGACGTGTCACAGCGTACTTTAACCACCTGGTA
>NW_020187592.1:0-331 GCF_900000015.1 Plasmopara halstedii | reverse complement strand
GTTGTTAGTAGGCTAGATATCATGTCACGTAAATTTGTGATACTTCCAGACATGCTACACATCTCCTCGCTGAGCCAGACGTATCCATTCAACGCGGCAGCCACAGTTAACGCACTCAAAGGTTCGTCACGCTGATAGCAGGTTAGATATCATGTCACATAGGTTTGTGATACTTCCAGACATGTTACAACTATCTTGATTGAGCCAGACGCATCTATTCAACGCGGCAGCAACCGTTAACGCATTCAAACATTCGTCACGTTGTCAGCAGGTTAGATATCATGTCACATACGTTTGTGATACTTCCAGACATGCTACCGCGTTCCTGATT
>NW_020187591.1:0-464 GCF_900000015.1 Plasmopara halstedii | reverse complement strand
GTCCTGAGTGGATTGATCAACTTCGGAAGCTCTAATTGAGAATCACGAGTGGCGTATGCTCGGATGTCGACGGACCAGTCAACCTGGCGTCTGTGTCGGGTTCTCACTACAATGTGGCTTTTGAAATGAGGTCGTCACACTTAATTCGCGGCTTACCGAACCTGAGGTTTATGAGCATCTCATTGACTCTGGAACTTATCGGGACAACAACGGAAAAGCGTGTTTATAATTTTGCAAAGTCACAATTGGGGCGAATACAATAGCAATGCATTAAACATGTATAGTGAGAAGACTGAGATGCTACAGCAGTTAACGACTATGCATAAATCGAAACAGAACAAACTGAAAAAGCCTCAATCATATTTCAATTGAGATGGCGCGTTGCATGTAGACTTGAAAGTCACGTCTGGGTGGAAGCTGGTGTGACAGTTTCTGATACTTTTTTCTCGAGATGGCCAATTTGC
>NW_020187590.1:0-358 GCF_900000015.1 Plasmopara halstedii | reverse complement strand
AAAGCCGAGCAAAACCAGCTCGCAAGTTGATTGGTAGCTACTTTGGTGAAAAGATTCTTATCTACACTCCATTACTCAAATGGTACCTTTCGCACGGTATGGAGATCACTAAGACCTACAGCTTTATCAAGGCCAACTCTTACAAGGCATTTGCACCATTTATGGAGGCTGTATCAAATGCTCGCCGAGAGGGCGATGTTGATAAGTCTAAAGCAATGATTGCAGAGATGATGAAGCTGGTAGGCAACAGTGCCTTTGGTCGATCTGGCATGGATATGAGCAAGCACAAAGAGGTTAAGTATGAGTCGAGCGACAAAGCTATTAAGAACAAGATCGAACACTTTACGTTCCATGGTCT
>NW_020187589.1:996019-996463 GCF_900000015.1 Plasmopara halstedii | reverse complement strand
CCGCGCCACACAACGTTAGGTCCAGAAGCATTGACCATTCGACCCACGCCACCGGGTCTGGGCGGGACGCTCAGTTGAAGTTGTTTCTTTATTATGACAATAGACGATTGCCTTCTCTTAATGCCATATCTTAACATCTAGTAGGGAAATACCAAGTAACAGCTTCCTAACTTAAACGCGCGGGCAGCTCAGTTGAAAAGTTGTCTATATTATTAGTTATAGACGTAATGACTTCTCAAACTGCGCTATCTTAACATCTAATAGGAAAATAAATATACACATAATGACTATAAAGTTGTGTGGTTCACCATAGTGGTTATGGCGGAGGCGACAGTGTGGTCGTAGGTTCGATTCTCACTAGAAGCCTTCCATCAATCAGCAATTAATCCCCATCCGCCATCGAATTGTAGCTCAAAGTTGTATTGATACATCAGGGGCTGATCG
>NW_020187589.1:995919-996009 GCF_900000015.1 Plasmopara halstedii | reverse complement strand
TTAGCGGCGAAGAAGGCATCAATGACCTCGCACTGCTCGCGAGGCAGAGGCCATTGTCACGTGACACAATACTTTGTGCCGGGCACGAGT
>NW_020187589.1:995352-995556 GCF_900000015.1 Plasmopara halstedii | reverse complement strand
AGTGCTCTTGCCAATAGCGCTTTTGACTCCTAGCAGAGATGGTTTCATGACTCGCCAAATCTCCACCGGGAGACGTGCGCGTAGCGCCCAAGGTCTTTGACCTACAAGCAATCCATGACTCATGGTGTTCCAACCATGCCATTCCTAGGATGAGGTCATACCTTGCATCCAAGTCTAAGACTAGACAGCGTTCCACGCTATCAC
>NW_020187589.1:994600-995342 GCF_900000015.1 Plasmopara halstedii | reverse complement strand
CTCACGGGCTGATCATGGAGTGGTACGTAACCCGCTGAGCGATGCTCAAGTTTCGGAGAAGTCGCCGCATGTCATGCGTGACATGGTCGGCCGAGGGCCGAGGCATCGAGGGCGAAGTCCTTGTGATGCACGTGAAGTGGCTTGTAAATCACTGAGCGCTGCTCAAGTTTCAAAGCAGTCGCTGCATGTCATGTGTGACATGGTCGGCCAAGGTCCGAGGCATCGAGGGCGAGGCCCTCGTGATACGCGTGGAGTGGCACGAAAACCACTGAGCACTGCTCTCGTTGCAAAACAGTCGCTGCATACCATTGATGGCGTGGTCGGACAGAGTCCGAGGAATCTTGGACACGGCCCTTCAGATGCGCGTGGAGTGGAACGTTATCCACTAGAAGAAGACTGCGGGGTTAGCAGCTCTTCGTCGGATGTTGTAGATAACATCGAGGCTCCAAAGGAGCGGACAGTGAGGGTGACAGACGCGGAGTGCGTGCTCACCCTGATCTCACCGAGGCATAGAACCTCTGTACAGAGGCGACGACGACGCCGTATGCGGGCTGCAAGACGCCGGGCATTGACCCTGATCCAGGGTGTGTCTACCGTAGACGACGGTACACAGTTATACGCCCTCGTCAAACTTTGACGGGGGAGGAAGATGGCGACGTCCGCCTCGATGCTATGCCTGCAGTAGATGCTCTTCTTGAGCTGGATAAGATGTCCCTTGAGCAGTTCGACAGTGTCTTGAAGA
>NW_020187589.1:994272-994590 GCF_900000015.1 Plasmopara halstedii | reverse complement strand
TTGCCGCCCGACAGGGCAACAAGGAATTGGTGGACTTTGTACAAGAGATGCGCACTCTAAATGCCAGGACGACAGCAGATCCCCTCCCAGAGGCGATCACAGTGATCGAGTTTATGGAAGACCTCCGCACTGGCGTGGCCAGAATGGAAGTCTTTCGTGTGCATCCGTCCTCATTTAAAAAGGTGGTGAATGTGGTATTGAATGCCGAGTCTTATTCCAAGTCGGCACGACTTGGTTGGAATGCACACTCCAACAGCCCGTCGAGCGGGCCTATTCCCATGGATCTCAGCTATGCTGAGGATGAGGGAGCTGAGCTCA
>NW_020187589.1:993996-994262 GCF_900000015.1 Plasmopara halstedii | reverse complement strand
CAGCTGTATGCTGAGGCGCTGAAAGCGCGGTTGGGTGACATCGACACTGTTCGCCTAGCGACGGGGACGCGTGTCACGGTCCCGAAGGTCCTTGTGGACCTCGGAGTCAAGTTTCTTGACTTGATAACGTGGAACGCTGTCTAGACTTAGACTTGGATGCAAGGTATGACCTCAACCTAGGAATGGCATTGTTGGAACACCATGAGCCATGGAATGCTTGTAGGTCAAAGACCTTGGGCGCTACGCGCGTGTCTCCTGGTGGAGAA
>NW_020187589.1:993444-993986 GCF_900000015.1 Plasmopara halstedii | reverse complement strand
CTCTTCGCGCAGTAACAATCCACTTCTTGTGGTCCGACCGCAATCGGTGTCTGTTCGACGGACGACAACCCTCGCAGCAATCCGGGTGATAATCACGGTTTTTTTCGCTCAGATTCGGTACCTCCAGCGGCGCCTACTCGCGGAGGACGCAGTTGAACGACTGTTTAAGGTGGTACAAAAGCTGAAGACTCACCCGACTTTCGGTGAGTTTGTCAAACGCTTTCCAGGTATCACCAATGTGCAGGAACCTGCATCACAATATATATATATTGATATGCGAAAATGCTAGGGTATTACTTTTGAAAGATTATTAGGGAGGCTGTTCAGCCACGTGTCATTTCCCAATTTTCGACTCCTGCGCAAGCGACCCCGGCACCTCACCACGGCCTCAAATCACCCCGCCGCCTCACAGACCAACTCATCCCAAGCCACTTTCGCCGACCGGAAGTTGGGCTTTACCCTGCGGACTGTATGTTTCCGGCTGCACCCGAAAAGGGGACGGGGGGCAGAGCCCTGAGTAGAGCTAGACTGATGGTCCGTTA
>NW_020187589.1:993236-993434 GCF_900000015.1 Plasmopara halstedii | reverse complement strand
ATAGAACCTCTGTACAGAGGCGACGACGACGCCGTATGCGGGCTGCAAGACGCCGGGCGTCGGCCCTGATCCAGGGAGTGTCTACCGTAGACGACGGTACACAGTTATACACTCTCGCCAACGGTATGACGGGGGAGGAAGATGGCGACGTCCGCCTCGAGGCTATTCCTGCAGTAGATGCTCTTCTTGAGCTGGATA
>NW_020187589.1:992713-993226 GCF_900000015.1 Plasmopara halstedii | reverse complement strand
GTAGCTTAGCGCTTGAGGAAGCGTAATTTAGGTCACCGACCTTTCGTTCTTTACAAGATCCGAATCGAAAGTAGCGGATCGCAATCCGCTAACTCCAAGAGTAGTTACTACCTTATCCAAGGCTGATAAATTATTCGGTTTGAATTTAAAACTGATTTTTATTTGTTTTTATCTGCAGCAAAGCCGCTTGATTTTAAATGGTTAGATTCTCCTAAATATATAGTAAACGCTAGTATATGGCTACCTAGCCACATACCGTATTCTTGTTTGGGTGCAGTCACGCCATGCCCATCTCGTGTGACTCACACCCTTGTAACCAGGGTAAGTGTATCCCCGTTACACTCTCCCCCATTAGGATTGAGAGCATTTACAATTCCAATCGATTATTGCTTCAACGAGGATTGCGTGTCCGCTAGACACTGCAACTTGGTTCGTTGAAGCTAAACGACTTCCGTGCTCAATGAGCCCTGTGTCAACGACACTGAAGTCACCAAGTCTCGCTGGTTCTGACAA
>NW_020187589.1:992482-992703 GCF_900000015.1 Plasmopara halstedii | reverse complement strand
GATCCGTACTATCCTTTGGTAAAGGAAATTCAAGACGTCGTCTCCAAAGACCCGCCTTCGGTCCAACCTCCGGACCGAGGTGTGCTTCATGGGATCGACCTGGATTCGGGAACCAAATACTGCGTAACACGCCAATGGCCCCTGCCCAAGGAGCAGTGCGACGTCATTGACGCTTTTCTTTGCGCGAAGAACGACGCCGGTATGATACGTGAGAGCAAGTA
>NW_020187589.1:990658-992093 GCF_900000015.1 Plasmopara halstedii | reverse complement strand
ACTGACTTTATTTATTTTTATCTGCGGCAAAGCCGCCTAATTTTAAATGTATAGATTTCTCTAAATATATATAGTAAAATCGAAATACATGCATAACTACTGGCTACCCAGCCACATACCGTATTCTTATTTGGGTGCAGTCATAACATATCCATCGTGTTACACACACCCCTGTTACCAAAGTTCGTGTAACCCCGTTACCCCCCGTTAAGATTGAGAGCATTTACAATTCCAATCGATTATTGCTTCAACGAGGCTTGCGTGTCCGCTAGACACTGCAATTTGGTTCGTTGGAACAAAACGACTTCCGTGCTCAATGAGCCCTGTGTCAATGACACTAAAGTCACCAGGTCTCGCTGGTTCTGACAGCGAGCACGGGCAGAGCCCAACTTCGTCTCCCGCACGTGGTGCAATGTCGGACAGTGCGTCCGCGGCACCGAGATATGTACATCCTAGGCTCGATGAGCACGAGCGTCGCGCTCCGCGAATGCTATCAGTGACGAGTGACCTCCTTGAGGATGTGGTCGACTACGAGTCTGACACTCCTTTTCTCGCATGGGATGACGAGGAAATGGAGCTGCACCAGCGGCGTGATACGAGCCCTGCTCGTGCCTTGCGGACCCCATGTCTGTTTCCTAACTTCTCGTATCCTGAGGGACGTGGTGTAATCACCAATGACCTCGACGGGGTACAGAGGCGGCAGCTGGAAGTTGCCCGTAAGGCGGCTTTGATGCGCGCCCATCCACGGCCAGTCATTGACCCTCGCGTGGAATATGGCTTTCGCCATGTGGAAGCGAAGGACGTGGTAACTTGATAGTTACGCGTCCACATCATCGGCCCCCCGGCCATAACGGAAGATGAGCTTGCCAAACGGAAAGCTTTTCGAGCTCGTTTCTTAGTTCCACAAGAATTTTCGTCGGAAGCTTATTGCACTTGTCTGAGTGCCCAACGACGTGGCTCTCGTGTACACGCAATGCGGACGATACCTGTAGTGTTCGCCCCTGGCGAAAGCGCTACATATGACGAAGCACTCTTTGAGCGATGTGTACAACGGCACGGAAGCTTTCCTCTCTGTATAACCCACAGTTGAGCCACAAGGAAGTGGATGTGCATGTGGAGCGACACCTCCGATTTGAGTTTGCCATACTCAATGCACGCCGTCAACTTCCTTCGGATTCTCGCCCTGCAACATATGGGTTGACCCTTAACGCTCTCGCGAGCTCTGTGTCTGCGACCGCAAGAGCTCAGGGCCACTGCTTCAACTCAGCTCATGACCCTTCTACTTCCCTGGCTATTGCCGGAAAGGTCGGGGCGTCTAATGACACGGGATGTCCTGATCTTTCTGATCAAAAGCGTTCACGGCGACTGGGCAATCTTGCGGAAATGGCGCCTCAAACTCTCACGAGTTTTCGGAGTCGAAATCACTCCGCCACTT
>NW_020187589.1:990261-990648 GCF_900000015.1 Plasmopara halstedii | reverse complement strand
CGCACACCTTTTCAATGCCTTGCTTCACCACCGACATTCCGCTCGTTGCGCGCTGTGTATTAACCAGACTGTTCTTCTCGGGGTGTCCCAAGCGAGCATGCCATAGCTCCTACTCACTGTCAACTCCGGCGTACTCTACCAGCCGAACTTCTTCTTGCTCGCAGTCCAAGAAGTATGCATTTTCGACCATCTTACCTTCGGCAACTGCGCCTTTCGCACTTTGAATGACGCATGAGGAGTTTTGAAACTCCACCTTCATCCCACGCTCTGCCACATTGCCAACCGACAACAAACGCCTGTCGAGTCTAGGAATGTGTAGAACCTCAATCATCTTGATCCGCAAGCCGTTCAGTCCAGTCAATTTGACCATTCCCGTTCCTGAGACTT
>NW_020187589.1:978168-990251 GCF_900000015.1 Plasmopara halstedii | reverse complement strand
GAAGCCCGACAGTCGATCCATAGCTATCCCGTTGCATTCAAGCCACAACAAGCATGAAATGAGCTCATACCTTAAATATAGGCTCAGGACGAGGCGGCTTATCAAGTCGTCAAAGTTCACAATAGTGTTAATCATAACTTTTGAAATGTTCCCGCCTCAATACGCAAATATAGTATCCGCAGTTGTCACCTTCATTGCCTCTGCATCCTGCCTACTATTTTGACGGTGGCGCGTCGTACGTTATTGCACGATGGTTCTGAACCATCAAAACTTCCCAGGCCTTCGCAAATCGGGACATTGGTATTGACAATCAGCAACCCGGATTTGTATGCCTCACTACCCCCATTGAGAGTCTCTTGAGGGCTGGATTTCATTAAGTGATGCCTTGATGAGGTACCACTGAATTGAGTGATCTTCTCGGTTGGCTGCTCTGAGCTATCTGAAAATTGTCAATTTTCCGCGAGGGGTCCTTCGCCCCCCCCCTTTGCCCGGAAACTTGATTCATCGTATCTTTCAGTCGAGACAAAGGGGGGATAAAATGTCTCAATCTAGCATGTATGAAATTCCTGCATGAACTGCGGGCTGCTTGACAGCAAATTGGCCTTTCTCTTCCTCCTCAGAAAAGCTACAGACCATCGCCTCTGATGTCCATGTGGACCCTTGATTGTCAGCACCCCATCAGGCTTTTACTTACATAGAACCTGTACCGTGAATTTAGTAGAACATCTACCGCGGAAGATATATGAAAGTGAGTGTCATGCACCGGGCGCGCGACGCAATTGCTTAGAACCAAGATGACACGCTGATGTCAATGTTAGGTGGGTATACACACAAATATGTCATAGAGCAAAAATTTATAGCAAAACGAATTTAACTTAACTACATATGCAGTGTCTGTGGGCTATAATACTAACTATTCGTGTGGATTATCGAATTATTCAAGGTAGCTGCAAAAAAGGGTTATACTCTGTATATCCCGAAGAGAATGCAAACGCGCACAGCATTCTATGTGGTTTTTCTTAAGTCGTGCCAAGATCCCGCTCTTACGAGCCGGTTGGACGTAATGTGTTCATTTGTATCCAATGCAACTTCTCAAACCACCTCGGGCCAAAATAAACGCTCGTTGTGCGTTTCGAGGTCTCGGAGAGAGTTGACAAACCGGCACAATTGAAGGAGCTTATTAGCTCTAGCTTTTGGGTGATCAATTGCCGCTGGCACTGGGTGATGAGCAAATGATTGCCCACTTTTATGTGGAACGTCGGGTAGGCTAGCCAGAACGCCAGGCAATTTCAGTACAATGTGAACGAGTGATCCTTAGGCCGAAGACTCGAAGTATTTTGAAGCTCCATTGCTCTGGTGCCACATTAACTTGGTATCCGCCACATCATTGACCTTTACTTTTTCTGGAGAAGATGAAAAATCCCCCGTCGCAGGACTTCCCGCAGGTTGGAGACACAGACCTTGTGATAAAGAATGAACCTCGATAGGTTGCTGTTACAGCTATCTCATGATGACAAGCGGGGCTATTCATAGCTGAGATTTGAAGTGACGGTACATCACTTTGACGTTTGCGTCCTGTCTTGATTTGAGACAGGTTAGACAGCATGTGTTCGTTACCCAGTGAGTGAGCCAAGTCATGTACCTGGCGGCCCTATCATGAGCTTTTGGTACAAATGTACACTGCGTTTGAATGTTTCAAACACTATCACCATTGACCGATTACATATACCGTCATTTAGCAATCCACGGCTTGGCAACTCCCCATGTAAAAGTGTTCACAGCGCTTATGGTATTTACCTGATATCTGCACGAATTTCCGGACAAGGTGCTCTTCTCTAGTGGCGTGAGGTGTTTTGACAACCCACTGTGAATTCGCGGCGATGTTTGATTACAACAACAAACTGAAAAGGGCTTTACGAGCCCTAAATGCGAATCTGCAAGCGCAATATAACCACAGACCCGGGCTTAAATCACGTCAAAAGCTCGGCTTCGAACCAACAGAAGTCCCTGGTTGTACAGTTATCTAGCTTCCACGCGCCTATGCGAAAGAGCGTGTCTTTCAAATCCAAGGTGGAACAAGCGCGAGATAGGTTACTTCATTGGACGCATTCGTAACGCATTGACTTTTCGCCTCAGGAGTACCGCCTGCTTTGGATCAGCAGCGGTATATATAACCCGTAACACCAATAGGGATGTATGTTAGGTGATAGAAGTTTAAGTGAATACCACTTAGTCCATGATTCATTTAGTAGATTGAGTCTGGAACACACGCCGACTCACTCTCATCTAGACTGTACAAGACTGCTTCAGCTGAGCGAACACCCATGCTTGATTACACAAAGTTTAATGCACGACGCGACTGTCGAGGTGACATATCATTACCTCAAATTCATGGTATCAATAGCCTCGCTGGTCATCGTGAGACAGATGTACAATACCACCCAAACGTCTTTTTACTGCGACGTCTGTCGCCATCCACCAGTGAGAATCGCGCTGCGACAGGGGACGCTAAAACTTTCCAATAAGCCTACATCAAAATACTGGGCAGAAATCAGGCCTGTTGTACTAAGATATAGATTAGCTCCTGCTTTTGGTTCTGTACTCCATTTATTCTTTAAAGTAGAAATGTGCCTCCAAAATCGTGTTAAGTTTGCGCTTGGTCTGTCTATTTGCACGGTTACTTTTCAAAATTTAGTCACAAAAGTAAAAGATTTGACCAGTATGCCAGCGAGCTTAATTCTCGCGTGAGACACACGCGTGACGTCAGCGCTACTTGTCATAATGGTTGGTCTTCTCAAGTTGAACAAGCGTTTTTGCCAGTGTAGCAGCAGATGACGGGAGTTGAATCCTAAGCTGATTGCAATTTTCATAATTGGCTTGCGCAAAGAGTCACGTCGCTCATGTAGAAAATATGTACTCCCAATTTAAAGAAAAACCTTGGGCTGTCAAATACTCGCTGGTCTAGGACTGACTAATCGTTCTCTAAGTAAAACATATCATCATGCTCATAGAAGCCATCAAGGGATACAATTGTTCAGTACAGCCGCTCACACGTCATCATCTTGAGGAGACAATGTATAACCGGGTTATTTACGATTTGATGGTGTTCATATACCTTTTATATGCATATATTTGTAGATATGCGCTATTATGAGTGTTGAGCAAATGTATATGAGAACTTCGTAACGGAGCGGTCAGCGGCTCATATGGGCTGTTGCTTATGAAAGTGATGGTACTTTGTGAAGGATCGGTTTGAGGTGTTGACCTCGCGTCAAATTTTAAATATTGAGTTTCTTGAAATACCAGCGCTGAATTAGGTAACCGGTAACTTTAAAAGCTTTTGATATCGCTCCTCGTTGTAGCGTACAAATACGTTAATTAACATGGACGGTGTGAGTTACACATTGCAATGTACGCGCTAAGAAACTTGCGCTTTCTAGCACTTGTAGTTTTTTCCACGATCTCATTGTGAGAAAATTTGTTTACCTAAGGTTATCTAACCATGATATATTTAGAAACTATCCCAGGATTAAAAAGGCATGCTTGAATTTCTTTTGTTTACCATTAAATTTGAAGAAAGTCAGAGTAATGGTGGACTAAGGGACAGTAGCGAATTTCACTCATTTGAAAAATTTTCAGTAGCGAAATTCACTCATTTGAAAAATTTCACTAGCGATGAAAACGTTTTGTAGATATCAAATGCACGTCATACAAGTAGCACCACTTTGTATAATGATATAAGTGCCTACGCATTCAGCAATGAGAAAACCTGGCAAATAATGAAGTATGGCTTTGTGGGCTGTGAATTTTAAAGTGACATTGTATCAAATCAAAAAAAAAACTCCAAAAGTAAGCGACTTGTGCATTAACGGCTCAACATGCGTTACTTTAGCGGCAAAACTAGATTTCTCAAGCGCGTACACTCGAGAACCGCTAACAAGTTTTCGGTGTGGCTTTCCATATCCTTGTTCCCAAGCTCTAACGGCTATGAGGGAAATAGATTTGCATCCTGGCACGATGTGACCTAAAATGCTACGTCACAAGAGAATATAATGTAGCTAGAGCATAAGACAGTTTATGAGGCATTACTAGCCACTTTCGTAGCACAGTGCCATCCCTTATCGCTCCAGTGGGTAGAACTTCGCTGTCTTTTATCAGCAGTTGTTAAAAACTATAAACCGGGCTGAGAGCAGTGAGCAAAATACAGCCATATATGCTATTCCTTCCTAGATTTTGGCATTTGCAATCATATAATCGTAACCCTTTTAATTCACCACTTGACACTAAGAGTCGGCGCCGGTTGTACGCATCGCCAGATTTGTTTCGTGCGTCGCACGAAAAATTTGCAATAGGCCAGGTTCTATCACAAATGTGTGCCTGACATTAACTGTACACCCTGTATAGTTTATAACCCCTTTCCTTTCCAGATGTATCAAAATTGGAAGTAGTTATCAGGTTAGGGGACATAACAGCCTATTGGCTATAATAATAAATATAATTTCACCTTTCCTTTTCTCTACGTATGTCAACGACCTGCTGGAAGCGAGTAACACGCGGTGAGGTGTGTCAGTTCACCTAATTTTCCTCAGAAGTGCGTGTGTACAGACGGCCAAATTCCCGTTTTAAAATATCTCTAATGATATCGGACCGTTCCCCTGGCTCGGCATTGCCGTGGGATACTTTGGGAACCAAGTCAATTTCATGACGCACACCTTGTAGTTTTTGCACGCATCCCGATGAATAATCTACCCAGTTTATAAAAGAGCTTCTGCCGGATGAAGGGAAACGAACGAAGCTCCGTTCACGAGTGATTTATCTATCTGGTCACCTTCTCGTAAATTTTCAGCGCTCCGCATCGTGGACATACCACACGGTGGTGCTGCCTTCACATCGTGACATTATTGTATGATACTTCTTATCTACCGAGCTTAGACGTTCTACTCGCGACTTACAGTCACCATGTATCTTCGCCGCCTCTGGCATAGGAGACAACAGTTCACAGCTATACTTTACGGCCTGTCCGAGAAAGGACAACGACATACAATCGTCATTCTCGCCCCAGCAGAGATACCCTTTCGGAGACCGCGATATGCTCTTCAAGCATTACATTAAATCCTTATGTAATATATAAGCGTACTCAGACGCCGGCAAAATAGCAGAAATTTTATATCTATGGTTTAAAGTACGCTGTATCTCACCGACAAATCTCCAATTTACTTTTTTTGTATCTCATCAAGTTAGTTCGTAACGCAGTTTCGCGAAAACACACCACACCCGCTTAATACGCTTACTGTTGAGTGTTTACAGAAACCCTAACACCGAAATTACCAAGCATATGATTTTGGCTTATTTTTTTGGTTGACGTATTTATACGAGCTAGTTCGTTCATTCCCTACTGAGACGTCAGCTTTGGAATCCGCGAGCTGTATATTTGCTTGCGTTTAATTTTTTACAATAATATCCTCGTTGCCTTGTTGATAGTAGTGGGAGCTCGCCTTTTCCATTCATATTAAAGCCACGTAAAGGAGCAGCTTCAAAAATCTATTGACTTTGCAAAAGGTCTGCTTCTGTGTAAATCCGTACCTAATACACCGCACACGACATAAAGGCATACAATCACTAGTTACGTTTAGCCTAAAGTGCCTATTTTGCAAAATTAGGTTAAATTGTTTACTAACCAATTTTAACATGTTTGACCACATTAGATAACGCTCACTGGACCAATTACGTTGAAAAATTTTTCGGCAACGTATCGTGTACCTAACAGAGTATTTGTGCTAAAATTCCATATCATGTGGTTACACCTCATGCTGTGTGTCAAGTGAACAGCGTTGTAATACAGCAAGCATCGGGTAGTGTATGCACACTACCAAACGCTTCGATAATGCGGTATTCTGGCTTAAAATCTTATTTTTCTCAAAACTTTAGATAGTGCAGCACATGTTGCATTTTACCTACGTATCGCTCGTATCGCCTCGTCTATGCACGACAACACCATAGCCTGAGAAGTGCGAAAGCACATCCGCCACCACAATACGCCTACTAGACTTTTATTTCATTGAATGATATTTTTCGACGAATGAAATAACCATCCGACCGTTCTCTGAAGGATGTGGTGATGATGTCGCTTTCTTTTTAATGGCATGATCTATAGTCAGCTTCAATGGCTTCAGTTCAATGGACAGTGCTCTGTTCTTTGCAAGAGCTATACTATCGCGAGCAAAACCTTTACATAGACCAGATAGCTCTTCTCTGCCACTATCTGACAACATTCAAACGTGGTGGCGCGTTCATACTCGTCGCCATTCGCGTGAGGAAGGAACAACATGTGGCATGAACCAGTTCATGACAGACGACGTTAAGTTGTTGATGTAAATTTGGAGCCGTCAGAATTGTCCGTCGGTGAGGTTGAAGGCAGCTCCTTATGCTGCAATACTATTGACTCCCATTTTCAGAAAAACGGTGACGGGCTCGAGTATTTCACAAAATTGAAGGTGATCAGGCTAGGAAACTTTTTACACCCCTTCCAATTAGTGGTAATGACTAAAGCCCTCTATCATCTTTGCGACATCTGCTCCTCGTAAAACAAACTTTGCATATGGAGTATTCCTGAATTGAAATATTTTCGGCGCTAGAACCACACTTGTTTGTTACAATAAACGTCTTAATCATGTCCACGCAATCGTTGAATGTTTAAACCCAACAAACCGCGCTCTGTAATACTGTAGACAAAATATCCTCATATATTGATGTATGCGTATGCACAACGAGGCCTGAATAGCAGTGTTTCCAGAGGAATCAAGGTCGATGGTGTGTTAGACAGACCCTTATTCATGGCCAACCGCTCCAAGAACCTCCTACTCGAGGTAATCTCTGCCTTGGGAGATATTATACTGTCTCCCGGAATACTAACATAATCTATCGAATTACTGTACAAAGCGCAGCCGACCATGCGATTCGGCCGCGCGCCCTTGATAAGATTACGCATTTGCACCAAAATTGAGACTGCATATAACTTGATATAAGCATTGTACGATGAGCTTCAAGTCGTTAGCCGTTTTTGACACAAACAAATTAGCATCAAGTGAAAAACACTGTTTTTTTGAAGGATCATTTTTTAATTTGCATGGGAAAAGTGTCTCTACTGTTTAACTATTCCCATGCTAAGGGTTTTTGAAGCATGACACTTTATTTTTTGCTAGGATGAATCCTTTAATGAAGGGGTCATACTAGCAGCGGGTCTCTCGTTGCCACGCTCTGAAATTTTATTACAAAGCATAGGAGGATGAGTGAGATCTTAAATGTCTACAGTTCATTTGTTACTGTCAGCGCTGTCTGAGTGACCTCAAAAACAGGCTAACCACGATGTACGATGATTTTTCTCTACGAACATGACCATTTTAGTCACTTTACCGTATACCAATTTAGTGCAAATATTGCCAGTCATAACTCCTTCAGCTCATTGTTGGCTGTTGCCTGGTGTTGTGGTACTTTCACTAAATCTTATACCTATTCGATTATACTTTTACGATTGATATTTGGGCTTACCACAAAACCGTGGACCTTCACTGCTCTGACTCATTGGCGAGTCACACGGTATTGCTGACATTAAGTCCTATGTTATCGTGGCAGAGGCAATTTATCCTTTGACAACCTCAAATGGGTCATTCATCGCACGAGTTTCCTTAATTTACTATGCAACGGGACTGCTGTCGCTCTTAGCTCAAAGGAGGCTAGGCTACGGTCACCGACCTCAGCCTCTTTACAAAAACCAGTACGAGTGCAGCGGGTCGCAATCCGCTGCCTCCAAGAATATTAGAAAAATTAGCCAAGTCAAATAAGTTCTTCCGTTCAAAATCAAAACTGTATTTAATTGTTTAGTTGCGGCAGAGCCGCCAATATCTAAAATCTTAGGTTTTCCATAATTTATATAGTAAAACCGAAATAATATAGTTAAACCTATTTAATATGCATTACTACTGACAATCCCATAAACTTGTGTAATCCACACCTGTGTACTGTCACACGATCTTGTGCTTCCCGCTCTTTTATACAAGGGTACGGATAACCCTGTATTACTCCCTCATTGAAATCGTGAATATCAACAAATTCACATTTAACTATCGCCTCATACGAGCCTCGCGTGTCTGAGGCACCGTCAGTATATCCTTGAACATTTCCCGCTCAATGAGCCCTGTGTCTATGACATGAAATCCACCCAGCCAAGTTGGTTCCGAAGGCGCCCGCGGGCAGAGCCCTTCTTCTTGTGCACGGGGTGCATCTCCAGACAGTACGTCCGTGGCTTCACGGGAAGCACATTTCAAGCCCTCGGCAACCGAGCGCAATACACCGTGCCCGCCCTGAGTGACATATTTCCTCGTCAAGGAGTTGGAAAATGTCGACTACGAGTCGGATGCTTCATCCCAGCGAAGGAAGACGAGGGGGATGAAGTGCGCCAACGGCACGACGTGAGCCCAGCTCAAACCTTGCGGACACCGTGTCCGTTCCCCGACCTCTCGGCTTCCGACGGAAGTGGTGTTATTACCAGTCGCCTCGACGAGGCACAGGAGCAGCAATTGGAGGCGGTTCACAGGACGGCCCTCCGGCGCTCGTATCGACGTTCGGTTCTAGAACCTCGAGTGGAATACGGCCTCCGCTCGGCGGATCCCGCTCTGAAGCGAAAGACACGATAACACGATCGTTAGGCATCTACGTAGTCGAGCCCCCGGCCACTTCACAAGCAGAGCTTTATCAGCGGAAAGCTTTGCGAGCTCGCTTTATAGTACCACGATATCCCAACAAATTGGTATCGCGCTCGACTTCGAGCTCAAAGAGGGGGGGGGGCTTATGTACCCGCAATTCGGACTAAAACTGTGGCGCTCGCCCCGCGAAACCGCTGCAGATGATAAAGAGCGCTTTGAACGATGGTTGCAGCGGCACCGGAAACTTTCATCGCTGTCAAACTTATAGCGGAGCCACAAGGAAGTAGACGTGCGCGTCGAAAACCATCTTCGATTTGAGCTTCCGAACTCAAGGCTCAACCCCGACTTCCTTCGGATTGTCGCCCTGCGACATATGGAATAATCCATCACGCTCCCGCAGGCTCTGTGGTTTCTCACACAGGTGAGTCTACTACCACAGCAGCTCGAGCTCACTTTATGGCATTTTGGATTTTTTGGCTACCACCGAAAAGCGCAGGGCGTACGACAATCCGGACCGTTATAACTTTTTTGAGCATAAGCGCCCTCGACGTCTGAACAGTCTCGCTGAATTAACACCTCAGACTCCCGCGAGTTCTCGAAGTTTGGGTGTCCCAGCCGCTTCACAAGATGTTAAATTCGACCTTGTCAACGACGTCGAGCCACAAGGCGTTCCACGTGATAATAAACGCCACCATTCTCATCGAGAAGATAACAGCTTGGTCGATCGCCGTCCGGTGACTCGCGATGCTCTTCGCGCTTTTAAAGATAAAGTCCGTCGCAATCAGCACTCCTCCGAGCATCTTTCCGAAGTCGCATACCGCTGTGCGGGAGACCTTGGGAGCCTGGAGCACTTTGTGTACCGACTGCCTTACGAGGATTATCGCGTTCTGTTTGAGCAGCTATTAGTCGTCGAGCAGACGAAACCGTCACTTCGTGCGATGGTAGAGCGCCCTGCGCCGTTAAAAACGGAATTTGTTGCACTCCGTGTTCAGAACGAGTTGCTGTCTCAGCTTCTGGGTATTCAAGCACTTTTGGGTGCCTGGTGCCAACGCTCCCGCGTTAAGTTGCGCCGGGTCCCTGTATGGCTTTAGCAAGCCCACATAAATCATCGGGTTGGTGCGCATACTTCTCGGAAGGTGTAGCATAAACGCAAAGCCTCGCTTGGCCACGACATTAGAGGTCCAATGTACCGTGGATGAAGCTTTATCTTAAAGACGGCAGAGACTGTATGTGTAGGAAGCAATTAATAAAGCATGTCTGCAACCTCAAACGTCTCAAATTTTCTTCTGCTTCTTCCGTTTGAGTATTCTTTCTGCATGTCTTTGCTTTCAGCCATCGCATCGCAAACGTATCGTTGGATACTCAGTCTGGTACCATGGAAGTCATCGATTCGTTTATCGAGAGTGACAGGGCTGATATCAGCTAGCCGTTCAGCTATTCCTCCCCCACATAGCCTCGAGCCATGGGATGGCGACGTCAGCAATAAGCGAGGGTTAACAAGCCCGTTCCCGTTGAAAGGCGTAAAGCCGGTCGATGAATGTACTGCGATGTTCAGAGCAAGCTCTATGAGTGGCAACATGGCGCTCCAGATCTTCGGCGTTCTGCGCAGACGGTCCGAAGAACTTCTTCAACGACGAGATTCACGCGCTCAGTCTGACCATCGGTCTGCGGATGGTCCGCTGTTGACATAGTCAATTTGGTGCCCAGCACTCTGAAGGTTGTCGACCAAACCTTTCCGGTGAAGCGTGGGTCTCTATAAGAGATAGTTATCACCGGGAGCCCGGTTTGTCGAAAGACACGATCGACAAACAGCGCCGCTGCCCGCACCTTCGATGTTGTCCGGCACTGCCGCAAGATGAGCCATCTTCTTCGATCAGTCCATAAAGACCACGACACTCGTATTGCCCGCCGAGTCCTTCGGTAGGCTAAACCCAAAGTCCATACCCACGGACTGTCAACACCCGGAGGGTACCGGCAAAATGGCCAGCGACGCCGCTGCATTCGGAGAGGGTTTCACCATCCGAAGCGTCTCACACGTACGCACGTATGTGCTGTCCATTTGAACAGCTTGGGACGACAATAGTGGCAACTCACCGATCTGATCATTTTCTCGCGACTGAGATGACAACTGAGTGGGTCGTGGGTCGTGGGTCGTTGGCCTCAACGAGGATACCGTATTTCAAAACCTCATCGTTAGAAACCACAACTCGTAGCATATCCGTCGAATCGGTGCTAAAATACAGCAAACCATTATTTAACGAATATCGGTGTAACCGTGCGCGCAATCGCGTTGACAATTTCATGTCCGAGTTTCGTAGCTCCTTGCTACCGAAAGCCTGTAGCATCGCTACACACATCCCATCACCCGCATATGCATTGCAGATCAAATCCGTCACCGACAACGTCACCATCGTGAAATGAGCAAGCTCACAATCTGGTATGCGTGACAACGCATCAGCCAAAGCATTCTGCTTTCCTAGCTTATACTTCACCTCGAAATTATAATCCGCGAATTCCATTACCAAAAGATAGTACGAATCCGAGGGGCTCTCTGGGATCGACGATCCGCTTCGTGCGTTCAGTACCCTCTTGTGTAACGGGATTGCACATACCCTGGTAACAGGTGTGTGTGTCACACCATATAGGCATGGTGTGACCATACCCAAACAAGAATACGGTACGGGGCTGGATAGCCAGTAGTTATACATGTATTTAGCTTTCACTATACATATTTAGGAAAATCTATGCATGCAAAATTAGGCGGCTTTGCCGCAGATAAAGAAATTAAGTCAGTTTTTAGATTTAAACAGAAACGTTAATTAGCCTTAGGTTAAAGTTGTAATTACTTTTGATGTAAGCGAACTGCGATTCGCTAAACTCGTACTGATTCTTGTGAAGAACATAAGGTCGGTGACCTAACTTACGCTTCCTTTAAGCGCAAAGCTACGGCAGCCCCGCTGCACTTGGTTGCACTAGTAGTCAATCTACACCTGAGTCGTTTAGACTGACCCTCTGTGATGATGGATGAATTTTCCTCATAGCCCCAGGGCATGCAGGACGGGCTTAACAAGCTGATGTCCTTGTTTGGCCCTGAGGGCGTGCAACACCTTGTAGCACAAGGCCCCGAGGCAATCGATGCGCGTCTAGAGGCGTTTCCAAATTACGAAAACGCACTGCTAGAGTACCTGCAGCAGAAGATGTTGCATCATTTGCGTCTACGACGCCCTAAGCCGCTCATGATTAGCGTTGTGGTCTTCGAGGATAACGATGCAGAGAATCCGCTACTTTAGGTGTGGTCGTGGTGGCGACCGCATCCACCATGCTCCAGACCGATCAACAGCACGTGGCGCTAGCCATCTCAGAGCTCGGTGGTCGAGCGCA
>NW_020187589.1:977001-978158 GCF_900000015.1 Plasmopara halstedii | reverse complement strand
TGATGTTGATCGATAAGTCAGCAGCGTGCTCGAATTAGATCAACTATCGATTAGATGAGCATTGGTAGAAGTGATCAATAAATGGCAATTTATCAAACACTGCAAAATTGAGAATAGTAGTAGTCGGATAACTTGAGAGGTGTAATCACAGATTGACGTTACGTAAGTGAGCCCTGCAATGGTATCGAAAGTTATAGTTGTTAAACACTTAACGCTATCAGGGCTCTAGAAGGGCAAACGATTACTTATATTATTCTGCTTTGCAATGTACAAACGCAGTATGTCTTCTTTAACGTTAGTCAGTCAGCTATTGCAGAGCCATATCGATGTGGCCTTAATTTGCTGCGTCGCAAACAAATGTTTTGTATCAGAAAGCATCGGTTGCAGCAGCTGCAAAGGTGCAAGCACCACTCGTGTCTACTCGTTGGCTCACTATTCCTTCTTAATGTTCGGTCCATGGATCTAAGTAACCCAAACCAACAAGATATCACGTAAGATTTAAAAAATAATAACAAAAGCCTTCAATTTCAAGCATGTCTCTCTGTATGACTTAACGCTATCTGCAAAATTGCGAACATACTGTTGTTATTCGACCAGCTTGTTGTCTACTTACTTCAAAGTTGGTAATTCATGTAAAAGTGAACAATTATTGACGGAATCGTCTTAATCTTATTTTTGTATGATATACGTACTCTCACCATTGTTCACCGTAATTCTGAACAAACTTCAGATGCGACAAAGTAAATGAGTTGTTCGATATATTAGTCCCGTTGCAGCCATAGCACCAACTTCCACTGGCATGACTTCATCGCATCCTTGTTGAAATTCAGTAAGCAAATTTAAACCGTTTGTACAATATTTTTGTAAATTAAAGTACATTTTCGTATTCAATTCCTTTGGGACTTGGGTCTATTATAGGTCTGTTTATTTTATAGACAAACATTTTCTGAAGTTACCTACCATCCATTGATTTCGCGCTCTTCATGCACGCACTTTATAAAAAAGTGTTATCTGCATACATGCAAATTTTAGTCACAATGTGAATAGTGGATCTCTGAAAAGTAGCACTGCAGCATTTTAGAGTGTAATAAATTTCCACTTGGACATCGGCGAGTCATGAGTCCACAATCCTAGGAAACAGAAACGATTCTGGTGCA
>NW_020187589.1:976761-976991 GCF_900000015.1 Plasmopara halstedii | reverse complement strand
GGCTTGCTAATCGTAGGGGTGACCGTAAAGGGCTTCGAAATGCCATGGAAGATCCTCACCAATTCCGGGGCGTCGGGCAATTATGCTCGACACTCCACGATGGAAGGAAGTCAGCTGTATACTAAGACGCTGAAAGCCGGGTTGGATGACATCGTCACTGTTCGCCTAGCGACGGGGACGCGTGTCACAGTCTCAAAGGTCCCTGTGTACCTCGGAGTCAAGTTTCTTGG
>NW_020187589.1:976542-976751 GCF_900000015.1 Plasmopara halstedii | reverse complement strand
AAGAAGATTACATCCGTGCCAAGATGTGATGTAACGGTTGAGTCAACAATACCGTGTGGCGATTGCAGCCAGCGGAGTGGAAAAGACGCACTTTGAAGTGACAAGATAGGTCAGTCACTGGTGAGTGAAGTGACCAGGATAGTTTTGAATTTTAAAGTCCCCCTCTAGCCTTCTCATAAGCTCTTATAAAACTGGAGAAATCATCTCTC
>NW_020187589.1:973919-976532 GCF_900000015.1 Plasmopara halstedii | reverse complement strand
CTCCAGTAATCAGGTAGGTGATTCCAATAACCTCCCTTCATATTGGAGTATAATATGTTGAAACCTTCTCCTAATGGCTGTAGAGCCGCGGAAAAGAGAGCCAATGCCGGTGACAACCAGCGAGGCTCGTTCGATGTGGCATTTGTGGCTGCAATGCCGTCGCGTAGACACTTCAAGTGCATGGCGTCGATGAAGGCTTTCGGTGCAGTAAGCCCAAGACCCCCTCTTTAACACTTGTATATATCCATTCTTTATCAAATTTGCCAGGGCGAGCTGATGACGCGCTGGTGTCATTGGCGTTGACAAAATTGCGTATTATAATGTCAATTTGCTTCAAAATAGGCAAAGGTGTCAGAGTAACACTCGCCGTGTACCATAGTACTGGTAAGATGATACTTTGCAGTATGACAACCTTTCCTCGTAGTGTTCTTGCACGGTATTTCCAAAGTGCACACCGAGCTTGTATCTTCTTTATTACCACATTGTACCGTTGTTCCGGTGTAACAGTTGCGCCTTGTATTACACCAAGAAGCCGTACTGTTTCCCACGGTGACAACACCTTGACTTCAGTTCGTTTACGTAGTTCTGCGAGCTTATGATTGGATACATGGTGCGAAAACGGCATAATGTTTGTTTTAGTAACATTGAGCCGTAATCCAGCAGTATCCGCATAATCTTGAACAAGACCAAGAAACTCATCAGCGTCGTCGAGATCAGCCAACATTCCAGTGCAGTCGTCAGCAAACGCAAGTAGCAGATGGGGCGCGTCTGTATCGTCTACACATACGCCTTTTGAAGATAACTTCGCGCGAAGAAAGTTCATCATCGGTTCAATGAAAACAACAAAGAGACCAGGTGATAAAGGATCTCCTTGTCTAACACCTGCACCCAGTAAAAAGGGGTCACCAGGGCAGCCATTAAGTAGAAGACTGACAGATGTTTCTTTGTAGAAGGTCTTCACCCACGCGCGGAAAGTCGCACCAAATCCGAAGTGGTGAAGCACCATATCCAAAGCAGGCCAAAGGACGCTATCAAATGCTTTGGCGAAATCCAATAGTACCGCGCACGCATCCGGGTACTTTGTTTTGCAAATTTCTTGCAAATCTTGAAAGCGAAGCAACGAGTGACGGATAGACCGCCCTGGAACGAAGCCACTTTGGTCTTCGTGAATGATAGACTGCAAAACATGACCCAATCTCCACTGTAGGACCTTTGGTCCTAGTTTGGCGTCATGATTGAGAAGCGTAAGCGGTCTATAGTTTCCGGGTATAGTGCGATCACCGGACTTATATAGTAATGACAGGTGAGCCCGTCTTTGAAACTTGGTCATTTTCCCCTTATCCAATTGACTGCTGTAGATGACTTCATAGATTCGCGCCCACAGACTCGTGTTAATCTTGTAATATTCAATTGGTAAACCATCTGGACCTGGTGCTTTACCATTTTTTTGATGCCGTAATTGCCCAATAAATGTCATTTGCTGTGATTGGGGCGTCAAGCATAGCTTGCTGCCTAGCTGATAACCGTGACTTTGTATGCTGCAGCAATGTGGCAAAACGAAGTGGCTGATAAGTGGAAGATCGTTGGTTTATCAAGTCCGCGGACGTGGACTGAAAGACCCTTCCCCAGTATCGACGATGACCTTCAGCAATTGCTGATTGGTCATCAGTAACTGTACCGTCTTCGTCTGTCAACTCCGTGATAGGTGAACGAAGGCAATCTGACTGCGGGGCGCGAAAGAAGTAACTTGTTGCTCGCTCACTCGAATGTAAGTCTGCCGCAAACTTTTTATACTCGTTCCGTTTCTTTATATCGTCTTGATGGGACTTGAGATCCATCTTGACTTGTTCTAACACGTTTTTGTTAATTTCTGTAGGTACAACATTGACCAAGTCTGCGGCCGCGTTAACTGCACTGATCTTCGCAGCCATCGTCCGTTCGTCTGCTTGTCGAAGCTCCTTCCAACGTCTTCGAAGATATATGCAGTCTGCCCGTTTATGCTCATCAAGAAGGCAACCAGGATTTGCTCCCGGGAAGATCTTGATACGGTTAGCCAGTGTTTGAACTGAAGTTGCTAGATACCGTTGCACTTCAAGGTCCCGTAAAAGCCAAGTTGGACACCGCCAGGGTTGACGTCCACTGCGTTGGACAGGCTTTGAGACGAGGCAAACTTCAATTGGTATGTGATCTTCGTTATGCCACTTGCGATCACGAACATGTTGAACTGATACGAGGTTGTCTTGAAGTAGGTCAGCCGTAACAAAACAGTAATCCAACCGGTTTTTACGCGAAGGACTTGTATAGTCCCGTACGTCTGGGTTTATGAAGCGCCAAGTGTCAACCAAACCCAGTTTTCCAAGCCATTCGTCCAGTTCGTCTCGGCCTCGTCTCAGATGAGGCCGATTCGCAGCCGTCTGATCCAGGTAATCATCCATAGTAATGTTGAAATCACCAACCACAATGTGTCTGATATTGTCAACCGTATCCACCTCGCGGCCCACTGCCTCAAAGTGAATAGGAAGAGCTCGAAAGAAATCTCCACGAAACATGGGTTCATCAGGTGCATACACTACGTGTAAGTACACCAATTCACCTCCTAAAGTTGTTTGAAGC
>NW_020187589.1:973826-973909 GCF_900000015.1 Plasmopara halstedii | reverse complement strand
TGCGTCACAAGACGATTAAATGTTGCTGGTGCATTTGACAGCCCTTGGGGCATCACCACCCACTCCAAGAGCATGCCACTTGG
>NW_020187589.1:973034-973332 GCF_900000015.1 Plasmopara halstedii | reverse complement strand
CTCAAAGCACGCCGTCGACTCCCTTCAGATTGTCGCCCTGCGACGTATGGGTCAACCCTAACGCCCCCGCGAGCTCTGTGTCTTCGACCGCAAGAGCTCAGGGCCGCCGCTTGAGCTCAGCCTATGGCTCTTCTACTTCTCTGGCTATTGCCGGAAAGTGCGGGGCGTCCTGATATTTCTGATCAAAAGCGTCCACGGTTTCTGGGCAAACTTGCCGAAGTGGTGTCTCAAACACCCATGAGTTTTCGGAGTCGGGATATCCCCTGACTATTTAGCCATCCTCTGCGAGAGGTGGGGT
>NW_020187589.1:972875-973024 GCF_900000015.1 Plasmopara halstedii | reverse complement strand
CTGCTTCGCAACGAGAGCAGTGCTCAGTGGTTTACGTGCCACTTCACGTGCATCACGGATCCTCGCACTCGATACCTCGGCCCTTGGCCGACCATGTCACGCGTGAAATGCAGCGACTGCTTTAATACTCGAGCAGCGTTCAGAGGTTT
>NW_020187589.1:972777-972865 GCF_900000015.1 Plasmopara halstedii | reverse complement strand
CGAAGGACTTCCGCCATACTCAGACGCGGGTCTGCGGGTGGAGTTGAAGGAACAGAGGAAGGCATCATAGGAATGGCACCAGAACCTC
>NW_020187589.1:972515-972767 GCF_900000015.1 Plasmopara halstedii | reverse complement strand
CCTGGTAACAGGGGTGTGTGTCACACGAGATGGGCATGGTGTGACTGCACCCAAATATGAATACATTATGTGGCTGGGTAGCCAGTATTCATGCATGCATTAAAATTTACTATACTTATTCAGGAAAACTATACATTTAAGATTAGGCGACTTTGCCGCAAATAAAACAAAAAAAATACAGTTTCATTATAAACGGAAGAGTTTATTAGCCTTGGGCTAAGTTCTATCTACTCTTGGAGGTAGCGGATTGCA
>NW_020187589.1:972251-972436 GCF_900000015.1 Plasmopara halstedii | reverse complement strand
AGCTACAAGACGGACGGTGACAGCAGTGTGGATGCGGATGTTTTCAACCTTGACGTTCCGGACGAGGCTCTTGATGAAATTGGAGCTGTGATTGATGAACAGGGAGCAGTCCCTAAAAACATAAAAAAACTGCCTCACTTCAGCACAGCTCTGATTCACCCCTCAGCATGTCCTCGGGGAATAAC
>NW_020187589.1:971844-972241 GCF_900000015.1 Plasmopara halstedii | reverse complement strand
CTCAAAGCTCGGTGGTCGAGCGCGAAAATGGGCACTGACGTGCGGCACTTCGGTCGAAGCTGCGTTTCCTCCTGGGCGGGGCTGAAATTGGAGCTCTCACGAGTGTTCTCGCCGCCTAATCAGGCGTATCGCTTACGATCGCGCTTCCTTGTCGTCGGACAGGGCAACAAGGAATTGGTGGACTTTGTTCAAGAGATGTGCGTTCTCATTGCCGGGATGGCAGCAGATCCCCTTCCGGAGGCGGTCACAGTGACCGTCCTTATGGAAGGCCTCCGCACTAGCGTCATCGAATGCCGAATTCAATTTCAAGTCGGCACGACTTGGTTGATATGCACACTCCAACGGCTCGTCGAGCGGGCCTATACCCAAGGATCTCAGCTATGCTGAGGACGAGGGG
>NW_020187589.1:961411-971834 GCF_900000015.1 Plasmopara halstedii | reverse complement strand
TGTTCCAGCCATGCCATTTCTAGGATGAGGTCATACCTTGCATCCAAGTCTAAGACTAAACAGCGGATCACGCTATCAAAGTCAAGGAACTTGACTTCAAGGTCCACAGGGACCTTCGGGATAGTGACACGTGCCCCCGTCGCTAGGCGAACAGTGACGATGTTACCCAACCACGCTTTCAGCGCCTCATTGTACAGCTGACTTCCTTCCATCATGGAGAGTCGACCATGATTGCCCGACGCCCCGGAATCGATGAGGATCTTTCATGGCTTCTTGAAGCCTTTTACGGTCGCCTCCACGATCAGTAAGCCAGGATTGCACACACGTTTTGTGTTTAAGAGCACGGAGCTCTTCGGGGCTGGGCCCTGCTGACCTATGCCTCCCTGGGCTCAAGAGAATTTTTTCCTCAGTAGGTAGTCTCTCGCCCACTAAGTGGTGCGTTTTCCAGCGGCGAACCCGACTGATAGGCATTGGGGTGATGGTTCGAAGAACCTTGACGCGCCATGCGCAGGGGGCAACCGTTCCGAAGGCGACGGGTGTCTCCACAGACAAAACATCGTCGTGTGTTTGTGTGTTGCTTGTCAGCTTGGGACTCTGCTCTCTCGTCCTCAGCATAGCTGAGATCGATGGGCACAGGCCCGCTCGACGAGTAGTTGGAATGTGTATTCCAACCAAGCCATGCCGAGTTGAAATTGAATTCGGCATTCAATGCCACATTCACCGCCTCCTCAAATAAAGATGAATGCACACGGAATACTTCCATTTTGGCCACGCCAGTGCGAAGGCATAAAGGCGGTCACTGTGACCGCCTCAGGAAGGGTATCTGCTGCCATCCCGGCATTGAGAATGCGCATCTCTTGGACAAAGTCCACCAATCCCTTGTTGCCCTGTCGGGCGGCAAGAAAAACGCAGCTTCGACCGAAGTCCCAGTGCCCATCTCGCGCTCGACCACCGAGCATTGATATGGCTAGCGCCACGCGCTGTTGCTTGGTCAGGAGCATGGCAGATGCAATTGCCATCTCGACCTCTCATATCCAGATCAATAGATTCTCTATATCCTTCCCCTCGAAGACCTCGACGCTCACCATGAGCGGCTTAGGTCGGGGAAAACCATCCGTCACTGACGGTGGCGTCATAGACGCAAATGATGCAGATATCGTCTGCTGCAGGTGCTCTAGCAGCGTTTTTCTTATTTTAGACATCTCTAGACACGTACCGATTGCCTCGGGGCCTTGAGCAGCAAGGTGTTGCACGCCCTCAGGGCCAAGCAAGGACATCAGCTTGTTAAGCTCGTCGTGCATGCCCTGGGGCAAAGAGTAAAATTATTCCATCCTCACTGAAGATCAATCGTAACGACTCAAGTGTAGATTGACTACAAGTGCTACCGAGTGCAGCGGGGCTGCCGTAGCTATGCGCTTTGAGACAGCATGAGTTAGGCCACCGACTTTCGTTCTATGCTCAGAACAAGTACGAGTTTAGCGGGTCGCAATCCGCTTACTTCAAGAGTTATTACAACCTAAACTCAAGGATAATTAACTTTTCCGTTTATATTCAATATTGCTTTTATTTATATTAATCTGCGGCAAAGCCGCCTAAATTTTGAATGCATAGATTTTCCAAAATATGTATAGTAAAATCTAAATACATGTATATCTACTGGCTATCCAGCCCCGTACCGTATTCTTGTTTGGGTGTGGTCACACCTTGCTTATCTGGTGTGACCACACCTCTTTACCAGGGTATGTGTTACCCGTTACAAGACGCCCACTGAAATTTTGGATCTCGTGTCATCCACAACAAATCTAGTTAACGTTAAATCCTCTTCGTCCGTCACCCTAATATTTCATCGCTTCGACATGTCCAGCAGCTTTTCAATAACCATACATGTATGAGTTTGTCTGTGGTTTAAAAATGGAATTGACTTACTATCCAATAACTGAGTTTTGAATTTCAAGATATATTCAACCACCACGTGAATCGTTCTTTAAGCTCGACACCAAGTTATAAACTATTGTCTTGACAATGACAATTGCTTCTGCCGAGTTGTCACCACGATCACCATCATTCACATCGTAAAGCTTAGCAACACAATGTATTTATGATGGGAAAAGTAAAATGATTGGATGAATGTTGGTCTGGCAGAGCGATAAGAAATTGTTGTGGGCTGTTGTCTCGAACGCCAGGACTGCAAAGAAACTGAGTGTCGAAATCTTCCGTACCACAGCCGATAGAGTTAAAGGTAACTTAAACTAGCGAGTAGAAGAGCTAGGCCATATTGGTGAATGGAATGCTTCATTCTGACGAAAATGCGGAGTCGACCTCCTTGTGACGGGATCACTGTGCGCAGTAGTGAGATTTCATGAGTAAGTGGCGTAAAAGATATTCACTTGTAAAAGGAACTGAGGCATTCCAAGGGGACGTTAGCTATCCAAACTACCTCAAGTGGAAGCTCCTATAGAGCTGAACAGATAATATTCTGGAAGGAAAAGGAAGACAGTGATATCACCAAAATTGCGCGGTTGATCCGGAAAAGCAGCTATTCTCGTCACCGGTCATAGAAGAGTCTAAAATTAAGGATTACTTCAGAATAGTAAGTACGAGGATTTGGACTGCGAGGTTCGAGGGTACAAATCTTTTTGATGTTTTTCTTAAAGGGATATACGATAGATCCACCACGCGTGTTACATCTGGATGTCGAAGCGTGTCATGATGTTGACTTGGTTCCCGGAAGCAAATGATGAATCACACGGCGGTGGTTCATGACATGGGAAATAGTGTGATGGTGAATCTTTCTTTCCGTTCGAAGCATGAAGCAGGTTTTGGTGAGAGGCAGTGAGCCTCCACAATTGCCGCCGTCTTTATGCCAGAAAGGCTCACGGCAAGTGGTGTATTATGTGTTTATAGTTCATTGCTTACAGCCACGATTCTGGCGCAAAGACCATTTTGTATTGGTGGAGTGCATGATCGGCTGTACATGTTCAACGCCCTCCAGCAGGGTGAATGTCTTCATTAAATATTGCTAAAGGATATCGTTATATCCCTCACTGTGGTGGACATTCGATGTGACATGCTCTGGAATAGCTCATTATCCACAATGACTGACTAACGCACCAGCGGTATTCAATCGTCTATGTTCAGGCGAAATCGTAGGTGTGACTAACCTATTTTGATCATTTATTTTCCAACAGTCGTGCATATCTTGGAAATTCAGATGTACATTATACTTTTGCAAGCATTGATCGAGTGTTGGCATTTGCCAATACACACATGTATGTCACTAACGTCGAAAACATCCTCTTTCTGGTGAGGGTGACTATAAATTGGCAAATGCCCCTGTTCCAACAGACCAGGGATTTGGCCTGGTCTAGCCAACGATTTTCACAAGCCCAGTACAAAATATACCTACATAGCACGACCCTATACAACTCAATACCCACACCATCAGACCAACCAGTCTCTCATTTCCTATTTTTGGTGGCCTCACATGTATAAGTGGATGGCACGATAGGTGAATACATGTGATGTTTATCAGCGCGTGAAGAGCGCAGGGCAAACGCAAGCGCCACTGCAAAGTCTTTCTGTTCCTGCTGACGGTTGGACATCAGTCGGTCTCGACTTTGGTGTCGGCTTCGTCGAGAATGCTGACGGCCGCAATAGGTGCTCGTCTTTGTTTACAGGCTCAGCAAGATGGTTTGCATTGCTCCGTGGGCGATTCCATTCATGCAGAACGTTTGGCTAGATTGTTCATTGATCACGTTTTTTACATCACGGGCTGCCAGACGTCATCACCTCTGATCGTGATACACGATTGACGAGTAGCTCTTGGGAAACATTGATTCGGGTTTCTGACACAAACTTGGATGCGTCAAGAAGTATACCCAGAGACCGATGGGCAAACAGAACGTGCCAATTGAGTGGTCGGTAGTAAGTTGAGAAAATTCTGTACAGAAATTCCCAAAAAAGAGTACCTTGTTACCATTGATGAGCTCGCTGAGAGTAATTCGGCTCATTCATCCACTGCAATTACGCCGTTTATAATGAAAGGATTGCGACACCCGCAAGTCCCGCTTTCTGTGATTGGTGGTGTTCCGATGTACGTGGGGAGTGGAGAGTGGCTCGGCAAATCACTGCCTCTCAAATGGATATAATCAATGATGCAAACGTGAAGCGCGAGTACAAAGACGCCCTTAGCTCATTCATCATGAGTCGTGTGAATGTGATTACACGGGTGCAAGACGCAATGGCGAATACGCCAGATCTGCAAACGGAATATGCAGATAGACGAGATTAAAATGCAGAATGTCTTTTATTGTAAGATATCATTGACTACTTACTGCTAAGAGTCTATCAGACGATGCGGTCTCAAGCTTGAGAAGCTTGAAGCTATGCATCGCTTCATCGATCCATTCCGAGTAGTTTCATGCCATGGAATGCGTACACTATCGACCTACCAAGCTGGCTATGGAGTTGGCTGCACAATCTCTATCTTATCGACGACGCGATGTTTAACCTGAATGTAACGTGGGCTTATTTTAATGTGGTTTTGGAGCCACAGCTTTGGCGCGAGAGTCGAAGGTTGAACCCCTCAGCGTCGTCACTTCAGCATCGCCCTCGGAATGCGGAAATAATCGAGAGCGCCCGAAATAGAGCGAGATTGATTGACAGAAGGACCCGCATCATCAGCAGAAGCTGCCGCAACAAGTGGGAGATCTTGCAGAGCCTGCTTCAATTGATGAACTCGATTTTCGATTGCGTCACCAGGCAAGTTGCCATGACGCCATGCGAAGTATCTAACTTCGCAAACGACCTACCCATTATCCTTCACGCGTTGTCGCATCAACGACACTTGATCGGTCACCTTGATCAGCCGCTGTCTAATGAGCGAGAGAAGCTTCTTCACCTTCGTCAAATGCAGTTCCAAGGCGAAAGCAGACTGCGGGCCAGCCACAGAAGGGCAGAGGGGACGCACGCTCCGGGCACCTTCCCCTATTCTAGATCAACAAGGAAAACAATACAATCACGTCGAGAACGTGGTGGCGGAGAGAAATCCGGACGTCGGAAGGAGCTCTTTGTAAAATACCCAGCGAGCGAGAAGACGTAGCCCTGTACTCGTATTCGTCGCGACTTTCCCAGTACCATTCGCGCGTTCGATTCAGGCCCGAAGATGGACCCTGCTTTGAAGAAATGGTCATTCCTCTTCTCTCTGTGTCCCGCCCGTCTCGAAGCCAACTGATGGTCGAGCGTTCTTCACGAGATTCCTCGATCTCGGGGTAAACCCGAGTCTACGGTGTTTATTTCGCAAATCGAAAGTACACATCGTTTACCTTCAACGAGTCAGCAGCGGTGCTTGCGCTTTGCAAACGATGGATGTCCATGAATTTGGTCGAACAGACCCATGCCAAGACTCGAGTGTCGATTGTCTGAATGAAATCCAGATCGGATTGCTGGATGTTTGGAACATACGCGAGACTTCGTGGTTTGCCTTTAGCACGAGTAATCGGTCCGATGGCGCAAAAACACGCGGCTCGAGTCATCAGTCGAGCACCCATTCGCCTAAAGAGTTAGATTGAATCGCCACGTCATTTATAGAAGTCGCCGTGACGATCAAGTTCACGATAGAGCAAATGCGCAGAACCACGTGGTATTGGAACAATATCCAAGTTTGATGGTTATAAAAATCTCTGTGGGGCGAACGTGTGGGTTCTCACTCTAGCGAAAGTTGGACTGAGAAGAAGAAAAAGAAGCAAATTTTAAGAATTTGGGTAGACCCACTTCTGAACTGAGGTGTGTAATGGGCCAGGTTTTATTGCACATGTTTTGTGGACCACATACTTTGTGTGTCTGACTTTAACTGTACATCCTGTACAGTTATATATTTTCTATTAGTTTTGTGTATCAGATGTGGAAGTACTTATCAGGGTTTGAAAGCCTATTGACAGATGTAACTTCACCTTTCCACCTCTTTGCGTAAGTTAACGGCCCGCGGAAAGCGAGCAACGCGCGGTGAGGCGTGTCAGTTGCCTAAGTCTTGCTCAGAAAAGTGTGTGGATAGGGACGGGCAATTCCCCTTACACCTTCACGGTACACAATCTGACTGGCTACACTCAACACTATATTTGAGCGAATGTAAACCAAAGGATGTCTTGTTGCACGGATCTAATGCCAGCTCGCTGAGTTTCGGCAGCAGATATTTTTCGATCAAAGTAAATGCTAGTCCCCCCCCCGCCTAATCGTCTAAATGAGCCAAGACAGCATCATGCACACGCGTGATTGTGCGGCTTATATGCTCACTAGGATGTGGCAATCCCGATGTCGAATCTTTCCTATTCTAACAAAAACCTAACTGAGCCTCTACACGAGCCAGCGTTCGGGCTTTATCCACCACATCAATCACAAGCTCGTCCTCACCCACGAGGAGCTCATTCATTTCGAGTAACATACTCATCACAATCTCATACGACAAGCACACGGCACCACACTTTGTTTGGCGAATTGTTTATCACGATGACGTTTGCAATATCAAATACCACTTGAAGAGCTATTGGCGCAATAAAGAGGTTTGTGCCCTATACAACAAGACCTGTTCGTGTCTTGCCGTCACTATCGAGAAATGTGCGCCGGTTGATTCCATTGATCGTGTTTGGACCGTGTCTGGACGACCACCAGCAGGTTTGAATAGATCGCTCTAGACTTGATCGGAAATCAAGTTACGCGCACGAATTCCTTTCTGCGTATTAATGTCTTACCTTACAGCCGTGGCCGCCGCTCTGGATGGATCAAAGCTCGACAACCGTAATGAGCGGCGTGCCAGACGCAGCAAATCTAACATGTCTAAACCCTGGGGGAGTTTGATCACACTATTCACTGAAGCTGCTTACGGTTCGGCTATTTGTTTCATAGTCATAGTCCAGTTAGGTCCCCATAGGTTACACCCGTGAATCAAACAGTACATGACTACACATTTGAATCAATATTTTGGGAACGCAGTGCTATGTTGGCAAACTCGGCTACACCTTCACTCGTGACGCCATAGACCTTAAAATAAAAATTAAGCGTCAGACTAGAACTGAAATTTCACGTGAGTTTGGGTAACCACGGTAAGTGGCCCGCTTTGTCATCCAAACGATACCATCTGGAATGATGTTTATATCTAACCCACAGCATCTTCACCACAATGGTCAACAATCTTGCTCTTCACGTCTTTGTCGGTGAAAGTTAAGTCCAATCAAGTATCCGAAAAAGCATTAGCATTCTTGCGCCGAATAAAGTCCTGTGGCGCTACATCCCCATCGGTTCAATTTCGGATCAGCTTTCGAGCCTACTTCAGGCGTATCCTTGATCTTGAGTTTGCGCAAATACCTTTCATGAGTTTGAGCATACGTCGAACTTGGGTATACCATATGTAGCACACTCCGTTCGATACCACGAAAACGCAGCTAAACTCCTTTTTGTATCGACGACCATACATAAAGAACACACCGTACGGCGTATCTTTTCCCACAGTCCCGTACCACATACTTTGTGGATCCATTTGTGTTTACGTATAACGATTGCGCACAAACTATTTGATAGGTACCGTACCAAGCACTACATCTGCTATACTATTAAAAGCGAAATTGCGTCTTCATTCTTCATATTACAGCGGTTATAAGATCTTTCACCAATGCAATCTCTTCAGCATCTCCACTGTGGAATAAATTTGGCCAAAATCCAGCAATATGCAAAGAAAATGGCAAGTTTTGATCGAATTGTAGCTTCTCCTATGTTCGCATCAAAGCGTATGCAAATGAACAATTTCGCTACAACACCATGCAGCATTTTTCTGTACGCATACACCAGTTTTGCTCGAGATCCGGATGATGCAGTGTCAATTATACTGGACGCTCGTTGATTCAATTAGAACACTTATAGTTTCTGCGGAAAATCATTTGAGGGCACCTGCACATGGTTAAACAAGAATTTGAGTCATCGCAAAATGACCTTCACGATTTTGCGAGTCTTTGACTACGTCTTAATGTGCACGCACAACGTTGAGATTGCATAGACCGTGATATTTGCAGCCTTTTGCATGAAACCCTTGGAAAGGTCGTTTGATACAGTATCTTGGTAGGATCGTCAGTGGCACGTCAACTCTTCTTTTTTCTCCTTACTGCGTGTTTCCTACTTTTGCTCAACATCAACAGCTTCACGCTTCGTCCAACGCACGTGATAAAAACTTTACATACACCACGCAAGACGACGAGGATGACTTAATTGTAAAAACATGGTGTTGCTTTTATTCAAAAACTAGTTAATAGCGTCCGGTTCAAAATGTGGACCGAGCTCGTTTCCTTAGCATATTTACCTGTTTGAAAGCAGCACAAAAACCTTGAATATTCTCTATTGCAGTCTTCTCTTCCATTACTCGATTCGGAAAATGGTTCTTGTCGATCAAATCGAAAGACACCCAATTCTAAGGAGTTATAATCTAACCCGTGATGAAATTGCACCCTTCACATTTTGTGGAAGCTGCGTTTGCCAATCGATCAGGAAAAATGACATTGCTCTGTTTGACCGTCCGTTACAGGGTGTGCCTCTGTTGACATCGAAAACTGTACCTTAGTTTCTTGCCAACATGCCAACCTTAGTACTTCTGGTCGATTCATGAAAAAGATCTTCCTGGGCGGTTTGCTTTTACCGCACTTATGACTGCTCAGCAACCCGAGATATGCTTTGGTGGACGGATTATCGTGTGAGTCGAGTGTTGGAAGACGTACTGCGTAGTCACGCAACATCGTTCAAAGAGTGGATAGACTTCCCCTTTTGCAGAGTTTGCGTTCAACAACTTTACATATGTCTCGACAGGTCATTCACTATTTTATGTGAACTATGGTATTCATCCTAGAGCACTTTTTTTCATAATGAACGAGGTCTCTTCTTTAAGTGAGGGGGGAACTATGGTTATATAGCCACAGTCAGACCATTAATGCTGTCATAGAGTTAAAAGCGAATTTAAACTCAGTGAGACCTCTAGATGACATGATAAGTCGTGAGGAAGAGCACGTCGATGACTTCATTGCGAGAAAATAAGCCGTTGTTCGGTTTGTTTGAGACACAATTAAGGAAGCTCAGGATCTAAAAAAAGCAGATAAGAGCGGAGGGAAGAACAAAAAGGTATATAAGGTCAATGATCTTGTACAACTTTCCACGCCAAATCTGTCAGAATATGCAGTTTTCAACTTGGGAAGCAGGAATTTTACCAAGATTCATTGGACCACTAAAGGTGATGAATTGCAATGGTGATACGTATACCATCCCTACACGCATGGGCCTACATCCTACATTTTCTTAGGGTAGGCAAAGTCGTATATTCCGAGTGGATCTGCCGATCCTTCTCTACCTGTGGTAGATGATCGAGCTGCTCATAAAGTTTCTCCATTTGCCATGAAAAGCAACCAACTCCTCACCCTAGAGGATATCGAAGGCTTACTTTTGTACTAATTTCAACGCTTGGAGGCGAGAATGGTACTCACCAAAGAGTACCTCGAGAACAGATCCTGCCTCTTCAACAGAGCGCAACAGGTGATCGTGAGCTGTAATCATTCATGTAATACCGGCACAATGGCAATTCATGCATGGAAGATTTTGCGGCGGTTAAATAAAAGATAAGAATTATAAATCAAATCTAAGGATCACACCAATTTCCTGAGACTTGAGCTCTGCATGAAAAAGTATGTTTGGATTTGTTGGCAATTATCAGCCTAAATGAAGGAACAAAGATTTTCTTAGCAAAAGCACCTTCAACGACGCGTATCGTGTATAGAACCAAAATTGACCATTTGTTCAGTGAAGACTATATAAATACTCATCTCGGACTACGCAAGACAGAGAACAAATTTGCTTTGATCGTTACGAGTCTATTGGTCGTCCAGGAAGACAAACTTGAAGCACTCTTTCTTCAGCTCATGATGGAGACCACCAATCTTAATTCGTCATTGGACTTACGTCGCAAAAATCTTAGCGGATAATCTGAGCCGCGATTCAGCGGGAAACGATATTTTCTTCACAAGCTCAATGTCGATCAAAACAACATGTTTGAAGTCGAGGAACTCTCAGCATCTCGAAAAAACAACCGATAAGTCTCATCTTACGCTTTACATGATGCCAAATTAATTCAGAGAGGCGTTGCAGAACAACTTTGTCCAGATTTCGTGAGTATGATAAGAGTATCGCTTAAAGATGTCAGATTTAAGATCCAATGAAAAACAATTCTTCCGAAAAATATGACGCGTTTACAATTTGTGATTTACGACGATGAGCCAAATAATCTTTTAAAATGTCTAAATTAATTCCATTATTTTTTTTTCTTAATTGTGGTGGATTTTCAGACCAATAGCAGCTATCTAGTTTTATGGTACAGCAATTCGTCCCGACTGTCAAGCTG
>NW_020187589.1:960549-961401 GCF_900000015.1 Plasmopara halstedii | reverse complement strand
GTATATATTTCTGTGCGCTATCGTCTACGGTAGACACACCCTGGGTCAGGGTCGACGCCCTGCGTCCCGCAGATATCATACGGCATCGCCGTTTCCACTGTACAGACGTTTATCGTCTAGGTAAGATCAGTAGGAACACGCACTCAGCGGCGCCCAGTGCCCCTACTCCCTATTCCATCGGAGCCTTCATGTTATCAACAATATCCGACGGAAAATGCTATTTCCGCAGACTTCGTCCAGTGGATAACGTGCCATTCCACGCGCATCACTAGGGCTTCGCCCTTGATGCCTCGGACCTCGTCCGACTATCCCACACTTGGCATGCAGCAACTCTTCAATACTTGAGCAACACTCAGTGGGTTATGTGCCACTCCACCCTCATTGCGCGCGCCATGTTCGGCACTCTTCTTCATAGCACCTTCGGTGTTTGACAACTTGGATACTCCGATATCTAGTGCTCGCACCAATAGCGCTTTTGCTTCCTAGCAGAGGTGGGTTCATGACCACCAAAGTTCCACCAGGAGATGTGTGGGTAGCCCCAAGGTCTTCGACCTCGATGCAATTTATGGCTCATGGTAATCCAACCATGTCATACTCAGGATAAGGTCATACCTTGAATCTAAGTCTAATACTAAGCAGCGTTCCACGCTGTCAAAGTCAAAAAACTTGGCACGGAGGTCTACAGGAACCCTCGGCACAGCAACCCAAGTCCACGATAAGTGAACAGTGACGGTGTCACTCAACCGCGCTTCGACCACCTCAGCATACAGCTGACATCCTTTGATCGTGGAGCGTGGGCAAAAATTGTCCGACGCACCAGAATCCAAGAGGGTTTTCCATGGCTTCTCAAAA
>NW_020187589.1:960405-960539 GCF_900000015.1 Plasmopara halstedii | reverse complement strand
GAGACCCACTACCACGTGGAGCGGGTCCTCCAGGAGCGGCAGCTTCACGGGAAGCGCCGCTCCTTGTGAAGTGGAGGGGTTACGCCCACTCCGAGAATACGTGGGAGCCGGCTGAGCGGCTCCAAATAGATTGA
>NW_020187589.1:960112-960395 GCF_900000015.1 Plasmopara halstedii | reverse complement strand
TGATCCGCTGTCGACATATCCAACTTGGTGCCTAGCACCTTGAAGATAGTCGACAAAAAATTTCCCGTGAAACGGGGGTCTCTATCAGAGACAATCGACTTTGGGAGTCCGTCTTGTCGGAAAACACGAACCACCAAAAGCGTCGCTGTACCGACCCCGTCGATGGTGTCTGGCACCGCCGCCAAATAAGCCATCTTGCTCAACCGGTCGATGAAATCCACGACACCCGTGTTGCCCGCCGAATCTTTCAGCAGGCCAACCACAAAATCCAAACTCGCGGACT
>NW_020187589.1:959864-960102 GCF_900000015.1 Plasmopara halstedii | reverse complement strand
CCGTCATACCGTTGACGAGAGTGTATAACTGTGCGCCATCGTCTACGGTAGACACACCCTGGATCAGAGTCGACGCCGGCGTCTTGCAGCCAGCATACGATGTCGCCGTCGCACCTGTACAGAGATTTTATCTCGCCGTGAGACCAAGGTGAACACGTACTCTGCGTCGTCCGGTGTCACCCTCACTGTCCGCTCCTTTGGAGCTCCGATGGTAACTACAACTCCGACGAAGAGCTCT
>NW_020187589.1:959595-959854 GCF_900000015.1 Plasmopara halstedii | reverse complement strand
CGTCAATACGCACTGCGACTCAGTCGCCCCACCTCTCGCAGAGGATGGCTAGATGGCTGTTCTTCCTTGCGGAATATATTTCGAGGTGAAGTTTAAGCCGTGAAATCAGACTGCTTTGGCTGGCGCGTTGTCACGCAGACCAGACTATGAGCTTGCTCATATTACAACTGTAACGTCGTCTGTAACAGTTTTGATCCGCACCGCGTATGCAGGTGATGAGATATGTGTAGCGTTGCTACGGGCTCTAGGGAGCAAAAAA
>NW_020187589.1:959261-959585 GCF_900000015.1 Plasmopara halstedii | reverse complement strand
AGGATCTGTCTGCAGTAGATGCTCTTCTTGAGCTGGACGAGATGTCTTTTGAAGATTTAGGCAGTACCTTGAAGGCAGGTGATTTGGCCGAAGTGGTCATTGTACGACCGGACGAGGAGATAAACTCGTCATCGCTTCTGGATGAGGCTGTCTTACAGGACACCAAGAGAGTGCTGAACGCATGAAGTGGATCGTCGATCCTACAGAATCGCTTGGATCCGCACTATCCTTTGATAAAGGAATTTCAAGACGTCATCTCCAAAGACCCGCCTTCGGTCCTACCTCCGGACCGAGGTGTACGTCATGAGATCGACCTGATTTTTT
>NW_020187589.1:958955-959251 GCF_900000015.1 Plasmopara halstedii | reverse complement strand
ATGGCAGCAGATCCCCTCCCGGAGGCGGTCACAGTGACCGTGTTTATGGAAGGCCTCCACACTAGCGTGACCGGAATGGAAGTCTTCAATGTGCGTCCGTCCTCATTTGAGGAGGCGGTGAATGTGGCATTGAATGCCGAATTCAATTTCAAGTCGGTACGACTTGGTTGGAATGCACACTCCAACAGGTCGTCGAGCGAGCCTATGACCATGGATCTCAGCTATGCTGTGGACGAGGAAGCAGAGCTCCGAGCTACCGGGCAGCATACAAATGTACGATGGTGTTTTGTCTGAGT
>NW_020187589.1:958137-958945 GCF_900000015.1 Plasmopara halstedii | reverse complement strand
CACACCATGCACATCTCGTGTGACACACACACCTGTTATCAGGGTTCGTGTAACCCCGTTACACCCTCCCCCATTAAGATTGACAACATTTACAGTTCCAATCGATTATTGCCTCAACGAGGCTCGCGTGTCCGTTAGACACTACAACTCAATTTGTTGGAATTCAACAACTCCCTTGCTCAATGAGCCCTGTGTCCAGGACACGAAAATCACCAAGTCTCGCTGGTTCTGACAGAGAGCACGGGCAAAGCCCAACTTCGTCCCCCGCACGCGGTGCGATATCAGACAGTCCGTCCGCGGCACCGGGGGGGGTATATCCTTGGCACAATTAGCACCAACGTCGCGCTCCGCGCACGCTTTCAGTGCCGAGTGGCCTCGTTAAGGATGTTGTCGACTATGAGTCTGACACATCTTTTCCCGCATGGGATGACGAGGATGGCAAGCTGTACTAGCAGCGTGATACGAGCCCTGTTCGCGCCTTGCGGACCCCATGTCCGGTATCTGACTTCTCGTCAACTGAGGGACGTGGTGTAATCACCAATGACCTCGACGGGGAAGAGAGGCGGCAGCTTGAAGCTGCCCATAAGGCGGCTCTAAAACGCGCCTACCCACGGCCGGTCATTGACCCTCGTGTGGAATATGGCTTCCGCCCTACGGATCTCGCTTTGGAAGCGAAGGGTGCGGTAACTCGATCGTTACGCGTCCACATCATCGGTCCCCGGCCATAACGGATGATGAACTTGCCACACGGAAAGCCAATCGAGCTCGTTTCTTGGTCTCAAAAGAAATTCCGTTAAACGTTTATCGC
>NW_020187589.1:957903-958127 GCF_900000015.1 Plasmopara halstedii | reverse complement strand
GAGGAAGCGTACTTTAGGTCACCGACCTTTCGTTCTTTACAAGAATCAAGTATGAGTTGGCGGATCGCAATCCGCTTACCGCAAGAGTAATTATTGCCTTCCCAAGACTAATTGACTCTTCTGTTTAAATTCAAAATTAATATTTATTTACTCTTTTATCCTGATTTTAAAAGTATAGATTTTCCTAAATATATATAGTAAAATCTAAATACATGCATAACTAA
>NW_020187589.1:957273-957354 GCF_900000015.1 Plasmopara halstedii | reverse complement strand
AGGAAGTCGACGGTGTGCCTTGAGTTTGGCAAAATTATATCGGAGGTGTCGCTCCATACGCACGTCCTCTTCTTTGTGGCT
>NW_020187589.1:957005-957263 GCF_900000015.1 Plasmopara halstedii | reverse complement strand
AAGCCGTACCGGGATCCGGCGCAAGTGAACGCGGAAGCGTTGGCGCCGGAGCGGATCCAACGGTCCCGCGACCACCCAGAAATTGAACCAGCAACTGATTCTGGGCACGGAGTGCAACAACCTCCATTTTTAACGGCACCAAGCGCTCCACCGTCGCACGCAGCGACGCATTCGCCTGCTCCACAGCTAGGAGTCGCTCCGATAGAGCGCGGTTGTCCTCAACGCGATGCAACCGGCGCACGACGTGCTATAAACCGC
>NW_020187589.1:956424-956995 GCF_900000015.1 Plasmopara halstedii | reverse complement strand
TGAGAGTGCGCATCTCTTGGACAAAGTCCACCAATTCCTTGTTGCCCTGTCGGGTGGCAAAGAAACGCGATCGCATGCGATATGCCGGATTTGACGGCGAGAACACTCGTGAAAGCTGCGATTTCAGCTTCGCCCAGAAGAGAAACGCAGCTCCGACCGAAGTACCGCACGTTAGTGCCCATTCTCGCGCTCGACAACCGAGCTTTGAGATGCTAGCACCACGCACTGTTGCTCGGTCTGAAGCATGGCGGATGCGATAGACATCTCGAGTTATCTCACCCAGTGCAGGAAATTCTCTTCATCCTTCCTCTCAAAGACCGTAACGCTCACCGTGAGCGGCTTAGGTCGGGGGAAGTCATCCGTCACCGACGGTGGCGTTATAGTCGCAAATGATGCAGACAAGTTCTGCTGCAGGTGCTCTAGAGGCGTCTTCGAGTTACGAAAGTCGGAGTCAAGTTCCTTGACTTTATAGAGTGAAAAGCTGTCTAGTCTTAGACTTGGATGCAAGGTATGACCTCATCCTAGGAATGACATGGTTGGAACACCATGATCCATGGATTGATTGGAAATC
>NW_020187589.1:955358-956410 GCF_900000015.1 Plasmopara halstedii | reverse complement strand
CTTTGCACTGCTGCAAGCAGACGCCGAGGGGCGAGATCGGGTGATCGCGTTCGAATCTTACCATCTTCAGGCTGCGGAGAGGAGCTACATTACAAGGAATTACTTGCGATAAAGTATGAATTTGTCAAATTCAGGGTGCACCTGTTTGGCTCAAACTGTTTGTGATCTACACAGATCATTCGTCACTACGCACTATGACTCAGTCGCCCCACCTCTTAGAGGATGGCCAGATGGCTCTCCTGCTTCGCAGAATAAACTGTCTTGACGATGTATAAGCCAGAAAAGCAGAATGTTTTAGCTGATGCGTTGTCACGCAGACCAGATTATGGACTTGCTCTTGTCACGATAGTCACGTCGTCCGTGACGATTTTGATCTGCCCAGCGTACACAGGTGATGATACATGTACAATGTGCTTCGAATGCACCGATATCATGATTAATAGACTGTTTTATTTTGGCATTGACTCGACGGATACGCTACACATTGTGGCTCCCAACGATGATGATTTGTAATATTGGATCCTCTATGAGGCCCACGACAGACAGGTTATCTAGGTCGTGGAAAGGCGTACAGCTACAGCAACTGATGGTCCAAGCTGTACAAATAGAAGAGCATCTATGTGCAAGTGTGCGACGTTTAAATTGTAACACCCTCTCCGAATGTGGCGACGCAGCTGGACAGTTTGCCTGTAGCCTCCGGGTGTTGGAAGTCCATCAGTATGGACTAATTGATTGGCCTGCCGAAGGACTCGGCGAACAACACGGATGTCGTGGTCTACGTCGACCGATTGAGCAAGATGGCTCATCTTGCCGCAGTGCCGGATACCAGCGACTGCGCCGGTACAGTGACGCTGTTTGTGGATCGTGTCTCTTTCAAAAACATGGACTCTCGGATATAATTGTCTCTGATAGAGACCCGCGCTTCACTGGGAAGTTTTGTAGCCTTCAGCGTGCCGAGCACCAAGTTGACTATGCCAACGGCAGACCATTCGCAGACCGATGGTCAGACTGAGCGCGTAAATCGCGTCGTTGAAGACGTTCTTCGCAGCATC
>NW_020187589.1:955168-955278 GCF_900000015.1 Plasmopara halstedii | reverse complement strand
ATGACAAAAGCGCTATTGCCGAGATCACTGGACCGAAACGGTCAGCGTGCTGGGCATTGGGATGTCCGATCTGGTAGACACCAACGGTGTATCGGACAGGGGTCCCGAGT
>NW_020187589.1:954901-954972 GCF_900000015.1 Plasmopara halstedii | reverse complement strand
TCGGACAGTCCCGCTTAAAGTGTCCGACTTGACCACACTTGAAGCACTTGCCCTTGAACCGTCCAGCATTG
>NW_020187589.1:954827-954891 GCF_900000015.1 Plasmopara halstedii | reverse complement strand
CACAGATCTCAGCAACCTTCCTCCGTCCCGTTATCCGATCGTAGGCACTTTAAACGTCGTTCCT
>NW_020187589.1:954517-954720 GCF_900000015.1 Plasmopara halstedii | reverse complement strand
GATGGCGTGGTCAGACAGAGTCCGAGGCATCTTGGGCACGGCCCTTCAGATGCGCGTGAAGTGACATTTTATCCACTGAACGAAGACAGCGGGGTTAGCAGTTCTTCGTCGGATGTTGTAGATAACATCGTAGCTTCAAAGGAGCGGATAGTGAGGGTGACACCAAACGACGCGGAGTGCGTGTCTACCCTGGTCTTACCGAA
>NW_020187589.1:953868-953986 GCF_900000015.1 Plasmopara halstedii | reverse complement strand
GTAGATGCTCTTCTTGAGCTGGACGAGATGTCCTTTGAAAAGTTCTGCAGTGCCTGAACGCAGGCAATTTGGCCGAAGTGACCATTGTACGACCGGACGAGGAGAAAACTCGTCATCT
>NW_020187589.1:953749-953858 GCF_900000015.1 Plasmopara halstedii | reverse complement strand
ATGGTGTTAGGATACCGAGCATCGGGAGGCTTTTGACAGGGTCAAAGACAGCCTCCTTAATGCACCAATACTGGCGTTGCCAGACCCCTATCGTCCTTTTAGTGTCGTA
>NW_020187589.1:950107-953739 GCF_900000015.1 Plasmopara halstedii | reverse complement strand
GCAGAATGCTTTGGCTGATGCTTTGTCACTCAGACCGAATTATGAGCTTGCTCATGTCACGACGGTGACGTCGTCAGTGGCGGATTTTATCCGCGCCGCATACGCGGGTGGTGGTATGTGTGCGGCGCTACTACAGGCTCGGGTGCAAGGCGTTTAAAACCTCAGACAAGATATTTTTGTCGCGACTGCACGCACGGTTGCACCGATATTCGTTGAACATCGGATTGCTGTATTATAGCACCGACACGATGGATACGCCACGACTTGTAATTCCTCGCGATGAGGATTTGAAACACCGTATCCTCTATGAGGCCCACGACACCCCACTTGTTGGTCATCGGTCCTGAAATGACGTACAGCTCGGTGAGTTGCCACTATTGACGGTCCAGCTCTACAAATGGATATGAGCTTATGCGCGCACGTGTGAGACGTGCCAAAGAGTGAGACCCTCTCCGAAGCGGGCGGCGCCGCTTGCCAGTTTACCGGTATTCTCCGGGTGTTGGCAGTCCATGTGATGGATATTGTGTTTGGTCTGCTGAAGGAATTGGCGGGCACCACGGGTGTAGTGGTCTTTGTTGACCGTTCGAGAAAAATATTTCATCTTGCAGCAGTGCCAGACACCATCGACGGTGTGGGTACAGCGACGCTGTTTGTAGATCGTGAATTTCGACAAATAGCCTCCCGGAGTCAATTGTCTCTGAAAGAGACCCACGCTTTACTGGGAAGTTCTGGTCTACAATCTTCGGGGTGCTGGGCACCAAGTTGACTGTGTTAACAGTGGACCATCCTCGGACCGATGGTCAGATTGAGCGTGTGAGTCGCGTCGTTTAGAACGTTCTTCGCAGTGTCTGCGCTGAGACGGCGAAGCCCTGGAGCACCATGCTGCCACTTGTGAAGTTTGCCTTGGACAATGCAGTGCATGCGTCTACGGCTACATGCCGCTGGACGTAAACGGGCTCGTTCATTCTCGCGTCCTGCTGACGCCGCCATCCCATGGCGCAGAGCTTGGTGGGGGGGAACTCCCGGACGGCTAGCTGGTGTCAGTTCCCTTACCGTGCGTAAAGTAGTCGACGATTTCCTGTCTACCAGACTGAGTGTCCTACGGCACGTTCGCGATGCGATGGCTGAAAGCCAAGACATGCAGCAAGACAATGCAGATAGAAGAAGCAGAAGAAATGTGGAAAACTTTGAGGTTAGAGGCCTGCATTTAATTAATACTAGAAAGCTTCCTACACATGCAGTCTCTACTTTCTTTACGACAAAGCTCCTATCACGATTTTTTGGACCCTTTAAGGTTGTGGCTAAGCAAGGCTTTGCGTATACGCTGAACCTTCCAAAAAGATGCGAACCCACCTGGCGTTTGATGTAGGCTTGCTTAAGCCGCACCGAGAGACGTCGTCAAAAGGCGCTCGGCTACTCGGAAGTTGAACCAGCAACTGGTTCCCAGCATGGAGTGCAACAATTTGCTTTTCAATGGCGCAAAGCGCTTCACCGTCGCACGAAGCGATCTATTCGCCTGCTCGACGGCAAGGAGCCACTCCAACGAGCACGAAAATCCTCAACGTGGGGCAGTCGGTGAAAAAAAGCTCCAGGTTATCGAGGTCTTTCGCACAGCGGAGGCGACCTCGGAGAGACGCTCGATAGAGTGCCGATGGCGATGGACTCTGTCCTCCAACGCTCGAAGAGCATCGCGAGTCTCTGGATTGCGGTCGACTAGGTCGTCATCGCCCGCCGCCGACTCTTCTCAATGATAATGGTGGCGTCCACTACCACGTGGAACGCCTTGTGGACCGACAGAGTCTAAGCCAATATCTTGTGAGGTGGCGGGGATACTTAAACTCCGAGAACTCGTCGGAGTTTGAGTTGCCACTCATGACTGCCAAGACGACGTAGACGCTTATGATCAGAAGGATCATGACGTTTGGCGTCGTTGTGCAAGCCGCTCTTCTCGGCAGTAGCCCGAGAAGCCTAAGGGCCATGTGCTGAGCTCAAGCTATGACCCTGAGCTGATGTGGTCGTAGACGCACCCGTTTGGGAAACTACAGCTCGTGTAAGCATGATGGAAAATTACGTGTGTCACAGGGCGACAATACGCAGAAACACGGCGTTGCGCCTTGCGTTTGGCAAACTCAAATCAAAAATGGCGCTCAAAACGCACGCCCACCTCCTTGCGATTACGCTGTAAGGTAGACAGCCAGAAAACTTTCCGGTTCCGCTGCACTCATCGCTCAAATAGGTCCTCATTATCTGTAGCGTTTTTGCCATGGGCGAGCACCACAGGGTTTTCCGCATTGCGGGTACATGAGCGCCACCTTTCTGAGCTGGATATCGAGCGCGGTAACGATCCATTGGAATTTATTGGGGTAACAACAAGCGAGCTCGCAGAACTTTTCGCTGATCAAGCTTGGCGTGTGTAGTGGCCGGGGGCCCGACTACGTAGACGCCTAACGATCGAGTGATCGCGTCTTTCGCTTCGGTAGCGGGATTCGCCGAGCGGAAGCCGTATTCCACACGGAGGGCTAAGACCGAGCGTGGATAAGAGCGCAGGATAGCCGCCCTATGAGCAGCCTCCGATGACTGCTCCCGTGCCTCGTCATGGCAATTGGTAATCATACCACTTACCCCGGAAGTCGAGAGGTCGGGAACGGACATCGTGTCCGCAACATTTGAGCTGGTCTCACGTTGCGCCGTTGGCGCATATCATCCTCCTCCTCATCTTATGCTGGGAAAGTAGTGTCCGACTCGTAGTCAGCTCCTCGACGAAATAATCTATCGCCCGGGGCGAGCGTGGTGTGTGGCGCTCAGTAGCCGAGGGCTGGGGATGTGCTTCTTGTTAAGTCGCGAGCGTACAGTCTAGATAAGCACCTTGTGAAGAAGAATAAGAAGGGCTGTGCCCGCGGGCACCATCACTACCAGCTACGCTGGTTCCTTGCGTGTCGTAGACGCAGAGCTCATCGAGCGGAGAATGTTTAAATTTGGTCTTAAAAACGTTAAGGTATCTCAGACACGCGAGCCTCGTATGAGGCGACCGTTAAATGTTAATTGTAAATATTCACAATTTTAATTGGGGGAGCGTAAGGGGTTACACGTACCCTTACATAAAAATTGGCCTCAAAGACCACTACACCCGTGGTGCCCGCGGATTCCTTCAGCAGGCCAAATACAATGTCCATACGCATGGACTGCTAACACCCGGAGAATACCGGTAAACTGGCAAGCAGCGCCGGCCGCTTCGGAGAGGGTCTCACTCTTTGGCACGTCTCACACGTGCGCGCATAAGTGCTTGTCCATTTGTAGAGCTCGGGCCGTCAATAGTGGCAACTCACCGAGCTGTACGTCATTTTGGACCGAGATGACCAACAAGTGGGGTGACGTGGGCCTCACAGAGGATACGGTGTTTCAAATCCTCGTCGCAAGAAACCACATGTCGTGGCGTATCCGTCGTGTCGGTGCTAAAATACAGCAACCCGATGTTCAGCTAATATCGGTGCAACCGTGCGCGAAGTCGCGAAGAAAATATCCTGTCTGAGTCTCCAAACTCCTTGCGCTCGAGCCTGTAGTAGCGCCACACACATACCATCACTCGCGTATGCGGCGCGGATAAAATCCGTCACTGATGACGTCACCGTCGC
>NW_020187589.1:949504-950097 GCF_900000015.1 Plasmopara halstedii | reverse complement strand
GATATTTCACAACTTTTATGTATAAAGACAACCTAGTGTACCACGGTGTACAGGTATATTGTCGACGCTCTTTTTACTAGCTAAATCATCTGCGTGAAGGACGACCGCGGCAAGCATATTCTTGCTGGCCCTTCCAAATGAATCAAATGCGGGTTGTTCTGCGTAAGCCAAATGGCCGCAGTGTTGTCGTTATCAAAGTACCAATCACATGGAAGACAATAAATTAATTATCATCAGACAATATATTTAGACATTATTACAGTCAATATTTTGTCATTGTTAACTTGAATTGCTTGTCTTTATGATTGCATTCCGCAACATTTGCACGAAAATTTGCTGATGAAATAGCTTTGCATGTCAATGGAATCGCCTTTCAACCATGCAATCAACCAGAAGTTTTCCATTCTCAATGTTGCTGATCTTTTCGTATGTTTAATTTAGCGAAAGATATTATTTGAGAATAGATTCATGATGATGCAATTCAAAACGTCTTTATAATACGATATAAAATTAACGGTCATCAGATCACATGCAAAACAGCCGATGTATTTACCATATATATCCCAAATTACTCTGTCCAAGTACGATTTTGG
>NW_020187589.1:949342-949494 GCF_900000015.1 Plasmopara halstedii | reverse complement strand
CAGAAATGCAGTCGAAGCCATACAGGTCCTTGATAGGATGCTTGTTGTACATCACAACGTGTACGCGTCCTGATGTGGCGTATGTGGTCACGCAGCTGTCGCGATTCTTGGAAATTCCGGGTCAGCAGCATGAAAGGCTGCGATTCGCGTAC
>NW_020187589.1:949223-949332 GCF_900000015.1 Plasmopara halstedii | reverse complement strand
GGCTCATTTGGTGGCGGTGCCAGACAACATCGACGGGGTCGGTACAGCAACGCTGTTCATGGATCGCGTTTTCCGACAACACGGTCTCCCAGAGTGGATTGTCTCGGAT
>NW_020187589.1:947262-949213 GCF_900000015.1 Plasmopara halstedii | reverse complement strand
TCTCATCGGGTCGCTTCTCTATGTGGCCACGGGAACAAGGCCCGATATCGCATTCGCCTTTTGTCAACTCAGTCGACAACTCGAGCAGCCGAGCGAAAAACACTGGAAGACAGCGATTCGCGTGCTCAAGTATTTGAAGACCACGGCAACCAAGGGCATTTGCTATCAAAATTTCATGGCAAAATCCAACTAAGTGCCTACGGCGATGCCGACTGGGCCAGCAACAAAGACGGCCGACGCTCAACGTCCGGGATCATGATCATGATCAATAATTACCCGGTCATTATCAAGTCAAAGTTACAAGGAAGTGTCTCATTGAGCACGGCTGAAGCCGAATACGTGGCTCTGACGCTCTGTACCCAAGAAATACTCTGGACGAAGAATCTGCTCCATGAGATGAAGATCAACATCATCTATCCGGTTGTCATCAACAAAGACAATCAGAGCGCGATCGCCATTGCAAAGAACAACGGGTATCAGAGTCGTGCAAAACATATCGACATCGCTACCACTTCGTCCGCGAACAAGTGAAAGCCAAGTCGATTGAGCTCAAGTATATCGAGACCAAGTTACAACTTGCCGACTTCCTAACAAAGCCAATATCGACGAAGCAGTTCCGACTCCTGTTAGACAAGTCCAACATCCGGAACTCCCCGTCGAGGGGGGTGTTAAAGTCGGCAAAATTCGTCATCCTGAAGTCAGCAAGGTTCGTCACTATGACGTGATCAAGGATCAGAAACAGCATCTGGTTGCGGTTGAAGAAAGTTACGCTCAAGTTCGAGAGTAGGGTAGCAACCAGTCATTCCAGACAGCATAAGTAGGAGTCAATCACTATCCATTTTCCACTCTCCGTCAACAGTCTCCTTCCCACCCTCTCGACTCTCAAAAACTTAAGAGTTTCTACCCGTACTGAGCTCACAATAATGATAGAGCGACACCATGTTTTTTCCATCCAAGATACTCGAGAAAAAATAAGTCGAGCTGTTATAATTTCTATCTTAAATGTCTTTATTTTTTACTATCGGTATGATTCCTTATAGTTTTACGGGATGCAGCAAGCGTCGTAGCTTTGTGCTTTTGATGGGGCGCAGCACAAGATGACGCGAGCTGTGTTGAATACTGTAGTATCTTCTGGATCTACAGAATTTACTGGTTAACATTAATAAAAAGTGATTGGTCTGGAGAATGCGTGTGTTGCTTAGTTAGACATCGCCTTATCTGACACTACGAATCGTTTCGTCTCGTCGTCAAATACCCGATCAACTGGCGTACGGCGAGTATAATTCAAATCCGTGTTTTGTTTCTTTGCAAAGGCGCAGCTCACAATTTTGACCTGTAGTAGAACTTTGAGTGCACTCAATAAGTAGCGTTCTGCCGCCCCTTGCCAGCGCATTTCATGCAGTCGGCATGGCAGCGCTGACAAGGGGCGGCAGAACGCCACCTATTGAGTGCACCAAACGTTTTACTACTACAGGTCGCAATTATAAGTGCGATGTACTTGGAGGCCTATCTCTGTACCTACAGTTTTGCGAAAACAATATATTTAAGGTCGCATATCACGATCAATCGACATTTGGAAGAGCTCTAACAAGATTAGCGTACAATGCTCGCAAATCTGCGCCGACCTTTTGCTACAAGGACCTGTCATTTGGTGAGAACACACTGCAGTAGTGACGAGCTTAGTTGAAGCTGGTTCGAATGAAATTTATACCACTGACAGTTCATTGTACCAAATGTGTACGGGATAAGTGCATAAGCTCGTGTGGCAGACCCGGGACGACCCATAATCTCACGGCAGTCGACCGTGGCTGGGTCTGTTAGAATTTCTAGATACGCTTGTCGGGCGCCGCAGATACGATGCACAAAGTATCACAACACCACAGAGTAAATGTTGCAATGATAATATATCACCTTCTTAAAATGTATCCTAATCCCATGGCCTGGGATCTGG
>NW_020187589.1:946949-947252 GCF_900000015.1 Plasmopara halstedii | reverse complement strand
GCAGGGATGGTACGTAAAATCAAGTCCCCCCATTCTTTACCCACTTTTGTGTCCGGAAACCAAACGGCAAGTGGCGTATCGTTCATGCTTACAATAAGCTCAACGCTACCACCGTTACGGCTCAGACGCCAATTCCTAGAAAGGATGGTTTTCAGTACAACATGGTGAGATGTACTAAGCACAGTTCACTCTACTTGGTCGATGGGTATTACCAATTGCTGATGAGAGCGAGTGATATTCCGCTAACAGCGGAATATGGGACTGGCTGGTGATGCCCTAAGGGCTGTCAAGCGCACCAGTAAC
>NW_020187589.1:946846-946939 GCF_900000015.1 Plasmopara halstedii | reverse complement strand
TAACTGGTTACAGGTTTGCCAGGAATCAACAAACCTTATTCGGCAAACCATGACATCAACTGGCGTGACGCGCTTGGTCAATGCAGATGAAAC
>NW_020187589.1:943041-946836 GCF_900000015.1 Plasmopara halstedii | reverse complement strand
TACCTAGAAATCGGCGTCTGTGCCGGAATGGTGGCAGCGTTTGGCTTATTGTAAGCGTAAAAGATACGCCACTTGCCGTTCGGCTTCCGGACACACAACGTGGGTGTTATGTGGGGAGACTTATTCTCACACACCATTCCTTCGTTGTGCTTCGCACGGAAAGGCGTCAAAGACGTCGCACTGCACATCGGGCAGGGGTTTTGGCGTGTTACGCTGTTTTGATTCCCGGGACCAGGTCGATCTCATGACGCACACCTCGGTCCGAAGGTAGGACTGGTAGTGGGTCTTTACAGACGACATCTTGCGATTCCTTTACCAACTGATAGTACGGGTCCGAGTGACTTTTCAGGAGGAAAGATCCACTTCGTGCCCTCAGCACCTTCAACGTGTCTTCCAGGACAAATTCCTTCACAAACGGCGACCAGTTGATCTCCTCGTTCAGTCGTGTAATGATCCCTTCGGCTAAGTCGCCTGCCTTCAAGGCACCGCCGAATCATTTAAGGGACATCTTGTCGAACTCAAGAAAAGCATCCACTGCGGGAAAAACCTTAAGGTGACGTCGCCGTCTTCCCTCAACATACCGTGACGAGGGTTTATAGCTGTGCGCTATCGTCAACGGTAGCCACACCCTGGATCAGGGTCAACGCCCTGCGTCTTGCGGATAATATACGGCATCGCCGTTGCCTCTCCACGGAGGTACTAAATCTCGACAAGACCACTAGGAACACCCACTCAGCGCCGTTCAGTGTCCCCACCCCCTTCTCCGTCATGTTATTAACACCATCCGACGAAGAGCTGTCATTTTATCAGTCTTCGTCCAGTGGATAACGTGCCACTCCATGCGCTTCAGAAGGGCCTTGCCAAGATGCCTTGGACCTCGTCCGACCATGCCACTCTTGGCATGCAACAACTGCTTTGTAACGTGAGCAGTGCTCGCCACTCCACGTTGTATTACTGGGGCATCTCCCTCGACGCATCAGCCCTTGGTCGACCATGCTACTCTTGGCATGCAGCGACTGCTCCAAAATTTGAGCAGCGCTCAGTGAAATATGCGTCGCTCCACGGGCATCACTGGGACGCCGCCCTCGATATTTCGGATCTTGACCGACCATTCTAAGCATGGCATGCAGTAACAGCTTTGATATTTGAGCAGTGCTCATGTACTCCAACACTTTGCTTCGCATGAAACTGAAGCGACCAACGCGCGCAAAAAGGCGTTTTTCCCGTAACCTTCGGACTGGATTCCCCTGCGCAAAGCGCGTCAAGGTTCATCGAGCCGACGACACGCTTCTCACCGGTCTACTGATCGAGCGGGGAAACGACAACACATAGTAGGCGCGGGGCACCCTACTGGGGAAGAAGTGGGTTCTGCTGTGCCTCAAAGAGATGAAGGTCATCAGGGATTAACCTTGAAGAGCGTTGTGCTCTTGAACACGGAACGTGTATGCAGACCGGGCTTGCTGGTCATAAAAGTGACCGTGAAGGGCTTTGGAGAGCCATGGAATATCCTGATCGATTCCGGGGTGTTGAGCAATTATGCTTGACGCTCCAGGATCGAAGGTAGACAGCTGTATGTTGGCATTGTCACTGTTCGTAAAGCGACGGGGACTTGTGTCACTATGCCGAGGGTTCCTGTGGACCTCGATGACAACTTTCTTGACTTCGATAGCGTTGGAATAATGCTTAGTCTTAGACTTGGATGCAAGGTATGACCTTATCCTTGGTATGGCAAAGCTGGAACACATCCATGGATTGATTGGAGGTCGAAGACTTTGGGCGCTACGCGCATATCTGCTGGTGGAGCTTTAGTGAGTCAAGAACCCACCTCTGTTGGGAAGCAGAATTTTGGCGCGGACACTAGACCGGGACGGTTAATGTGCTGAAATCGGAGTATCCGAGCTGTCAAACACAAAAAGTGTTTTGGACAGGAGTCCCGAGCGTGGCTCGAGGGCTAAACGTGGAGTGGCACGTCACTTACTGAGCGCTGTTTAAATATTGGAGCAGTCGCTGCATGACAAGTGTGGCATGGTCGTCCAAGGGCCGAGGCATCGAGGGCGAGGTCCTAACGAGGCACGTGAAGTGGCGAGCACTGCTCACGTAACGAAGTATGGCATGGTCGGACAAGATTCGAGGCATTTGGGGCAAGGCTCTCATAATGCGCTTGGCATGGCACGTTATCCACTGGACGAATACTGCAGCTCTTCGTTTGATGTGTTAATAACATGATGGAGCAGCGAATGGGGACATTCGACGGCGCTGAGTGGGTGTTCCTAGTGGTATTGTCGAGATTTAAAACCTTCGTGGAGAGACAACGGCGACGCCGTATATTATTGCACGACGCAGGGCGTCGACCCTGATCCAAGGTATGTCTACCGTAGATGATAGCGCACAACTATACACCCTCGTCAACGGTATGATGGAGGAGGAAGACGGTGGCATCAACTTGAGGATGTTTCTACGGTGGATGGTCTTCTTGAGCTGGACGAGATGTCCTTCGAAGAGCTCGGCAGTTTCTTGAAGGCAGGCGACTTAGCCGAAGTGATCATTATACGACGGGACGAGTGGATCAACTGTTTGCCGCTTGTGGATGAAATTGTCCTGGAAGCCATCATGAGGGTGCTGAACACACGAAGTGGATTTCCCCTCCTAAAAAATCCCTCGGGCCCGTACTATCCTTTGGTAAAGGAATTTCAAGATGTCGTTTATAAAGACCCGCCGTCAGTCCTACCTCCGGACCGAGGTGTGCGCCATGAGATTGACCTGATTCCTGGAATCAAAAGCGTAACACGCTAAAAGCCCCTGCCTGACGAGCAGTGCGACGTCATTGGCGCCTATTTCCGTATGAAGCACGACGCAGGAATGGTCTGCGAGAGAAAGTCTCCCCATTTGACACCCACGATGTGTGAACGGCAAGTGGCGTATCTTTCACGCTTACAATAAGCCAAACGCTGCCACCATTCCGGCACAGACGCCGATTTCTAGGTAGGAAGTTCTCTAGAACGATATGGTTGGCTGTACAAAGTACAGCGCATTCGACTTGGTCGATGATTATTACCAATTGCTCACGAGAGCGAGTGATATCCCCGTGACAGCGGTGAGGACTCCGAGCGGGATGCTCTGGAAGTAGCTGGTGAGACCCCAAGGGCTATCAAACACCAGCAGCAATGAATCGTCTTGTGACACAATTTTTCAGGCCCCACCGGGCGTATGCACAGAAATACTTTGACGACATCTTCGTCCACAGTCGTGCGGGGCGCAGATGAAAAGAACCTCATCGTCCATTTGAGAGCGGTGACCGAGTGCATGCGCACAAATAAGCTGTATGCTAATGCAGACAAGTGCGTCTTTGGTGCAGAATGCTTCCCATTTTAGGGTGCTTCACTGGGAAGCGTAACCATCGAGCGGATCCCACAAAGCTCAAGCCCATTGCAAACTAACAAATTAAAAGACCTTGCACAAGTATAGCGCAAATTATGCGAAATTGCACGGCCATTGGCTAATCTCCTTAGAAAAGATACAGAATGGTGTTGGGACACCGAGCATCGAAAGGCTTTTGACTGGGTCAAAGACAGCCTCCTTTATTCACCAATACTGGCGTTGCCAAACCGCGATCGTCCTTTTACCGTCGTCTGTGACGCTTCGGACTTTGCCATCGACTGTACACTGCTACACGCAGACACCGAGGGGCGAGATCGGTGATCGCGTTCGAATCTCGCCAGCATAAGGCTGCGAGAGGAACTACCTAGTCCACGACATGAAATTTCTTGCGATGAAGTATGCACTTAACAATTTCAT
>NW_020187589.1:938508-943031 GCF_900000015.1 Plasmopara halstedii | reverse complement strand
AGCCTCCACGAGCGCTCACCTTGCGCCAACGACTTCGCCTTCCTCCGCCAACGTTTCCACGCCTGCGCTACGTGACAAAATTTTCCCATTTACAACGACTCGATTATACATTCCTTTCTATGATATTGCTAATCAAAGTCAAATCGTTGCTAAACCTGTTGAGAAAATCAACTACCTTGACTGCTACGCACAATATTTTAAGGCGCGAGCAGGCACTGGACAGCAAAAAAACAGTCAGCAAAACGCTGCTTTTAGCTTTCAACTATCTGCGAGCTTAAAGAATATCAAATACGTTGCTTTAATTCCATTTAGCGAAACCAGCAGTGGTCATTTCGTAAGTGCAGCGAATACTGAACAATTCCAATCTCCATTCGATTCTGCTCCATGGACTTGTCAGCCAGGAGCAAGTGTCCGGAATTTCCAGGTAATGGTTGGCAATGAAAACATTTTTAACAAAACGCATGACTACTCATTCGAATCGTTCCAAGACGAAGTCAAGAAGCTTGGAGCTATTAACGGAGCTCTATCTCATGAGATCAGCAATGGGTTATCTGACTCGTTCAAATGGGATGTTGGCCAGCGAATGCTGATCGCTGACTGCTCTCGTTTAACCAATCCAGATGTGCCTCAATCTATCCTTGTATCCGGCACCAATACTTGCAGCCAAGGAATGAATTGTCTAATTCTCGTAGCATACGGTCGTTCTATGTCTATTGATCGTTTAACCGGTGAAGTGGTTGAATATGAGTAAATTGGTGTCCGTCAGCCCGCAAAAAAGTTTTTTTTGTTGACATCCGAACGAATTTCGAAAGGTCTTTGACCGTCGAACAAGTTCGAGCGGTCGTCAGACCGGAATCTATTGAGCTTCACTCATTTATGCTTCAGCTCCATCTCAAGTTGCTTCACACGATTGACTCCGAATCGCAAGTCATTATTAGTCAAATTGCCCATCCAAGTAGCATTTGTACTTGTTGCGTTTGTTCCAGACTTAATTTCAATACAGAAATCTATTGGAGACACATTGTTTGATTGTAAATCTAATACCTTCTGGTAGGAACCATCAACATAGTTTGCGGAACCAAAGCAAGTAATTCCAGCGTTGGCTGTAGCATTGACTGCGAGAGCCCCCGTAGGAAGAACGCGCAAACATTCAGATACATTATTGGTAGCTGATTGAGTCAAAAACACGATATCACCAGCAGCAGCTGCTGTTCGTTGACATAAAATTACTCCATGAGGCATACCATCGCTAAGTGCATTTCTGAACGCGATTGCGGACGAATTGTACTGCCCATTAGCATTGACAGTACTTAAAATATTTAGTCCAAATGCAGAAGCATTAGTAGTCCCAGTCATAGTTGTAGCATCAGAGCTCGTTTAATTTATTTTTGCAATATTCGTGATGCTTCTGTTTGAATCCATCACTAAAGCTTTACTTGCAGCTGCTGTCCCAGGAGTCGCTCCAGATAAGAAGTTTAATTCAGTAGCTGACGATGTAATTAATGTTCCACCAAGTTTTAATTCCACCGTAGAAGCGTTGTGGTTTAAAATATCAATATTACCAGAAGTATCGCACTGCAATCTTCGAGTATTATTTGTATTTAAGAAGAAACTATGACTTGTAAAGGAACCAATATCTTGAGCACCACCACTATTCTGTATCGTTAATCGAAAGGTACTCGATGAGGTTGTATTATTAATTGATAAAGGAGTAGTTCCATTTGTTATCGTCAGCGAACTCGGTAGTGTTAAATCTCCAGTCGTTGTGATATTAGGCTGTGATGTAGTGCTTAATGTTCCAGTTAACGTTGTAGCACTTAGCGATGAAATTCCAGATACTGCACCAGATGAACTAATTGTCATTCTTCCTGTATTACTTGTTTGAAAGACTAAATTGTTTGCTGTAGTTGTTCCAAAGTATGCATCTCCATTGTTAAAATGGAACAAAACACAAGTTGATGTTCCGTTTGTGGAAGTGAATGATTGCCCATTTGTAGTTCTACTTGAAGTGATAGTCCCACTTCTTGTTAAGCTAGTTAACGTTCCAAGAGATGTGAGATTAGGCTGAGCAGCGGTTTGAAGCGTTCCAAAAATTGCTGTAGCTGTAACAGTCGCTAAAGTTCCAATCGATGTAATATTGGGCTGAGCGGCTGTTTGAAGTGTTCCATATAACGTTGAAGCGGATATATTCGTAGCTGTCGATGTGTTATTAACAGCTACATTTCCATTCGTTAAAATTGACATTTGCACTGAAGCATTATTCGTGGCAAAAGTTAGCGGATGATTGCTAAATGTTTGAAGACAACATTGAGTCTCATCGAACCACTGCTGATATACAACTGTTCCATCACTAATTTGATATAGCGCATTTGTCAAAGCGGTTGATCCAATGATATCTAATTGCTTAGCAGGAGCAGTATTATTAATGCCTACTAAACCTGTGGATCCTATCGTTATTTTTCTATTTCCATTTGTTCTCAAATGAAACTTATTTGCTGTTGTACTGCCAAATGTCTGATCTCCAGATACAGAATCAACAGATAACGAGCATGTGCTGCTCGATAGGGAGTTATTACAAGTTATAGGAGTAGATCCACCAATATTCAGTGTTGATGATAGTGTTCCAAGCGAGGTGATATTTGGTTGAGCTGCAGTTTGAAGGGTTCCAGTTAATTGCGAGGCTGAGAGACCATTAATGTTAGTGATGTCCTTATTTGAATCAACAGCAATCAATTTCCCAGCGGAAGCTGCTCCTGGTGTAATACCCGACAGCACACTCAAATCAATAATTGTTCCATTTTGATAGATATTTCCTGTAATGTACAAAGCCGAAGTATAATTCACCCCATTTCTTTTGTTATATCGCAAATCGCCAATACTAATAGTCAAGTAATTGAATAAGCCGATATAGTCTGATGGATTGTATAAGGATGGAACATAATTAGGCGGTAACATGAGCGATCGTAGATCGCCGGATATCTATGATATCTTTTTTGTAAAACGATCCTTTATATAATATAACAGATAGATTTGTCATACAAGATCAGTAATCGAAGATTACTAAGCAGCACCTCCGGCGCGATATGAGTTCAATTCCTGATTTTGGTGGGATGCTCCCAAAGGAGTTTAAGAAGAAATCGTTTGGAGTAAATGAAAAGCTTGGTATCCAGAAGCTTTTCCGAATGATAGTTTTAGGCCCAAGCTTCTCTGGTAAATCAAATCTAGCTTTCCATATACTTAAAGAGTCTCCACACGTCTATAGCCATTTGCACATTATAGCCCGCAACCCTGATCAAGAGTTATACGATTACATCAAAGAGAAATTACAAGGTGTTGTGACTTTTTATGATCCCGATGCTCCTCCAAGTGTTGATGCTATTAAAGAAATTCCAAATGCTTTACAGCTTGCTATTATTGATGACTATTCCAACGATAAGAAGCTACAGAAAGATTTATTTAGTCATTTCTTTACTCGAGGAAGACACAAAGGACTTTCAACAATTTTCATAGCTCATAGCTATTTTGCTACTGATAAAATGATCCGATTAAATTCTGAGTACATAGCTATTCTAAAAGCAAATTCAAAACGCGATCTCCAGCTAATTTTAAAAGATTTTAATCTACCTGGAGTAACCGAAGAAGATATTTACAGATATTACAGACAAGCAACAGCTCAGAAAGGCCAAATGCTGTTCATTGACTCTGTCAAGCAACAAATTCGGAAGAATTTTAAAGGTGAAGTTTTCAATTAATTTCTCTAATAGAATATAACCGTAAACAAAGTTTAGTCGGCAATCTTTGATTGCTACAGATCGAATATTAGAGCGAAGCTCTGAAGCCTTTGGCGTAAGAGCAAGCTCTCTCGCCGTCAGGCTATTAGTACGATGACGAGCACTATCATTTTCAATCGTAATAACATTGTTTCCAATGGCTTGAATAATACATTTAGATTCAACTTTACTGGATCAAGCGTGAATTTCAAAAATCAAGAAATTGCTCTGTCCAGCCTGCAGATTTACAACTCGCAATTCAACATTAATGGAAGTTTATACAGCAACAATACGTTTAGCGTTTTAGTTCCAACAGCGGCGACTTATCAATCTGTTTCAATCACGCTTCCGAATGGGTACTATTCGTATGAAGATATTTCAAATTACAATACATCTCAATTAGTTAATATTGGTGCATACTTGGTTGATTCTCAAGGTAATAACGTTGTATATATCGCGATGAGAGAAAATGCAACGTACTATTCATGCGAAATTACTTGCTTAGCAACACCAACTTCTGTTCCAAGCGGATATTCACGTCCATCGATCGGTTTATATTCATTAACTGGAACAGGATTACCAACCGCTACTAATACTACTCGAATCACTGTTGCAAAAAACGGATTTTCAAATGTGATTGGATTCAGTCCAGCAACATACCCATCGAGCATTCAAACAACAAATCAAGTATTTTTGAGCAATATCTCTCCACAAATTAATCCCGTCAGCAGTTATTTAATTCGCTCTAATCTC
>NW_020187589.1:938081-938498 GCF_900000015.1 Plasmopara halstedii | reverse complement strand
GAGATCTTCAAACATGGTCCTGTCGTTGCACATGTGGTTAGATGCACCACTGTCGATGCCCCACATGGCCCTGTCTCCATTTAATCGCTTGGTATTCGAATGGAACGCCACATGCAACTCCACATTTTCTTCATGTGGTTTCTTGTTCTTGGACAACCATTCATTCTTGTAATGTCCCAACTTGCCACATCCAAAGCACTTGACTAGTTTCTTGTCCTTCTTGGTGTCTTGATGTTTCTTCTTTGTAAACATTGTCATTTGCTCCTCTTCTTCGTCTCTGTCCCTGTGTCTGACTTCTTCAGACTTGATCTTCATGATCAGTGCTGAGTATGTAATCTTGTGCATACTCATAGGCACAGCTTGGACCAACATATCGTACTAGGACGGCAGACTTCTCAACAGAGTCGCACAAATGTT
>NW_020187589.1:937699-938071 GCF_900000015.1 Plasmopara halstedii | reverse complement strand
AGGAGTACCGGGAGTCCCAGCGGGGGGAGTGCCAGCTGGAGGTGTTCCTGGAGTGCCAGCGGGAGGAGTTCCAGCGGGGGGTGATCCTGGGGTGCCATCTGGTGGAGATCCCGGAGTATCAGCAGGAGGAGAGCTCGGAGTGCCTGGTGGTGAATGACCGGAACCAGTCGACGGGGGTGTAGGAGAATTAGTGGGGGGAGTGCCGGGTGGTGGAGAATTTGAGTGATCACCCTCTACACCGGTGGGTGTCGTTGATCCAGGCGGGTAGTTGTAAGTTAACTCAGGGCAAGGCGTGTCTTCTCCATGTCCAGTTTTAGGAGGGGTTCCTGGAGTGCCAGTGGGAGGGGTGTCAGCTGGAGGAGTGCCAGCTAG
>NW_020187589.1:937609-937689 GCF_900000015.1 Plasmopara halstedii | reverse complement strand
GTCTGCGTGGGTTCAAACCCCACAGATACCATAACGATACAGTATTATATACGATGTGGTGGTGTCATTAGAAATGGTAT
>NW_020187589.1:932888-937599 GCF_900000015.1 Plasmopara halstedii | reverse complement strand
CGCGATGGAGTAATTACAGTATCTTTTTCATAACAAGATTACAAAATATGATTCAATCGTGAATTAATTAAATTGTTATCCTGAATTATCTTTCTATATAGTATATAGGGATACACCATACACTACACATAAACATGTCTGTTATTTTAGAGTTTGGAAAATACAAAGGAAAGGCTCTTGAGGAAGTTTATAATCAAGATGCGTCATACTGTCGATGGTTATACAACCAACAATCCTCCGAAGACTCGAATATCAAACGATTTTTACAAGGCAAGTTCCAAGATGGAGACGATAGTTATATCATGCGTTGGGGCAAACATAAAAACAAATCCGTTAAGTGGATTGTTGAAAACGATGAGCAATATTTCAGTTGGATGTGTAAAAATGAATATATCAAGAATAAATGTCCATCATTGAAAGAAAACTTGAACGAATTTAAGACACAGAATTAAATAAGAATTAGCTACTTTTTTTATCGGTATCGGAAACTGGAACCCTATCAACTGGTTGTCGAGGTCCTGGTATTAGAGTGACGATCTTTCTCTACAGGTTATTAGATCATACAGGTGATCAGAACCAACAAGCTTTTGGGGATGAATACATTGTTCAAGAAGTAGGCGGCAAATCGCTACCATCACAACACTATCGATTTGGACAGGCAAATATCAGAGAGAAGCCTGATTCCTTGACAAGCTGTCTTATCACATCATCCTCAGAGATTTTTTTCCTAACATACCTCTCACTACCATTTGCTCTAAATTCCGATTTTGCCAAAAGTGAGTGCGAACCTGTTCATATCAGTTTGCCATGCATAGTTGATTTCGAATTTGCGGAGAGTCTCTTCATCGACAGTCGATTCGGCTTCCTCTTGTTCAATCCATAGAGACAGGTGATGCATTGCCAGTCCAACACATTCGTGTTCTCGAACGAAATTGAGGAGCTCCACTTCCTCTTGTGTGATCTTCGCATTTACATACACTGGTTTCTCGTTCTTGTGAGTGGAGCAGTACGTCTTACCGATCGGCTCAACTGGGTTGTTGCATGTGCGACCCTTATCTTCCAAATACTTGGCGCAAGTCTTGCTTTTTCGGACACGCTTGTTGGTCGACGACACCTTAGAGGTTTTCCTTGTGCTTGCAGGTTGATCGTGTTTGCGCTTGTTGGTATGCTTCTGCTGTGCCATGTTCAAAAAAATACTGAGCTTCTCCATACGCTGCTTTGTGAGCATGGCGACACAGTGATGAGATTCTTGCATTCAATCGCACGCATAAGCATAACTCAAGGTGTTTGATCAATCAAAAAACGCTGCATCAGCATTCACGATGCTACGGTGGAACATTTCCATTTTGTCGTCAAGAGAGACTTCCGACCAAAAATCTTGAAAGTCATAGGATGCATCGATCCATTTCTTCTTCAATGCAACCATGCGCGCCACTCTTGCCTGTAGATTCAAACAGCGAAAGAACGGTCGTTCTAAACCAGTGAATGTCAGAGCACTGCCATCCACGTCACCAAACGTTGTCCGGACATCAAAGCGGCACGGTTTTTTCGACAACGATACGCTGCTGAGGAGCACTCGTGTCTGCTCCGCGCTGAACACTTTTTTGCCGTTGCGGTCCGCGAGATCAATGAGAGGGGTGCCACGAATAGATGGATCAAAGAGCTTCAAACGGAATTCGTCCGTATCGTCGCGAATGAAGCTGATTTGGAAATGATCAAATGCGTATTTCAAAGGCATGAACAGTAGCAACCCATTCTTCACATCGTCGATGTCAGATATCTGCATCATCACAAGCGACAGATATTCGTTGCTGCGACGAAACAAATGCGACGCAATCACGAGCGACTTCGGAAATGCAACATCGAGAAGCATGCATCGCACCCAGGATTTCTTTCGGCTGTAGCATCCATAGAACTTGCACAAGTTGTCTTTGAAGTCTTTGTTCCGTTCAGTAAGAGTTGTTGGGGCATGTGTGAGAACTTGAGGCACAATGGCTTCGAGAAGAGTCATGGCTGGGGAACGGAGGTCATCATGCGGAGGAACCACCACCAACACGTGGATTTCCCCTCGTTTTGGTTGAAATTCCTCGCCGTAGTAATCCACAATCCAGTTTAACTCGTCCATGTGTGCAAACCCTTCCGGGCGTCCATTCTCATCGAGCGTCAAAGCTTCCGCGCCGCTTCTATCGAGCCATGTATTGTCGCCCTTTCTGGCGAGGAACAGCTCTAGTTCCCGTGGATCACACGAGATTGTCTTCTCATTCTTCTTCTGAATCGCGTCCTTCAAGTGGTCCACAGACTTGCTCGCATCAATGTCGATGGAGAACGCGTTTCCCTTCACACCGACGAGCGCGCAGAACAGCGTCACCATGTTTCCAATTGCTTTCTGTGAGTGAGAGACCTTCCCTCTATCCACATTTCGGCCAATCAAATGGTGCAACCCAACGTTGGGTTTTTGATATCACCCATCTGGGTGATTGAGCATCTGCAGATACAAAATATATTTATATATATAGACACAAAAAGCATGGATATTACGTATCTATCCAATACCGATGATACTGGTTGTGTTGAAGATGTAAAGCTTCATAAACCGATAGACACTGATAGTACCGATAAGACCGATAATATCGATTTTGAAGATATTAGACTAAATTATTCAAAAATAAATAAGCATACAGCATCAGACATGATAAAAATTTGCGAAGAAATTGACTCAGTGTATTATATCTTTGTTTTGAAGCAATACATCGTACTGACATGTAAAAGCTTACTGTATGAAGCTTGCTGCAAAACTTGATTTGTGCAAGTATTTATCAGTGTCAGAATATCAACTATAAATATTCGATTATGTCCAGTATCAATGCACCATTGTTTGTATCTGGCATTTAGTAGTGTTAATGGGATTTCCAGATAATCTCCTTTACTAACAAATCCATCTTTGAATAAGGTTCCTCTATCTTTTGTGAAAATTTCCTCTTTGAAATATTTTGAAATGGATGATTCAACATTTTTTTGAGCTAATTCAGAGCGCAAAAACTCCAATTCTTTCATTATCACATCGATTCTATCATCTTTTGGGGCAACTTCATCCACTTCAGGTTCTCTGTATCGTCTGATTCTATTCATAATGACTTTATATTAACGAGGTGAAATTTCGGTATTCAAATCGTAAAAATTTCTCAATAAATCAGGTCGATTGTGTTGCTTACTATAAAGGTACAATATACTCCATAATCCGCAATAGTCATCATATGTTCCTTGATACTGTTTGTCATTATATTTCATAGCCCCAAGAATTTTTGGAGGTCCCAACCCCATCGAATCGAAGTATTCATTGTTGCACATGCAAACCCAATGCCCAATACCTGGATCTAATCGAAGCAATATAATGTAGTTTCCATCACCTAGTGGAGCTCTAATGTTTCTGAAATCTAGTATATTGTCGATATGAACATTCAGCTGATTCGCAAGTTGTTGTAGTTCATTGGCAGTAGATTCACCGAGATTATTTAATTTCAAAATCATTATCTGATGCTTATATATATAGCTATTCATAATAAAGGCACCAACATACAATTTCAATAATTAGTAAGACTAAGTAATGAGTGATAGCACACAATTAGCAGATTCGTTATTATATGACTCGACGACTAGTCCTGATCCAGTTATCAGTGTCAGCAAAGACAAACGCGTTGTTAGCGTCGTTGATGACAACAATGGTTCGTATCAATCAGGAACCGTTATCATCAATGCAACTTCGCAACTAAATGGCGCGACTGGTTATGGAAGTCTTCGAGATTCATATGTAGTAGTTTCTTATGTAGTAACGGCTAAAAATATTTCTGCAAGTGCCCTGAATGGAGTTTTAAATCGTTTTGCGGTAAGATTAAAAGCTGGTGTATGGAACATTGTAGATAAATTAGCGGTTGAAATTAACGGTAAAAGTGTCATCACGAGCAATGACTATAAAAATTATTGGAATAACTTACGTGCTCAAACTGAATGGTGTGATGATGATTTATTAAAGAACGGTGCAGATTGCTATCTTGCTCCAGATGATGTATCAAGTCTTAATTTCTCACAAAGTGGAAGTAATCCTGCAACTTCAACACAAGGAGATGGTTTTGTTAATAATTCAGTCAATGCTGCCTCGACTGTAGCTACTGGTTTAATTCCAGAGACAACGCCAGCTCTTAATAGCGGATTAATTCAGCGTCTAATGTGGAATCCACAACAAATTGGTACTTCTGATGCCACTGGAGCAACGATCACAGCAACAACCCCTCTTGGTTGGCCAACAACGCGAAGTGGCGCTATTCTTGCTAAAATCCAGCAGCAAGGTACTGGTGGTTACGTAGCAGGTGTAACGACCGCTGGTGGTGTTGCTTGTACGTGGTACTATGTATTAAAGATTCGCTTAGTTGACCTCCATCCAATCTTCAAAGAATTAGATCTTGTTGCAAATCCTCAAATCAAATTAACCATGACGTTCAACACCGGTTTCGTTGATATCACGACTGCAACTGGTGATTTAATGAGTTTATCATCTGTCTCCCTAAACGGTTGTTCTACAGTTCCTGTAATGGTAGCAAGTGCAGCCACTGGTAATCCAAATGCAGGAAAACTGACAACAGGTGCAGCTGGGTCACTACGAGTTGCTTTTGGTGTTATGTCTAACAACATTACAGCGATCTCGACTTCTGGTCAA
>NW_020187589.1:928923-929024 GCF_900000015.1 Plasmopara halstedii | reverse complement strand
TTTAATAACAATCTCACGACCATAGAAAAATCCATGAGCCTGCTTTAATTTTGTTCCACATTCAATCAGATTTGTATCATTTTTCCGATATGATAAGTGTC
>NW_020187589.1:927786-928248 GCF_900000015.1 Plasmopara halstedii | reverse complement strand
GTTCATTATTTTCAACCAGAGTTTCAAAATCAAAATAAATAACATTATATTCATTAACCTCCACCCATTTTCCTTTTCCCTCGTCATCTTCAGTAATCTGTTTAAAAGGAGCGCGACCAAAATTCAAAGCCATTTCATCCTTTTCTCCATTTGAATTTACTCTGCCAATTGCTTTGAAAGCACTTGCATTAAAATCCACTTCAGTTAGAGATTCAATCTTTTGATATATTTAATAACTCGGGTACGTTGGTTTGTGTAATTGGATCTGATCGTGTTTCACGATGATGATATAGATAACTGATTACCTCATAACTGTCAAGTAATTTAATGCGATTGGTTTTAGAGGATGCTTTTTCCTTTTTAACTATAAAATCAGCTCGCTGATGTTGTTCAACTAATTTAGGATTATCAAGAGCTGCTTTGGTAATGTTAGTTGGTTTGATAGCAAATAGATGCTGTCCA
>NW_020187589.1:927673-927776 GCF_900000015.1 Plasmopara halstedii | reverse complement strand
AGAGGTCAAGGGGATGCTTAAAAGTGTTTTCAAGATGAAGGATCTCGGTATGGCGAAGCCCATCTTGGGCATGGAGATTGACCACGACCGAACAGCCTCCACA
>NW_020187589.1:921992-922140 GCF_900000015.1 Plasmopara halstedii | reverse complement strand
AGCTGCTTGCGATGAAGTATGCACTTGTCTAGTTCAGGTCCACCTGCTCGGCTCCAAGTCGTTTGAGATCTACATACATCATGCGTCACTACTCACAGCGACTCAGTCGCCCCACCTATCGCAGAGGATGGCTAGATGGATATCCTTC
>NW_020187589.1:921654-921886 GCF_900000015.1 Plasmopara halstedii | reverse complement strand
TAAGTGGCTTGGTCTCGCCAACTTCTTGCACAAGTACAGCGTGAATTACGCAGAAATGGCATTATCCAATCTCCTTAGAAAGAATGCGTCTTTTGACGGGGTCAAGGACAGCCTCCTGCATGCACCAATACTGGCGCTGCCAGACCCTGAGCGTCCTTTATCGCCGTCTGTGACTCTTCGGACTTTGCCATCGACTGTGCACTGCTGCAATCAGACGCCGAGGGGCGAGATT
>NW_020187589.1:909971-921644 GCF_900000015.1 Plasmopara halstedii | reverse complement strand
CCCTGGTAACAGGGGTGTGTGTCACACGAGATGTGCATGGTGTGACCACACCCAAACAGGAATTCGGCACGGGGCTAGGTAGCCAGTATTAATGCACTTATTTAGATTTTACTATATATATTTAGCATATTTAGGAAATCTAAAGTAGGATAAAAATAGATAAATAAATCAGTTTTGGATTCAAGACGGAAGAGCTAATTAGCCTTAGGTAAGGCAATAACTACTCTTGCAGAAAGCGGATTGCGATCCGCTAACTCGTTCTTGTTCTAAGTATAGGACGAAAGATCGGGACCTAAATTACGCTTCCTCAAGCGCTAAGGTATAGTAGCCCCGCTGAAGCCAACGTGCCAGCTGACGTAGTTTGGATCGGCCACTTCAGGACGCGCAACCAGACTCGTGATTGCGTTTTGGAGGAGAAGCCAACAGACCCACGCAAAAAGAATTCACGGGACGTTTGTCCTTATTTTGCATTCACATGACTTTGTTTCAGTTTTATTATCTCTCACGTCCCATCTGATATTTTTTGCATTTTAGCAAATTTATGAGTGGAAGACGTTATTCTGCTCTGCGAAAAATGTGAGTTTATTAGGAGAAATGAGTCGAAGTAAAGGGTAGCTTGCTTCTCACATCATCCCGGCTTTGTAATACCATGGTGAGTTCTGAACCTTTGAGGTCATGCACCTGCGTTATTTGAGCATCTGTGGTTGCAGTAGACAGTACACGAAGGCATTGACGATGCCAAAGATGATTACGATATCCGTGTGTCTTGCGACGGGGACATTGATTTCAGGGATGGTTGTTTTGATCAGAAGTTATACTCAGGAAATGATTTAATACCTGGGCTGATATGTCTTGAACGCCATGAGCTATGACTCGACTGAAAGTAGAAAAGTTTTTGCGCATATCGCTTTTCTGGTAATGAAGCTTTGGCGAGTAATAAATCCGACAAAACTCCTAAGAGCTTTAGAGTTTTTTCTTGAACAAAAGAGCAAGAAAGTACAACTTATTTTCGCCGGACACACTTTGTGCTTTGCCTGAAAGAAACTATAAGATACCACACAGCTTTATTCGTAAGGGAAAAGCCATATAAAGCAGTCTTAAGTTCCCAGAACTATTTCATTCCCATTTTGCACACTACGATCTTGGGGCAACATGTGAAATGGGAGCTGTCGTCATAACGTCAAGATATTCCATCAAAACATAGCAAACAAATATATATTGGACCTTTAAAGATCCCTTATTACTCCTTGCATTTACTGTTTCGCGAGGTTTCTCAATAATGATCTATCCAAGAGAAATGCTCAGCCCAGCCCCTTTTTCATAACCAAACATACAATTTTGTTGACTCAACCACCAAGTCTCTTCACTCTTGGCCAATAATACGATTTTAAAACGGCTAGTCGTAAGTGTCGCGGATTTCCGAGTGTAGCTGGAAATACCAATAGAATTGTCTAAAGCTCCAGCAAGCTTTAATTTGGTGGTACTGCTTTTCAGGCAATATTGACGCTTAACTAGCACCTTTTTTGACGATGTATACGTCTATATCCGCGCGGTTCTCGATCAAAGATTATAATAATTGTATGGGTTCTGTTTGTGATAGGCATCACAAAATGAATTGGCCTGACCAACTTCTTGCACTCGTAAATCGTACATTAAGACGACGTGGCTCCTGACCAATCGCCTTGAAAGGCTGTCACATGAGACGTGGAGTGGTGGCCTTCGTAGCTATTAAGGAGATCCTTGTGGCGCCCCTGATAAGGCCCTTCCGAGTCGATATCAGCCTGGTTAGGTTGTCTGTGACGTTTCTGTCCTTGCCATTTGCTGAACGATATACCCATTAGGAAAAATATATGCTGGATTGGCTGAATGTGGTGGCGGGTGCGATTTCGCACCGTCTCGACTATGGTGACGACACCAATCGATAAGGCGATACAAAAATCTAAGAGTTATTCGAATGAGCCCGAGTACTCGGACGGCGGCAATATCATAGCGTACGTTTATCCACTAATCTTTATCATAAAAGCTTGCTTCACCACCCCAATGGGCCACTTTGCACTTAACGGATAGTTATGCCCCGTGATGAATATCTTGAGAGCAGAACAATTTGCTATGCACATGACAACTCTTTGAGTGGCCGCCTGACTGCTCGGTGAGTGCCATGCCTTGGCGGCCATATATGTATAAGTGGATAGAGCCACATGTGCGCAAGTCTTAGAGCTGCGTAAGGGCTTCGTATTTCCTCATGCTTCTGCGCCCTGGCTAGTATGCCGGTACCAGAAGAGTGCTAGCAGTCCATTGGTATGGCCTTTTGGTCCTGCAAAATAAACGTTTTGTTATACCAGCTTTAAGGTCTTTGTATTGTGTTTGAGCACGACGGCTCAACTTGCTGCTGTCCATGATACGAATTAAGCTAGGCTAGTTTTATGCAGCGTTTTTCGCCAATATGGGATGCCATTAGTAATTTTGTGGTATGGAATTTGTGCTCCACAGCGAATCATTCGCAGATTCTGTTCAAGTTTAAAATACCTGCTTAGACCATCACATGTCATCCGCAACAGATAATTTTGCAAAATAATTAGATATCATCTAAACAAATTGCGCGGAGAGACCGCACAGCTAGAGCGAGTTGCTCCAACTCATTGCGTTTGTGTTGGTAAGTGCAGTACACGCCTTTACAGGTTCTACACGGTTTTCATTCATGGTTTGTAAGGACCCCGGGCTCCTTTGTCGCCGCCTCAAAGTAGGTCCTATCTTAGAGAGGGACGGGTCGTCAATCCGTTTCGACTTGTTGATTGGTAACACTTTGTAGAAGAATTATAAACTTTGTTGCAATAAATTTGAACGTTGGTTGCGCGTTAAGATCAAGTTTTGCTGCGTTACAACGCAGTCACAATAGAGAGACTGCGCGTGGGTCTACCGCATGGTGAGATACCGATATTTAAGAAATCGGAGTGATTAAGCCGATACCTAAATAAAGGGAGTAACTTGGTAGCAAAAAATACACGTCTTTGTGAGCTCTTTGTACTCGTGGCCTAATAAGCTCAAGTTGATAAGTAACATTAGGCGCACACGTGAAGTGTGTCGGGGCCATTGACCAGTGTGCCAGATTTGGCTGGATATTTGCAGTCCAGATTTTCGTCTCTATTTTTGACCTTTCCGAAGACCGTACTAGTTATTCCGTTTTGTGATGTCATGGACCTTTCGAGCAAGATGGCTCATCTCGCTTATATCAATTTTTTTTTCTTGGACTATCTTTCATATTGATAACACCCATTACAGCAAAATGCTGACGAAATTTATTTAACGAGCGTTGCACCAGGTTAGTCGAGTACACAGCAAACTATGACGCAAATTTATTGTGATGTGGAACGCGAAACTTGTGCGGTAGTAGAGCACATGAGACCAAAACTACCTCTAGTAAAATATCGTGGGCACGAGGATTAGCAAGCCTTATTTCATACAGAGTTGGTTCAAGCATGCAGCAGCTATCATGGTGCTTTACAATGGAAACTGAAAAGTGAAAGTATGATGCTTCAGTACAGTGATCGCCTCTCACAAGAGCTTGGTCCGAATACAGTTATATCAATTGAATCAGCCCGGCTACACTCCATAGCAAAATCAGCGATCTGATTGACCGTCATGTACCAATTATTCGACGCTGATACTTAGGATTTGCATCAGCAACATGTAGAAGCCGAACGCAGGCGGATCACAGATGCGCTTCTCGTAGGTGGGGAGAATTTAAATGACGAAGTTGCTATCTTGCTACATAAAACTGCTTACGGTCGCAGCCAAAAATGAATTGGGCTATACTGTCAGAACTGTCATGAAGATAATGCAAACACATCCTGTGTCCACTATTCATTGTAGGAAGCTCCGTCTTCCCCAAATTGGTGAAGAAAGCATACGCTCTAAGTCGTAACTGTCAACGACGTGGACGCAAATCCGCCGAAGTGGAGCATTAACTACCACGACTTCAAGGAAATAATTTTTCTCCGCTTCACCAGATATAGTTGCACCCCACGTAAACATGCCGACACACTACTCGTTGCACATCTTTTCTTGCTCACCAAGTCAAGCAGCCGTCTCTAAACTTTTGAGAATCTCTCACTTGTGGTGGCGTGTATTCTCTTGAGAAGAGTTTCGCTGTGCACCCAGTTCTAGCAGGAGCAATCTCTCAGGCGCACTGGCTCCAAATTCGACACATGATCAAAAACTGTGCCAGCTGGCTCCTGAATTTGAACAGAGCTGTCGACAGCACGGATCCAGACGAGAAGGCAATTCTCGTCTTGACGTCGATGTCGCGCTTCGTACTTTGCAAAGTCAACCATCAAGCGACATTTACGTAGGGCATTAGTTTCGCTTTAACGTGTACACTATTGCACATACCAGTTACCGAGAAAAAACGCAGCAAAAATCATTCATCGTGACAATGTTCTTGCTGGCAAGTTGATTCCGGCTTGACTCATTGCAATAGAGCCAACCTCATCGAATGCCTCGTAACGAACATGGAATATACTTTCTCTATTGAAGAACGGGCACAGCATACGAGACTTGCACATAGGTGAGCGCGAATAGGCGGACTTTAAGCCTCGGAGAATCGCAAAGCTATGCAGCGCTTGAAGAAGGCCGAGGTGGTAATTCGAAACTTGGTATGTCACTTTCTATAGGCAAGTGATCGCCGTGAGTGGCCTTAAGTTTTTACCACCGGACGGAATGTTATTTAGTTTTGCGCATAATTCTAGGACGACTCGTCTCACTTTGTTCTAGTAAAATAATCAAGCGTAATCCTGAAAGTGAAGTTTTTGATGATACAACGGTTAGCTGGTTTAAATTTATGTAAGCATTTGCCGGTTTTTCGCTGATACAATCTTATCGCAAGCAGTTTGGGTGTGACAAGACTATGTTTATGTTATTCCATGTTGAGGGGTCTGCTGGCGACTTCTTAGCTCTAGGCCGATTAAAAAGGACATCGAGTGAGTTTAACACTATCACAGCCAGTGCTTTGCAATCGCTTTGTTGAAGCTTGACGAATGGTGTGCAGGAGCTCATGCAGTCAGAGGACATTCAGTTGGGACATTGTTGCACAAGTTGCTGCAGCTCTCTAAGTTATACCACAATAAAGAAACACTACTCTTTCAGTGTGTTAGATTTCATCGTTTGCAGCCTTCTTTTTTTCCAACTTTTTGTATACCTTGCTAATCGGTGAATGTAAGCTTGTCTCTGCTTTCAGACTTCCTAGTCTGAAATTCACCTTTTGGGTATCATTTCAAAAATACTTTTGCACAGATCTTATCGCAAACTATCATCCTGTGACTTCTTTTGTGAAACTCATGCTGCATGTATTGTGATCGCTAGAAAGTGATTGGTCCGAACTACAAATAATGCACTGGTGCTTAATCAGCTGTATCATTAGTATTTAATTCATGTTCGCTCGAGGCACAATGAGCGTAAGTTTCTTATAAACAAATAATCTCATGAGTTTCAGAAAATAGAATATGTCATTGGTCATAATTTCGTCAAAATCGTCAAAGATCGAACTTTCCGCCAGAATTACATGATGAAGAATTTCTGCGAGCGTCTTACCATGCTTTTAATCGCTTTAATTACTTTCAATCCATCTTTCCATGTCATTGCTCGTCGAAATGCTGCAATTTTTCGTGGTAATACGCTCACGGAGACGGAAGTATTGTAAGTGTTTCAAAGTGAATAATGTAGAAGTTTGATTTTGATTTACGACTGCGAAAAAAGCTACCGAGGAACAAGCGCAGCGCAGCATGCGCGAATGTTAGTGCATAATAATGTATGGGCAACTTTGTCGACCTTTTCGGTCGAATTTCAAGGAATTCCATTCGGTCATACAGTCTCTTACAGCGGTGAGGATATAATAGAAACATTTTTTAACTATGTTGATCTAAATGAGATACTTACGAGTAGACGGAGAGGGTTACTGGAAAGAAGCATCAACAGGTCAACTGTTCTTCTATCTTACACCGATGGATTCTACTGGCAAGCAAAGATTTTTTTAATGGTTTGTTATGGAATCATTGCAAGTAATTGTTATTCTTATAATGCAGGTGATGATTTAAGCGTCAATTCGACGGCATCAGTGTCAATTTCAAAGGCACAAGAGGGAAAAAATGCATGCATTTTAGACGTGGAAGATCCGACATGCTGGAAAATAACATTACTTGGTACAGTTGAGCCAGTGCCTGCTAATCAGCGCCATTACGCCGAGAAAGTGTTGTTTTCCAAGTACGTTGTATTGTTTCTAATGTGAATCTAAGTAAGAACTTGATGTTTTGTGGGACTTGTTAAAGACACCCGGACATGAAGCACTGGCCTAATAATCACAGATTCTGGCCGTATGTTCTAAAGATCGAAAACATTATTCTTCTTGATTATTACGGCGGTGCAAAACACGTTCTAGTAGACGAGTACTATCAGGTCAAGTTATAGGTAGGTTCCGATGTTATGACTTTAAATCGTGATGCAATTGCTAGCTAAACGATAGTTCTGGTTAAGAATCTCTAACAAGAAGTTAACGATACTTTTCTTATCAATCCACCTCTACATGATAATGAAGGACCAGTTTCGAGTTGTCAATTATATCATCTGTATTCAATCTCATCTCTGAAAGAAATACGAAGCTACACCCAATTTAAAACATAACACAATCAAACTTAGAGCTTTATGACCGAAATGGTTTCCTTCAGCGTGTACGTCTGGCCAGCAGGCAGTTCCTGCTGTACTGATACGCGACCTGGCTCAACTGCAACCATATTCTTGTATTCTTCATCACCAAAGTCTTCCATGGTTTTCGCACGATCGGCCCATGGATTCCACACAACAACGTCAGTCTTAGTTTTTGAGCTGCTCTTACCGGCCACACTAATAGAACCCGCTTTATCAATTGTGACTGTACGATCCTCAAATTTAATGCCCTTGATGAGCACGCTGATCTTGTCTGGAGCGTTGCTGTAGACATTGTCGGTCTGACTTTTAAAGTCAATGTAGTCGCGGGTCTCTGTCTTGTTAGCCTTAGCCACCTTATCGTAGTAATCCACGTTCTTAAGACCATGAACTTGTACACCCTTGTTACGAGCATCATCCACCCACAAATAATTGTGTAGCAATGCATGAAATTTAATGGTCTCCTTGTGCTTGTTGTGTACATGCAAAGCCGTCGTAAGTTGGTTTGGGTATAATTTTACCTCGTACGTTAGCTCAAAGTCTGAAGGCCATATCTTGAGGGTTTCTTCACTTGAAGCCATCGTGAAATTAGCCACACTGGGTTTCTTTTTATCCTTAGAGTTCTCATGATTTGAAAGAGTCCAATTAGTGATGCGAGCAAAACCGTGACTGGGTAATCCCTTAGCGCTACCAAAGTTTGGAAATATGATGGGAATGCCGCCACGAACAGGGTCTTTGCCGTTTAGAAATGACTCTTTTGACATGAAGAGAATATCAAGCGTTGGGTCCATAGCAGGATGGAACGACTTAACATGTGCACCAAATTTAAAAATCTCAACACATGAGCCCATTGGATGAGTGAGTTTGACAAATTCGAGCTCGGCATTAATCGTCGCAAACACCGTTGATACTAGCGCCGCAGTTTTAAGAAAAGGAGGGTTTACCATAGTGAAAAAAAGACTTTAAGCGTTGAAACTTGTGTCTTGACAAGTAAGTTTGAGAATGAAGAACAATGTACTCGAGATATTAGTTGTATCATGTTGTCGTCTCTAATTGACAAAGAATTGACAACTCCAGCTTATGAAATATCGTTGTCAAACAATGTAGCAAAGGAAAGTTGTTCAATTGTGGGCAAAATGTAAAGGTCTCTGTGGCTGAGAGAGAAGAAAGAAGCAGCTGGAGATGCACATCATACGTCATTGCATGACCTGACGTTGTAAGCAGTCAACATATATACTATAGCAATAAATTTGAAAAGCGGCAATATTTTGCGTTAGGATGAAAAATAATTGGCTGATTCGTAGTACTTTTCATATGGAAAGTCGCAAAGAAAGTGTTATGCTACAATATGGTGACGTTACTAATCAGCTGTAGAGCTGACATATCCACACATGAGTGTTAGTAATATTGAACAATACTAGTCAATCTGACTAACGCTCGATAGTTTTGATGCTAACGGCAAGACATTTGCACTTTATAAACCTCATGTTTAGTCAATACTTTGATCATATTAAAAATTACACTGAATACCATATTCCATCCAGAAATATGAGAGCAAAAAAAAAACATGAATCTGACCATCTGCACTAGTGGAAACTATATGGACAATATACTATTGTAAAAATCTACGTGTTGTAATAATCTTGAGATTCAGCTGTTAAAATGATCATGCCATAGCCACAACTTTTAGGTAATCAGCCCGACGATTTACAACAATCCGATTAATATGTCGCGATTTATTCTGTAAGTGTATATCTTGACAAGGAAGGTTGGCTGTAGTCTTGAAAGGCAAGACGCCTTAGCACCAGCAGCGCCTTTAATTTAATTGAGGGATAACAAATGTATGACGTCAGCAAGGGTTACGACACCACATAGTAACAAATTGCAAAAAAATCAAATAGGCTCTTCCTAATATGGTCGTATATTAACACAAATAAAGTATTAACCAAACAATTCATATATTACCATGATCACTCGCTACATACTTATGAAGTTGTGCTTTTGCAGCTTAGCCCTCAAGTCTCGAGGATAATATTCAAAGTCGTACTACGCTTTATATGCATGCCCTTAAAATTCTCCACCGCTAACGTTGATATCGATGTCACTGTTCAATGATACCGTTTCAAAAGATTTATGAACAGGTAACAGCTGAAACTTACTTGTGTCATCGCAATTGTAGATTACTTCGTTGGCCGAAACGAATGTCAAAAGTACTTTGCCTTCTGCGCTTATTTCTATCGTAATTGAAATGAAACCGCTGTTGGTGATACACTTGCTAAGAAAAGATATCCTCGGTCACACACTTTCCATTTGAAAGACTCTTGGTGAAATTCTATAAATCAATCGTGGATTCTGCATCTTTAAGCGATTTAAAGCGAGCAAAACTACCGTACCTGCCATACTCGCCCGACTCTTCCTGAGTTACAGACCTTGCATTGGGCAAGCTGGGTACAATTTGGTTTCCATATTGATATTCTTTTGCTGAATCCTTGTTCGCCCACTTTCTTTTTAAATTTATTCTGCCGGATGTCGACTTGGACGTATATGCTGCAGTGTCAGATACAGTAAACGTTGAATCGAAATGCTCAAGCGAATGCAATTTTTTTTCCTTTATGTAAGAGTTGACTGTTCTTTTGTAGTGCAAAACATACTGTCCCAGCACTTCAATGGTAAAATCGTCCATCTCGTCTTTGGTCAACTCCATGAGATGCTGTTGCACATTAAGTGGATGTTTATTTTCATCCCAATAACTTTTCACAACCTTGACAATACCTTTTCGAATTTTTACTGCACGAATGGCAGGATCCATCAATGCTGGTCTTTTGCCAACTTCAAAAGCTTCATCTTGCTTTGATTCTTGGAGAACTAAAGGGGTCTTAAGTTTTTTGAGAACAGGGTCGTTCAATAAATCAAGAAATGCTTCCACCTCGTCAAGGTTTAAAAGCAGCTGGCTCGAGGGTGTATCTATCATACCAGCAATGGCTGCCTTATTGTACAGCACAAAATATCGCACGAACACCTCGAGATGCACATCGTCAAGCACTTTATCTTCACCCATCAATAATAATTCCACTTCGACAGGATTGAGTTTTTTGAGCCGACATCTCCCTAAAAGACCAGATTGAAGGCGTTGAACGGTTGGTAGAATAAAATCAAATCCCTCAATTTCGTGCTTTAATCCACTCGTGATAAGCTTTACCAGTTGAGCATCATTAATATGTCCATTTTCCACAAGGGCGTTCACACCGTAAGGATCGCTATCGTCTCCAATTTGCTCACAGATTTTCACATATAGAGGTAGCGCTGTTCTATCAAGCAAGATTCCGTCGTTGTATTTACCGTCACGCAGATATGGTATTCCTTCGTTTTTCACCCTTTCAATAAATCCCATCGTCTTAGTTTCCACGTGATCGGGGAGGCCTATCCACGGTCCCACCTTCATGTTTTCCCACATTGGTAATAAACCATGCGAGATGCCATGCTCATTTTCGTTAAAACCAAGCATTCTCTCCTCTTTCTTCGTGCCAGTTTTGATTGCGTTCTCAAAAATACGCGACATGGTCCCTCTCATATGAGCAACCTCCTGAGCTGGATGTTGATCAAGCTGGAAAGTGCCATTAGTAAAGTTTAATGCAGGCAATGATGAAGTGTTTGCATCAGCAGACCGAGCGAGGACAGCAAGAAAGCGACGAGTTGGAACATCATTATATGTGTCAATGAGCTGCCACCAATATCTGATCTGCAAATTGCTTGCTGGATAGGCTACTGTCTATATATGCATTTTTTCTACTTATTAATATTCTACATATCAAGATTTCTTGCTACTCCCAAGAGAATATTTACAACGCAAAAAATTGAAATGCACTTTCAACTGTAAAACATAATGACTGCTTGGTTCACTCAATAAGCTTAATTTATCGGAAACGCAATAACTCGGATAGCATTCACTGCATCAGAGCTTTTAAAGTCGCTGACTGTGAGTGTGAAAGCTGTCTATCTGTGCAGCCACCTCAAAATTACAAATTTTCATTGCCATCGCGTATTTTACGTCGATTTTTTGCTGCTGTGAATCTTAAGTATTGCTTAAGAAGTTGTGTCACTTTTTGTTAGCAGAATTCCTGATTTGTCAAACAGATTAGCTTGAACATAAAAAAGTATTTTGTGTAAATGTAGGAAAAGGGATGTGCAATACCGGTAGTGCTTCGTATTAAGTAAGTCTCAGCATATTTCATATTTCAGTACAATAGAACCTGTCTAAATTAGACCTGTTCAATTTAGAACCCTCTCTAAATTGAACAAAAGATAACCCATGCACCATACAGTAAAACCTGTGTAAAACCCTCCCTCAATTAAACACTAATCCCCAGTCCCATTATGTTTAATTTAGACAGGTTTTATTGTATAGATTGTAATGAACAAACACAAAAAGTGTCTACACTAGATTTGCTTCTTAAAAATAGAGAGGAGGATCAGAGCAAATAGCATCAACACTGCTACATTGCTCTGCTATTCAAGAATATATCAATGTAGAGCTCATTTCATCTAGACTGATACAATATATACGAAGTACTATGGACCGGTCTTTCTCTACTATTAACGGATTGTAACCGTAGGCCCCTCGTTTTCGGAATCCGTGATAAATATCGATATGCCGGACTTCTGATCAATTATAATTAAATCTAGAGTTCTGTGAATTTCGTGCAATTGTAGCAATTTTGTAGGGTTTAACACAGATTCTTACTGAACTTGCCTGTTATCCTGGTATGAAAGGGTGGGTCACTCAAGATTCTGTGGCCGTACAAAGGTGTGGATTACACGTACCCTGGTAACAGGGGGGTCACACGAGATGTGCATGGTGTGGCCACACCCAGACAAGAATACGGTACGGGGCTAGGTAGCCAGTATTTATGCAAGTATTTAGATCTTACTATATATATTTAGTATATTTAAGAAAATCTAAACTTCTAAAGTTGGGATAAA
>NW_020187589.1:895703-909961 GCF_900000015.1 Plasmopara halstedii | reverse complement strand
GGCTGTCAAATGCACCAGCAACATTTAATCGTCTTGTGACGCAATTGTTCAGGCCCCATCGGGCGTATACACAGACATACTTCGACGAAATCTTCGTCCACAGTCGTGTGAGCACGGACGAAGAGTACCACATCCTTCAGTTGAGAACGGTGCTCAAGTGCGTGCGCACGAATAAGCCGCATGAGAATGCAGACAAGTACATCTTCGGCGCGGAAGAAATTTCCTTTTAGAGTGCGTCATTGGAGAGCGTGGCCTTTGAGCGGATCCCGCTAAGATCATGGCTTTTGTGGACTGGCCGATTTCAAAAAACCAAAAGGACTTGTGCAAGTGGCTTGGCCTCGCGAGCTACTCGCACAAGTATAGCGCAAATTATGCGAAAAATTGCACGGTCATTGTCGAATCCTCTTAAAATAGATGCGGAATAGTGTTGAGACACAGAGCATCGAGAGGCTTTTGACGGGGTCAAAGGCAGCCTCCTTCAAGCACTAATACTACCGTTGACAGACCCCGATCGTCCTTTAAGTGTCATCCGTGACGCTTCGGACTTTGCTATCGGGTGTGCACTGCTGCAAGCCGAGGGGTGGATCGGGTTCCCTCGTAACGACCGTGAGAAGTCTGATGTAGCAAAACTAAAAATAAGATCTAGTGAGTGTAGACACTGCATGTAAGAGTATAGATAACTCGATAGGAATGCTGGCCAAATTGTGGTACCTAAAGCTGAAGTCTTAAAGGGTAAACGTATGGAGCCTACATCTGCAGAATTTAAAATTATGAATCTGATGATAAAACTTGGGTACCCTGAGTTTGAGGGTTTCGCTCGTGCTGCGCACAGGGAAGCTCTAGACTGCGGAGAAAAACTTCCCAGTCCATGACAAGGAATGAGTTGCGATGAAGTATGCACTTGTCAAGTTCAGGGTGCACCTGCTTGGCTAAAAGCCGTTTGTGATCTACACAGATCCTGTGTCACTACGCACTGCGACTCAGCCGCCTCTTTTTTCGCAGAGGATGGACAGGTGGCTCTGTTATTACGAAGAATATGAATTCGAGGTAAAGTATAATCCAGGAAAGCAGAATGCTTTGTCTAATGCGTTGTCACGCAGACCGGATTATGAGTTTGTTCATGCCACGACAGTGACGTCGTCAGTGACGGATTTGATCCGCGCCACATACGCGGGTGATGGTATGTGTGTATCGCTGCTACAGGCTCTCGGAAGCAAGGAGTTTGGAAACTCGGACAAGACGTTGTCGTCCCGATAGCGCGCACGGTAACACCGATACTCGTCGGATAACGGATTGCTGTTTTATAACACCGATTCGACGGATACGCCACACATTATGATTTGTTTCGATGAGGATTTGAAATACCCTATTCTCTATGAGGCCTTGGGCGTGAGAAGGCGTACAGCTCTGTGAGTTGTCACTACTGGTGGCTCAATCTTTACAAATGGACAAGCACATATGTGGGCCCGTGTGAAACGTATCAAAGATTGAAACCCTCTCCGAATGCGGTGGCGCCGTTGGCCAATTTACCGGTACCCTCCGGGTGTCGGCATTCCATGAGTGTTTGGCCTGCCAAAGCAACACGGGTGCGATGGTTTTTGTTAATCGTTTGAGCAAGACAGTTCATCTTGCGGCAGTGCCGGACACCATCGACGGTGTCTGTAGAGCGACGCTGTTTGTGGATCGTGTCTTTCGACAACATGGACTATCGGAATTAATTTTTTCTGATAGAGACCCACGCTTCACTGAGAAAATTTGGTCTACAATCTTCAGGGTGCTAGGCACCAAATTAACTATGTCAACAGCAGATCATCCGCAGACCGATGGTCGAACTGAGCGCATTAATCGCGTTGTTGAAAACGTTCTTCGCAGTGTCTGTGCTGATACCTCGAAGTGCTAGAACGCAATGTTGCCACTCGAAAAGATTGCTCTGACCACTGCAGTGCATTCATCTACCGGCTGTATGTCGTTCTACATGAACGGGCTTGTTAAACCTCGCATCCCGCTGACGACGCCATCCCATGGATCAGGGCCTGGTGAGCTGTCTACCGCACTGAGTGTCTTCCGACACCTTCTCAATGCGATGGATGAAAGCCAAGATATGCAGAAAGAATATGCAGATGGAAGAAGAAGAAATGTTGAATACTTTGAGGTCGGAATTTTGGCTCTATAGAATGCTAATAACGTTCCTATACATGCAGTCTCCACTGTCAATTAGACGAAGCGTCCACAGTTTATCGAACTTTCTGAGTTCGTGACCAAGCGGGGCCTTGCGTATACGCTGAACCTTCCGAGAAGGATGCGCACCCACCCGGTGTTCTATGTGGGCTTGCTTAAGCCGTTCCGGAATCCGATGCAAGTGACCGCAGAAGCGTTGGCGCCGGGGCGGCGACCACAGGCGCTCGACTACCGAGAAGCTGAATCAGCAACTGGTTACGAACACGGAGTGCAACAAAGTCCATCTCCAACGGCGCCAGGCGCTCCACCGTCGCGCAAAATGACGCATTTGTCTGCTCGACGGCTAGAAAGCCCCTTTACAGAGTGCGATAATCATCAACATGAGCAGTCGGTGCATAAGGTGCTCCAAGATCTCGACGTCTTCCGCACAGCGGTTTGCGACCTCAGAAAGATGCTCGGCGGAATGCCGATGACGACGGACTTTGTTCTCCAGAGCTCAAAGAGCATCGCAAGTCACCGGACGGCGATCGACCAAGTCGTCATCGCCCGCTGCCGACTCTTCTCGGTTAGAATTGTGGCGTCCACTATCTCGTGGAACGCCTTGTGAATCGACGTCGCTGACAGGGTCTAACATAATGTCTTGTAAAGTGATGAACATACCCAAACTCCAAGAACGCTTGGCTGTTTGAGGTGCCACTTTAGTCAGACTGCTCAATGGCCTTGAACGCTTATGATCAGGGGGATCATGACGCTCCGCGTCGTCGTACGGCCCGCGCTTCTCAGCATTAGCCGGGAAAGCCGAATGGCCATGAGCTAAGCTCAAGCTATGACCCTGAGCTGCTGTGGTCGTAGACTCACCCGTGTTAGAAACCATAGATCTTGCGGAAGCATGATGTATTATTCCATGTGTCACCGGGCGACAATACGAAGGAAGTCAGCATTGTGTCGTGAGTTTGGCAAATTCGAACTGAAGATTGCATTACACGCGCGCGTCTACCTTTGTGAATCCACTGCAAGTTGGACAGCAAGGAAAATTTTCGGTTCCGCTGCATTTTTCGCTCAAAGATCTCTTCATCATCGACAGCGGTTTGCCAGAGCGTGTACTATAGGTTCGTCGTCATCGTGAGAACAGCGAAGTTGAGCGCGGTACATATCCATAAGAATTCCATAAGGTACCAGGAAGCAAGCTCGGAGAGGTTTTTGTTGGTCAGGCTCAGCTTGTGTTGTGGCCGGGGGCCCGACCACGTAGACGCCTAATGATCGGTAGATAGCATCCTTCGCTTCAGTAGCGGGATCCGCCGAGCGGAATCCGTTTTCCACACGAGGGTCACGGACCGGCCGTGGATGCGCGCGCATAGCCGCCCTGCGGGCAGCATCCAGCTGCTGCTCCTGTGCCTCGTCGAGGCGATTAATTATGATACCACTTCTCTTGGAAAGTGAGAGGTCGGGAAACGGTGTCCGCAAGGTTCGAGCAGGGCTCCCGTCGTGCCGCTGGCGCACCTCGCCCTCCTCTTCTTCACATCCTGGGAAAGAGTGTCCGACTCGTAGTCGCCTTCCTCTAAATCCTTGTCGAGGTAATCCGCCGGCCGTGGTGAGTGCGGTGTGCGGCCGCCAGATGCCGAGGGCCAGGGTTGCGCTTCCCTTGAAGCCGTGGACGTGCTGTCCGAAGTTGCACCGCGTGCAGGAGACGAAGAAGGGCTCTGCCCGCGGGCACTCTCGAAACCAGCGAGGCTGGGTGTCTTTCGTGTCCTAGACACACGGCTCAATGAGCAGAAATTGCGTGAAGAAGGTCATGGGGATGTAAGGTGTCTTAAATATGCGAGCCTCATACGATGCAACAGTCAAATGTGAATTATGGGTGCTCATGATTTTGATGGGAGAAGTGTAACGGGCTTACTTGTACCCTGGTATGAAAGGATGGGCTACACAAGATGGTGTGACCACACAATGGCGTGGCTACACCTTTCCAGTAGTTATGATTTTTGATGAGATTTTATTACTTAATTAGGTAAACCTAATATAGGCGGCTTTGCCGCATATAAAACAAAAGAAATACAGTTTATTTTTGAGCGGAAGCCTTTTTTTGCCTTGGGGCTGGGGCTGTTTTTACTCTTGGAGTAAACGGATTGTGATCCGCTACACTCGTACTGGTTCTAAGTAGAGAACGAAAGTCACCGACCTTAGCTTATCTTCCTCTAAGCAAACGAGCTACGGCAGCCCCGCTGCAGATAGTGCCAAAGACTCGACGAGCCTTCCTGTATATTTGAGAACTTCACAGCGTGACATGTATTTTAGTTTTAAAACCTGGAAACGGGTCACGGTCACATCCAAGGAATGGCATAGCTGGGAGCGATGAACCACGAATCGACTGGGAGGTCAAGACGTATAATAACTCGCACATCTCTCCTATTTTCAATTTGGCGGGTCATCAGCATACCTCCACTAGGAAACATAGGCGCATCCGGCGCGACATAAACATGTGGTGATTTTGCTGCTGAATATGGGATCACCCTGAATCATGAGCACCAATGCTAGTGAGTGCCTAGAGCAAAGAATGAACGGCGACAGCGATAACAATGAGCACTGTCAGGACGAATCAACAGGTAGTGATTCTACATCGCAGTCTCCATAGCGTTTCTCGTTTGATATGAAAATTCGTGATAGTATGTCGTGGTCCCCATATTGTGGGCGTTTAGTTTGTTTCGTTGCAGCTGTAGTTATATATGCAGCGCCAATGCCGGCTGAGGGGGTCCGTGAGCAACCGTGAGTCGCGGTCTCTGGCGGATGTGAGCGACTGTATGCAGCAGGTAGTAATCAGTCGATATCTACCAAGATGTATTAGTACTAGCGAATCAGCACTGCCGTCATACATACCCACTGTGCGGGGCAGTGAAGCTCATCAGCTCTGTAGCGAATTTCTAGAAAACGTCGAGTTTGGATAAAACCCAAGAGTTGCACATCTCTCCTCGTTATCCCGGCAGAACTTCTTATTAAGATAAGATTATATACATCTTGTGATTATTTGCAAAGCGTTGCAAGACGGTAAAGTCACCGAAATGATTTAGTTAATGAGATTACTAGTGAAGGAGATAAAGTCGCATTTCTATTTTGAATAAGTCCGTCATTGAAGACACTCGCTGAGCACTAAGTGCGCGAAGCAATACAGCTACTTTTAAAGAGCTTACGGATCCGTCGTATCCTCTGTCGACGAAAATTCGTGACATGGTGATGGGAGACCCACCACGTGTGTGAGGTATGCAGTTTAAAACTGACTTGATGAAATAGTATACGACAACGGACTTCACAGAAGACACTGTGTGGCGTCATAGACGAGACGCACGGAGCAGATTTGGTGAGTGTGAAAGGTCTCGGCGCCGACTTTGTTTTGTCGTGTGTATGCTTATAATAAGCTAATTGCAGCAACTATACCGGCGCAGACACCGATTTCTCAATCAGATATTCTGTAGAACAACACGATCTGCTCAATGCCCTTAACGCAGGTGATGTTTACAGTCAACTGCTCGCAAGATCAGTAACAATCCCTTGATTGGTGTGACTACTCTGAGCGAGATGCGCTCGAAGCGATTCGTTATGCCCCAGGAGCTGTCCAAGCTCATGCAACGGGCAACCGTCTGGCGACGTAGCCGTTGGCCGCATCGTGCATACGAACAGACATATCTGGATGTGGATCGGCTTATTCATGTTCTCTATGACAATTCGACCTTTGCCAATCGCTGCGCTTTGAGCTGTTGTCACTGCGTAATTGCGCTTCAAGTCTTGCCTATTCATATCTACAGAGAAGAACTACCTGCTCGTAAAAAATATTCATGCATGAAATAGTCACACCTCCTCTTCCTTATGTCTTATGTCATGTGTGATCTATACGGATTATGCGTCTTTATCCTCGTCGACATCGTGGCCACATTTCTCTCAGAGAATGCCAAGATGGTTTCATACCGAATATACACTACAGATGTGGTGACCAATGCGCTTTCGCGTCACCCGCATTATGAGATGATTGATTGGTCTAATCAGGTACTTTTTGATATGTGCTTAAACAGTTTCAATTGTAGCTCTATATTTGATGGAGACTAATCTCGAGTTATTGCGCCACCACTTCGCGCTTATTGATGCTAGCTTTTGTTTTGTTGCAAAACATCGCGCCTCTCCCACCGTGCGTAGTGTCTTGCGTGTAGCCAATAGCTTTGGCGCTTCGCAACTCGAGCGCCATCATCTGGTAGAATTAGCAGCCTTAGCTCCAGAGCTCCTTGTTCTCAAATATCCCGAATCGAAAATACAACTTCAATCTGGTCAATACATTGTCGATACTATCTCGTAAATATTATGCACATCTTACAATTATTGTTGTCGTTCGTGTGTAGAAGATGTTTTTGCTCCTGCGCCAGTAAGCGAGGAAGATGTTGAAATTGTGACGTTTCCACTTGCACCACAAACGAGTCAACGAGCAAGTATCAAGCGAAAGGCTTTATTCAATGCAGCTTTGAAAACAAAAAAAAATCTGGTGGAAGGTCAAGAGCAGACCAAGGAGCTGCTTCCAAGCGAACAATTTTCGTTGGATCCTGTAAGCTCGACATCACCTAAGCAAGTCTTAGAACACAATGATTGGGGTTCATCGGTATTAGCTATGCTGCAGCAATTAGACCTGTACAAGGATCAGATTGTTCACGTAGAGCGTCGAAGCTCACGACAAGCGCAGTATCGAGATCTTAAGCCACTGCAGCTATCAACAAGAGTGTGTCAAGCACTGGAAAAGTGTCACAAAATTCAACAGTTGTACTCTCACCAATTTGAAGCGATCGATGCAATCTGCCATGGCAACAATGTCGTGCTGTCGACTGCAACTGCGAGTGGTAAATCCCTCGCGTACAATACACCAATGCTGAGCATGTTGCTTGAAGACCCAAACGCGACATTCATATATCTTTTTCCAACAAAAGCACTAGCGCAGGATCAGCTCAAGGCATTGATACGTTTGTTAGACGCTGCAGACCTTTCGCTGAAAGTGGCAGCAACATTTGTAGGTAATTGTGCTCAGTTCATTCCGTGAAAGTAATTTTCAACCGTTCTTGTGCAGGATGGAGACACCCCAATGAAAAGCCGCTCAAAGTTAATTCGCGAAACACGAATCTTTCTTACAAATCCAGATATGCTTCACCTGACAATTTTGCCGCAGCATCGTCAATGGTCAAAAGTGCTGTCAAATCTCAGGTAACATTGTGTTTTGTATGAATATGTGATGATCATTTTCTTTAATAAACGTGCTGGTGTAGATTACTAGTCGTTGACGAAGCACATATGTACCGCGGTGTTTTTGGGTCACACGTCTCTTGCGTCTTTCGTCGACTTTTTCGTCTTTGTGCGCTTTACGGTTCCAATCCGCAAATTGTGTGCTGCTCGGCCACAATTCAGAATCCAGAAGCTCACTTTTGTCAACTATTACCGACCCTTCCACAGCAGTCGGGATCATGCGCTAGTGCCCAAGGAGATGGAGAGAAAGAGGATGATACGAGCCCACCTAGCATGTCTTTTTTTCGACAGCGTCATTTGAAAGTGATTACTGAAGATGGTGCTCCATCTAATGAGAAAGTATTTTGTATTTGGAACCCAAAAGGATCCCAGCCGAAAAGTTGTGCTGATCTGCAATCGGGAAGCATCTCGTCAGAAGCAATTGATGCCCCTAAGCCAACAATATCAAGCCAAGTTTTTAGAAAACGCAAGCGCGACACAAAATCAATCAGTCTACTCAAGACTGACATTAAAGAGCAGGAAAATGATGTCAGCCGCAGTACAAGTGCGATTTACCATGGGTCTCGACTTCTTGCTCGCTTTGTGGAAGCAGAGATAGCAACTCTGCTCTTTTGCCGTGGCAGAAAGCTGACTGAATTGGTGCTGATGAACGTTCATTCAATCTTAAATGCTGAGTCAAAAACTCGTCACTTGCATCGTCGAGTAAGCTCGTATCGAGGTGGATATACACTCGAATGCAGGCGACGAATTGAGCAGCGATTATTTAATGGAGATCTACTTGGTGTTGTGGCAACAAATGCTTTAGAACTTGGTATTGACATTGGTGAGCTGGACTGCACGATCCATCTTGGCCTTCCGTCCAGTATCGCTTCATTGTGGCAACAAGCTGGTCGGGCAGGTCGTCGACAGCAGCAAACGAAACAGAAACAATCTGTTGCCGTGATCGTATGCTTTGATGCGCCTTTAGACCAGCATTTTGCTCAAAAACGACACGCAATGGAATTATTCAAATTGTCACCAGAAGCCGTTAGTTTAAATCCCATGAATCACCGAGTTCTTGGGCAGCATTTGTTGTGCGCTGCTAGGGAATCTGCTCTTTATTCGTCGCAATCCGGAACAGATTATATCGATTCTTTCGTCTTCGGTAACCTTTCGAATACCTCTGAAGTTGATAATCTAGTAGTGACATCGGAAATCAGCCAGGTGCTTGATCCTCTTGTACAAGAGAAAAAACTGATGAAGTGTCTTGAGGCAGGTGGGCATTGGAATTATCGAGTCCATCCATGCATGCCGATAAAGTTTCGTGCTGTGAATTTGCGCAGTATATGCGATGAAATCTATACGGTCATGCTTAGAAATACTAAAACTATTGATGACGTGGCTGACGAAGAAGCTCTGGATGAAATTCCAGGAGACAAAGCGTTTTTTCAAGTTTATCCAACTGCTGTGTATTTGCATCAAGCACAAGAGTATCTGATCACACGTCTTGATTGTGTTCAGCGCATTGCATATGCAGAAAAATGTCCTGAATCACTTAAATATTTTACAACCTGTCGCGATTGCACGGATTTGGAGGTTGTGCGTGTGCACAGCACCAAACAGCTTGGAAGCGACCGTGTGAATGTCGAAATGATTGATTATGTTCGAGTTTGTGTCGGTACTGTCTCCATCAAGACCCGAGTCTTTGGATCGACAATGCTGGAAAAGCGTAGTATGCGATTACTCGGAACACACGAGTTCTCATTGCCACCTATGCAGTCTTTCGGCGAAGCAGTCTGGCTCGAGTTTCCAATTGCAATCCGAAACCAGGTTGAAAAAATCAGCAAGAGGTCGTGGACTGCAGCTCTGCATGGGGTTGGTCATCTGTTTGTCGCCCTCGTTCGACTATTCATCCTATGCGATGCTGAAGACGTTGGAACTGAGCACGTTAATGAGTTTGAGCAACGTATTAAGTATGGCGAGATATTCGACATTTCAATTGAAGACTTTAACACTTGTGTTGGTTTGATTCAAACAGGCCGAACCGTGTCACAATCTTCGAGCGGCGTGAAGGAGGAAGTGGATTAATACCTGAGATTACGAAGATTTTACCAAAGGTATTCTCCTTTATGCAGCTTTTAAAGCAACTGCTATTAATTGCTTGCGTGAAACAGCTAATTGAAAAAGCCTGGACTATCGCGAGCGAATGCCTGTGCTCCGACGGCTGTCCTGCATGCATTCAATCGACTGGATGCTCTGAGTACAATCATGTGCTGGATAAGCATGGAAGTCTTCAGATTCTCGACTACCTTCGCAATGTGGTCAATAGTGGTGACTCGTAAAGTGGGAGCAGAGCTGTTTTATGACTGAAATGCTTGTACTTATACTAAACAATCTTGCCACAGTTTTCTTGAGTAGTAACTTGATGACAGGTGAGTGACGAGAAACGGACCAATTGGATTTCAGTAGATGATAATACAGAATACTAGCTCGGCGCAGCCAACGAATGATTGGCTTTACTTGGGCACTCTAACGTCACCGCTAGCTTAGCATGCAAGACGTACAGAGATCGATACCCATCGGCACTGGACCGCCAGCAGCTCAAGAGATGCTGTCGAGGGCACCACGACGCATGGCATTACCTGCCATCTCGTATGAGACTGGAGAGCAAACTATATCGTCCAAATTTAAGCATCCGGAAAGCATGTCGTTCATGAAAACCGTCATCTTGAAAGAAGGCTTCCGTACCAATGATGTCATGAGCACGTTTAACTCGTAAATGTAGCCATTCATTTTTCGGTAGTTGCGGAAAGCATGTTTGTTATAAACCTTGGCGGCGTTGTCCCGCGCATGTAGGCCCAACTCTTTGCTTAGATTGGCCAGGATAAAACCACCTTTGTCCATATCCGAAGCTTTTGTCAATTTTTGAGAATTTGAAGAATCCACTTTCGCTTCTTTCGTTTGGGTGCAACGGCTTGTGTCTGTCACCCTCACCTCGTCAAAGAGCCATGAAAGTGACAAGTCAACTAATCAACTCATTGAAGTATTTACACGTATACATATATAATAGTTGAGTGCCTAACTCATTTGATCTGCTGAAGTGGCGTCGGTGTGCCGCCAGGCTTTTCAAGTCCCTCATTCCAGAGGATGCTCGCCATCATCAGAATGGTCAAGCTTTGAGCCGTTGGAACAACAAAATTATTTTTGATTACGTTGAATCCAGAGAATTCACCTGTATTTGCCAACGAATAGCGAATCGCTACACCGCACCTTGCATGAGGAAGCAAAGTGAAGCTTACGACTTATGCAATGGGTTGTCGTGCACCTACCACAGATAAAGCTTTGACTCAGAGAGTCTGTGCTAATAGTGTACAATGGGTGAATTTGTACGCTCTAAGCGGGACCGAGAACCTTCGTACTAACTTCTGTTTTTTACTTTCAAAAGTGATGTACCTTCAAAGCTGAGTCTTGAATAAACTGATTGTCAATATTCATTTTATATGATAAATTTTGACGCAAGGCTATTGCACAGAAGAGGAATGTGTACATCTCTATAACACAGTATGTCATCAAGATGTAGCCCGCACTGGGGCTCATACATACTTTATCAATACAAGAAATTGCGCAAAAGTGAACGTGCGATGAGCACCACCGCACATGAAGTATATTTCTTCCACTTGCACCTTGAGTGCATGTTCCGGCGAGCCTTATATGCATTGAGAGTCTTCTTCGTGGCGTACCTCTATGACTTTATGAGCTTTTGAAAGTGGCGCCGTCTCTAGGGCCACTTATACTCCTATGCGTGCGGGTCTTTTGCTCAGACAAAAAGCGAATTGAGCGCTCAAAGTCGCCCCGTGAAGGCTTCTTGCTCGTAAGATCACCTCTCCTGAGGTGTACTATCGGCGCTGGAGCAGCACTGGTCAGTTTATCTGTACCCACCATAAAGACCGAACTTGAAAACTAAACACTTAGGATTGTGCCGATGGGTAGTGCATTACTAGATGAGAACGCACATCGCCTCACCCGTCTTACAACTCTGCAAGTCAGCTTTGGCAAATAATGCAAAGTATTGGAGCGCTGTTTAACGCCTGGCTTTAGAAGATATATAGCACGATGTAGATATGGACGTTGAAGTGGAAACTTATCGCCTTATCTTCTTACTGTCGGTGGATTCATTCATTTCCATAAACCCCGCCTTTTTCCCGGGGAGGTGAAAACAGGCAAAGAACGCAACAAGGTGTAAGCGGCAACGGCGCTAGAGTAATGTCACCGAATCCGAACTTCTATTTGTACTCAATATGAGGATATCTCTTCTTCTTAGCAAAACTTTCATTACAGCCCTGACAAGCCCGCAGGTCCAAATATCCATTTCACATGGAAGCTGCTCACACCTTGCTCATTGAGAAGTGCTCGCGAAAGGTCACCCTTCCGCAGCTAAATCTGGTGAGCCTTATCGGTTATAGCACCTCGTCAGCACTTTTCGAGATTGACCAGTACTAAGATTAACCACGCGTCGGATGCGTTCTTTGTGCTTTGCCATCGTACGGAGTAGATCGAGTCATCATATGTGGTTTGTAGCCACTCCGATGTCCTAAAGTGGAACGTTTTTTAGCAATAAGCATAAGTGGAGATGTTGCTTCGAGGTCAACTGAGTGCTACGCGTCCAAATGGCTCGTAAAAGCGGATACTGGTATAGATCATTTCGCTACGTAAATCATAGGATATTTTGGCATTAATACCCGGAATATTGAGGTTGAAGCCCAACTCCTTTCTGACTTCCGATGTAGCAAGGTCTTATCAATTGCAGCTATTTCATATGAATGCAGACTAACCGCATTTGGTATAGCCTTTCACTGATACAAATTCATATGTGTTCCGTCTGCCGTTATCATTAAAATTTTGTCGTAGGACACCTTAGCTCTTAGTCATAGCATTGCGCACTCGGTGCATGATCCTCGGTTTCATTTCGCTTTGGGCCTATATGGTATCTGTATATTAAATTGACAGTCTCATCCCCACCAAGAGCGAAGCCATTTCGTTGGGGTATCAAAGCTTACAGGGGTTGTGATGCAATTTACATAAAAGGAGTAAAGCCTGAAGAGAAATGTACTGCGCTATGAAGCCGAAATGCAATATATAGAGCACGGTCTCCCTATACGAATGTATCGGATGATCTCCTCCACCACACAATTTGCGAATGTCATCTGATCATCTGTCTGTGGAATACAGCGGTAGGCATGTCCAATCTGATGCTCAACATCTGGTTAAAAATATGCCAAAAAATTGCTGTATAGTGTGATATCGATCCGAGACATTGGTCACGGAAAGCCATGTCGGGGGAAACATGGCTGGCTTTATTAACACCTGTAAAAGTTCTATAGACAGCAGTGAGGTAGTCATTTTTTCAGACGACCCACAAAGTCCATATCGCCGGGTTTTCTGTAAACTCACAAATTTAAAGCCCATACTAGTGGATTGAAATTTTATTCGGGAATTAACTGATTGGCAAAATGCGCCGGCGAGTGTGGCTCAAATAAATCCGTCGACACGTTCACACATCTGCACACAACCCTAAAGAGTGTAGACCAAAACTTCCCAGGGCAATGCGGGTCTCTATCAGCGACAATTGACTCCGGGGGTCCATGCTGTCTAAAAACACGATCGACAAACAACGTCGCTGTACTCACACCGTCGATGGTGTTCGGCACTGCCGCAAAATGAGTCATCTTGCTCAAACGGTCCACAAAGACTACCACACCCGTGTTGCCCGCTGAGTCCTTCGGCAGATCAAACACAAAGTCCCTACTCATGGGCTGCAAACACCCGGAGGGTACCAGTGAACTGGCCAGCGACGCGCCACATACGGAGAGGGGTTTCGCCCTCTGACATATCTCACACGTGCGCACACATGTGCTCGTCCACTTATACGGCTTGGGTCACCAACTGTGGCAACTCACCGAGCTGTACGTCCTCTCACGACCGAGATGACCACAAAATGGGGTGTCGTAGGCCTCATAGAGGATACGATATTTTAAATCCTCATCGTGAGGAACCACAATGCGTGGCGTATCCGCTGAATCAGTGCTTAACAGAGCAACCCGTTATTAAACGAATATCGAAGCGCAATCGCGACGACAACATCTTGTCCGAGTTTCTTAACTCTTTGTTCCCGATAGCCTGTAGCAGCGCTATACACATACCGTCACCCACGTATACGGCGCGGTCAAATCCGTCACTGACGACGTCGCCGTCGTGACATGAGAAGGCTCATAATCCGGTCTGCGTGACAACGCATCAGCCAAAGCATTCTGATATCCTGGCTTATACTCCACATCGAAGTTATATTTTGCAAATAATGAGAGCCACCTGGCGATCCTCTACGGGAGGTGAGGCGACCGAGTCGCAGTGCGTAAGGACGCATGATCAGTGTAGATCACAAACGGCTTTGAGCAGGTGCACCCTGAACTTGACAAGTGCATACTTCATCGCAAGTAATTCCTTGTCGCGAACTGGGTATTCCACCTCGCAGCTTTAAGCTGGCGAGATTCGAACGCTGTCATCCGAATCCGCCCCTCGGCGTCTGCTTGAAGCAGTGCACACTCGATGGCAAAGCCCGAAGCGTCTCAGACGACACTAAAGAACGATTGGGTCTGGCAACGCCAGTATTGGTGCATGAAGGAGGCTGTCTTCGACCCTGTCAGAATTCTCCTGATGCTCGGTGTCCTCACACAATTACTTATCCTTCTTAAGGATATTAGAGAATGGCGTGCCATTTCCGCATAATTTGCGCTATACTTGTGCAAGTGGTTGCCGAGGCCGGGCCACTTGCGCAA
>NW_020187589.1:889139-895693 GCF_900000015.1 Plasmopara halstedii | reverse complement strand
AAATCTTCTCTTACTTCTCAATATACAAGCTGACCAACACTGCATTACCTACTTTCAATGTAGTGCTCCTCCCTTTGGATTTGACTTCACCGGGCCCTTGAGATCCTTGTGCACGATCTCGAAAGGGCTGATCGTCTTCACTTTGCCTTGTGATCTGTGACTGAATAGGCTGTTTGTCTTAATCCCTTCGCACACAACCGTCACACACGCTGTCTCGCTTCATGCCAACCTCAGGCATCCCACCGAATGCTTTAAGCACTTGACGTAATTTGGTGTCTGACATTTGACCCAGACAAAGATGCTATGTTCCAATTGCAATATTACCCTTTTCCAGAGTGACGGCTTAATGAGCTTCTGCTGCCGCTTCCAGGTTCACATGCCGCACAAAATGCTTCATCGGACGCCTAATCACCGCGAATGTTACATGACCCACAACCCGTCTCGCTTATCCATGTTCAAACTGGATGAGCACACCGCGATCGATCAGCGCAGGTACCGACACAAGCATCCAGCTCAGCGCAGGTACCGACACAAGCATCCAGCTCAGCGCAGGCACGTGCTGCACATCAACCAATTTCACATTACAGCCACTATTTAGGAGAAAACGCACCTTAAGCTTGGACACTGGGAATTGGCCACATTTATACTAATGGAGGCCGTCATTCCCGACACTCGATAAATTGCAAATGTCGCTCGTCATATCGCAACGTACGCCACTGTCCAGCAGCTACGTGGAGCCTTTTACCGGAAAGTCAATCGACGCCGAATACATCATTTTGTCTACACCTTTCGACTCCTTTACATCTGGACAGTTCATCTGCCTGTGTCCGCTCTGTTCGTACCCCTTACGCTTTCCTTGAAAGCCACTATTACTACGTTTGGCTCTCAAGATCTGATTTTTCTTCCTGTCTCGACCCTTGGCCAGCCTTGCTCCAGTGCGTTGGTCGAAAGCTTTGAAAGTATTAATTCTTTACGCGTCTCTGTAACGTGTTGTTATCTCGACGAGACATTTCTCGGCATCCAATAATGTCACGTTGGTGTGCGCTTCAATGATACGCACCATGGCGTCATACTTGGATGACAGACTTACCATCAGAAGCATCAGCATCTCATCATGGTCCACATCATCACCTGCTATACTTAGCTCAAGGCAGAGTTCACGAAACTTAAGCATGTGGTCCATGAAATTTGCGCCCCTCTCCATCACAAACTCGTACAACTGTTTGCAAAGATGCACTCTGTTGTGCAGATTCTCTTTAGCGAAGAATGTCTTTAGCAACTCCCACGCTTCCATAGTTGTTATGCATTTTCGAACTATATATTGGTAAGCTTGAAAATTTTGACGATCACAGCCAGACCCTTCATATCTACAGATTTCCACTACGGGGTATCCCGTTGCACTGCCGACTCTGGCTGTAAGAAAACATGACCCAGCAAGTTCATCCGGGCAAGCGGCAATCGGCAATTAAGCTTTCACATGAAATAGTCCTCGTCCGTGAGTCCTGGCGTTCATGTGCTCATAAGCAATAGTCCTCTCTGTGGCATTGCCATGTGAAAAAGCGGATTAATATGACTGTTTTATCTACTGCATCTACATTTCTAGAACCTGGTTTCTCTTGAACTCTAAATGATCAGTAATTGACTATGTGTTTAATACCCAATCTGCGACTTAGTACGGTAACGAAATGAACCCCTGTCTCTAGTTGCTACCGAGAAGCTGTACAACTGGTAGTCTAAGTAGCCATTAATGATCGCTTGAAGGCCTTCACCGGCTACAAAAAATGCGCTTGAAAGATACACCCACGACTCTATTAGGCGTGTACCAACGTACGTAGCGCCATTAGAACCAAACCACTTCAGCTTAGCGTTAAGAAGTGGTAAGACACAGAGGAAAAACTCTTTATTTGATGACCATGAAGTTGGCCAATCTTATGTTTTGAGAGTCGAGAGGATGAGAAGGAGACTGTTGTCGTAGAGTGGAAAATGGAAAGTGATTGACTCCTACTTATGCTGTCTGAAATGACTGGTTGCTACGCGCGTTAGATTGAATGATTCCTAGCCTACTCTTGAACTTGAGCGTAACCGTTTTCAACCTCAACCTGATGCTGGTTCTGATCCTTGATCACGTCATAGTGACGAACCTTGCAGATTTCAGGATGACGAACTTTGCAGACTTCAACACCCCTGTCTCTAGTTGCTTCCGAGAAGCTGTACAACTGGTACTCTAAGTAGCCATTAATGATCGCTTGAAGGCCTTCACCGGCTACAAAAAATGCGCTTAAAGGGTACACCCACGACTCAATTAGGCGTGTACCAACGTACATAGCGCCATTAGAACCAAACCACTTCAGGTTAGCGTTAAGAAGTGGTAAGACACAGAGGAAAAACTATTTTTTGAAGACCAAGAAGTTGGCCCTTTTCGAAACGGAGCAACTTTGCGTTGTGCTGACATCTCCAAGCAATGGAGTCGCGCGTTGAATGCGACATTCTCATCGTTAGCAATAATATATCATCGTAATATTGTTGATGATTTCATATATATTTTAAAGACTTTTCATCTTTGGCTATTTTTTTATTTTTCAAGTTATTTGGCAGATGATAACAACCACTGAGGAACGACTGCCGCTTGGGGCCGTTCGGATAGCCGATGGGAACGTGATCATTCCAGCATCCAGACGTCCGGATGGCTCTGAGCGAAAGGTCATTCGAATTCGCCAGGGGTACGTACCACAAGACGAGATAGCGAAGTACAAGACGGTTGCGCAACGAGTACGTTCGCAACCACATGTGCCGAATAAATGTTTTGATTGACCTTTTTGTTTGCCTTTTGTAAATCAAGCGACGCGAACAGCAGTCTAAATGTGTAAACGATGTGGACGACACTGCAGTTGATGCACTTCCGATGAATAAATTGTCTCTAGAGCATAAAAACGAGGTTCTGACTGCAAGGATCCAACCATCTACTGACAAAGCTTCTCGTCAAGAGTTACGATCTCGACAGAACATCGAGATGACAGGAGAGGCACTTGATACTTTGGGTGAAAAGATGAAAAACCACCAGCAGCAACTCAAACGACAATTGACTCGGCTCAACAAAACATTAAAGGAGATTGCACGGCTAGAAGGTGCGAAGGATGATTTGCTTACAGCCCAGCAGAAAGATAAGATACTTCGAAAGTCGACGTTGTTGCAAAAAAGGAAAGAAATTATTGCAGAACTAAGTGGAGACACTTCCACAAGGAGAAATGGTTCTGTCACCAACCCGCGCCCTAAAGTGGCTATCACATTATAATTTACAGTCAATAATAAATGAAATATTCCCTCACTATATTTGGTTCAATTGAACAATCGATTTTACAGGACCAGAACTACCAGAGCTATGGCAGTCGACGTATTAGCTACGGACCTACAGGAATCAGCCCCGGCGATGGCAGCAAGAACAAGCTTGAACTTTGAGGATGTAGCAGGTCTCTTCAAGACTGTATGTCGAACGTTTATGCGCAAGAAAAAGTGTCCACGCGCCAATTGCAAATTTGTGCACGATAAGCAGCTGTGTGTGCACTTCTGGAAGACGGGCAAATGCAGATTTAATGATGATTGCCGCAAGAATCATTTCGTGACAGTTTTGGCTTCAAATGGAAACAACGGTGTAATTGTTGCTGCTACTAACGTATCAAGTGAAGAGGTACCGCTAGAGAAGAAAAAACATGCAGAGAAAGCGACTGAACTGGGAGTAAAACCCAAGACGAATAGATCCAAGAACGAGGAAATTACTAAGAATGTAGAGAAGCAGGACGGCGACAAAAAAGTTAGCAAAATAAAAAAGAATGACCGGCGCCAAGTAGTCAAGAAAAACACTGAAAATTTTGAACCGATGACCAAACCTGTGGATCTGCGTATCACATACGATTTGGGCTCAAACGATGATGAATTAACAACGCCGCTAACTTCACGCGACTTAATCATCGTTCCTAACCTCTTTCGCGACTACAAGAAGGGTGAAATATACACGAAACTCATGCACGAGCTCGATCACTGCGGCATTCCACATGAACGGTTGCTCAAGATGTGGCATGGTAACGATAAGATTGACGGCACGCATCTTATTGTAGACGACCACTCTAGCTGGAAGGCCGAATGTCCCACATTTGATCTCGTTGTGAATCGCTTAAAGAAGTTTTTTAGACTAGACATCAAAGCAACGCGCTTTAATTGGTACAAGGACACATCCCAATGGAAACCGTTTCACTTTGATGCCGCAGCTGTAAAGCCTCAAATTGCGGCCATACAAAACTTCACGGTTGGGATTTCATTCGGCGCCACCCGCGATGCTGCTTTTGAACATGCCAAAACAAAAACTGTGGTCAGCGTGCCACAGCCGGATGGATGCGTCTACGCGTTTTCCAAGGACACGAACATGATCTGGCGCCATGGCATTCTACAAGACGTACCGGTACGCGAGGAGGGACGAATCTCAGTCATCGCATGGGGATGGGTGGACGATATGAAGGATGTTGGAGCTAATTCACCGACCGCACCGTCAACTCGGGATGCCTAAGCTTCGGTAGAGCTTACAAATGCAGACATCGAAGTGTCTTGCTGTCCTTATGATTATCCTCTAAGTTTCGATACGACATGTACAGCTGACATCGTGACAAGTAAGGACTCGTTTACATTGAATGAAAGCTCATTTGCGACGAAAATAAGGATTGGTGAAACGTTACTCAGACATCAAACAAAATAAATAATATTATTGGAGTTGAGTGTACGTGTCTACTTTAGTAAATAGTACAGTGTTCATGTTTTTGCTACCAAAATGATGTAAATATTTTTGTGGACTCGACGGTAGGAGCCGTTTGAATGCTCACTGGCCAATCATCACATGCGAGTCGCAGGTCCCTATCGTTTCTCTTTTCTTTCTTTTTTAGCCACGCGGCATGCCACAACAAATCCAGCCAATCCTATCGCTATGAAGATAAGATTCCGCCAATAGGATGCGCAATGTCGGCAAATACAAAATACGCCTCCTCTCAGACTTAATCGCAGCCAATACAAAGGCTGACAATTATGTCATGAAATTTACGTAAAGAGCAGAAACTGTAGTTTTCATTCAGGAAACTTATCCAATATATCTCTCAAAGCCTGAATGTTGGCATGAATTCTACGCCTTTTAACCTCCAGCGGCTGCTCAAATCGAAATTATCTGTTCAACACTATCTATTAACTTGCCTCCACTTGATGCGAATGAAATTTAATCGACATCAGTGATAGTGAAAGCATTGTTAATTTTTGATATGCTGAGCGACCCCTACGTTGCTCTTGAGATCATACCAGGCCCTTACAGACGTCGTACATGCTCAAGCAATGAGTTGCACTGCATCGGACAGATGAAAGACATATGCTCTTGATGTAAAATTGGCGGTAACTCTTAAATTTGTATTCAAACAAACCTAACAAAGCCTACATTAAAGATGCAATCAAAGTCTTGCAAAATGGTTACAATACAATCTATATGGTCCACATCTGAGTATTTAAAAGTGTCGTATAGATCCATGACCGACTGCATTTGCACACCGTGTGTTCTGGTATCTATTGAGAAAAAATTAGAAACGTTTCGTCACATATGGGTCTTATTCTTGCATAAATTATAAGGAAATGTTAGGCAAGAGATCAAATCGTTCAAGGTTCTGCAAGAAGGTCTGGAGATTTAATTTGGCAGCCCAGCAATTTTGTTGTGTTTTAAGACACATTCTAATCCATTATATTACTGAAAGGATGCCCTGCTTTTTTTATCGTTTTTCCTTAGCCTCACGATGCGCGTTAAGACCGTTGGCACTCATAAATAGGGAATTTTGAGCCACGATGTAATTAGCCTATAGTGGAGATGCGGCTGTTGAAGAAGCAAGCCAGTGTGCCGTAGGCTCCCTATGTGTATATATAAAAACCTTAAAACCTCGGGAGTCGATTTTGCTTGTTTTGGCTCGCACAAGCCCCACCCAGTTTACAACAGCAGCAGTCCCAGCCAAGCCTATTTAAAGCGAAAGTATTGGCAAGATGGCACGAGGAGCAGTCGGAAGACCAAAGAAGGATGGAGATCACACGCGCAAGCCGCGGAAGAAAAAAGATAAAAATGCTCCGAAGCGTGCGTTGTCGGCCTTTATGTTTTTTAGCAATGATATCCGTGACACAGTCAAGAAAGAAATGCCGGACCTTCAATTTTTAGAGATCTCAAGTGAAATTGGACGACGCTGGAAGCAAATTTCCGATGAAGATCGTCGAGTATGTTTCTATTTATTGTCTGCAAAGTAGCTAGTTTCTGATTGTTCTGTTGATTGTGCAGCCGTATGACGAATTGGCCGCCGCCGATAAGAGGCGGTATTTGGAGGAGAAGGAAGACTATGTTCCAGATCCATCTTTTGAGTCCACGAAGGGATCACGCAAGAAAAAAGATCCGAATGCTCCTAAACGTGCCTTATCTGCATACTTTTTCTTTTGCAATGATATTCGCCAAGAGGTGCGCGACGAAAACCCAAACAAGAAGATCACGGAGATTG
>NW_020187589.1:877888-889129 GCF_900000015.1 Plasmopara halstedii | reverse complement strand
CACCTACCAGTTAAGTGCGCACAAACCGTACCGAATCAATTGGCGTATTTAAGCGGGAGTCTACTGTAGCAGTGATATACCAGAAACCGGTATGTATCTCTTTTACTGGTATGAACGCATAAATGATGGATAACATTTCAATAAATCTAACTAAGCCTGATGGTGGTAAGTGAGTAGCGAGACAATAATTAAACAGAATGTTCAGTGAGAGCAGACGACAGAGAATTCATCAGAAGTAGATGTAGAATATCCAGTACGGCGACATTGAGACTTGTGATCAATGAACTGATCGATTCGCTTTAACATTTTGTCAGCTAGTGCCTTTCTATCAGAAAACATGCTAGGCAACGCGACGAGCCTTCGTCTGCGATACTGGTGCCCTATTGCTTGTGCCGTGAAATGTTTGATGTCCATTCTGTGCATAAGGACTTTTAACTTATTATGTGAATTTAATATCTTGATCGCCAACGATGATTGTAGAGAATCCACGGTGACAAATTACATGCTTAAAAATAGCACTGCTGTTTGTGGCGGATAGACTTCGGGTTATGTGAGCACACACTGGGCGCGCCTGATTTCTTTAATGATGTAAGAGGGCGCAGTTTACAAACAGCTCCTCGAACATATTTGTGCGACGAGGAAGCGCTTTTCGTCGTGGAGAGAAAAGGACAGTTCCGACTTTGAGGGAAGAACAACTTAAGACCTTCAAAGTAAATTGCAACTAACTTTAAATGAGTTATGGTTCCTAGCTACATGCAAAACACCCCAAGTGCTCCTTGAGGTATTACTGATACAATCTTTGGCTCATGCTTTATACATCAAGGGAACACAATACTGTAATATTCTTTTTTATTATTTCCCACAATGCATACAGTAGGTTCATAGATACCTTGATGTAATGGCTAAGTGTAACCCATTACAATGACAACAGTCGCGAATGCATCGTAGCTTTTCTACACTCTAAGAACAGCCCATGTTCAATCCTTGTTTCTGGTGTTCTATCATTTTTCAGACTTTCGCTTGCAATCATTTTTTCATTAGCCTAGTAAATTATTACTCGATTGTTTGATAAGTTGAGATGTACAATTTCTTGCCTTCTTCACGCTACTTCCGGTAGCAATACTAACCTGTGTGCAATGTGATTGCCAGATATACATCAATGATTAAGTGGGGCTTCCGACAGGAGGGTTTCACGCCCATCTGGAACGCAATGTCGCCAAACTTGATCATTGTTTTGGGCTAAGCAAACCTATTTATATAACAAGCGTAAAATGGATCTTGCTGATATCGCCTAAAGCATCGCTTTCTTTTATCTGCACTTATTTCAACGGTGCTGTCAAAAAATGCGGCGAGTTTATTGTATAGCGCTGCGATAAAGTATGCCTTGCATAAGTCTCCTTTGTTAAAGGTGGTCTGAACTAGAGCCAACATTTTTCTTCTTAACCACCAGCAATCTTCGTCCTGAATAAAATCCCTTACCACATTGTACTCGACAATCAAACTACCGTGTGGCCTGAGCTGGGTCCGGGAGATAGATGCGGTCTCTAGATGAGATCAATAGTAGAAGTCATATATCGCGGTCTCCAGGATATACACAAGAATGAGTGACATAATCTTGTAGTCGCAATTGTGAAATGATGGAAAGTTTGCTTGCCACTTTTAGCAAACCTTTCTATGCAAGAGATAGCTAAGACAAATACAAGCAGCTATGTGTCACGCTCTTCGTGCCAGAGCAGGTGGACACAAGAATAAAAAGTTGTGCGCTGCAGTCTCCTGTGCCATGGCCGGTGGAGAATGACGACTGTCAGTCAGAAAATAGAAGGGCCAAGATGCAGCCGTCTTGTTGAGTCTGCATTTCCGTGTACCCCACTTGCAATGTGGAGCTATGAAGATCCAAGAGATGATGATGAGAAATGTTACTTGCTCGAAAATGGATAAACCAGGGTAGATCGCTAGCTTTTTGCGGCAGAAGTATTCAATAAGCGTGGCCAAGTTGGCGGGAAGTTTGAAATCGTTGCAGGACAATAAATTCACCAAGTCGGTACGGTTGGCTTCTAGAACTGATCATGTGTCATGCGTGACTTATTTATTGAAGAGACTCGTAGAGCTTTGTTTGCGAAATATTGCACGGCTTGCTGCAACGAGTATGTTGTTTTACGCATCTAAATAAAGTGATGTCATGTACTAGCGTAAAGAGACCGAATATGCATATTACTATAGATCAAGGGGTGAGACATAAATTAGATCTCCTTTAACTTCACAAGCTAACGACATCTATCTAGCGAACAGTATGTTGTTAGTCGGTTGTATCCGCGTGAAGCACGAATGCCGAATCCTTAAGCGATAGTTAGATCCATACTTGTGAGTCAGAAATGGAACAGATAATAGCAAAATGTGCATTACCAAGCAAAAAAAATGCAGCCACTACCCCAGCAAAAATCGATTACCACTGCAGGACAGCATAGTCGGTTTTGCCCTGCTCAGAGCCCTTATTGATGACTCGATCTAGTCAACGATGATTTTATCATCTGCTCATCAGAGACAGCGCTACCACCCTTACTGCGGGACGTACTTCAAGCAGGATGGCTAGTTATGCCACAGCGACTATCGTACGTACTAGCAACGCTCGGCCGTCTAGAGAGGCAATGGTTAATAACATATAATGCCTGAGCACAAACAAAGTTTGTCCCGAGCCACGCAGAGCTCACGAAGTCAAGTTTGGAAATCCTTATTTAAACCTTGCGGGCGTATACAGGAATTATGCTGTTTGCCTGACTGAACAAGTGTGTCTTTGGCACTGACAAAATGCACTTTCTAGGCTGCTTCATTGGAAATGATTGTCTGCTGACAGATCCCGTGAATACTTCAAGGCTAATATAGATCGGTCAGCGCCTCTGTTTAATACAAAGTTGCGTTTACCAATTACTTGCACTAGTGCACTGCAAATTTTGCAGACATGGCACGGTCCATCACCAATGAATTCAAAAGGATGCTGAATACGGCTTCATAAGCGGCTTTTGAAGCTACCTCTTGCATGCTTTTTGGTATTTCAAAGTCATATAGACCATTCCACGTAAGCTATGGCGCTTTAGCGTTTGAAATCTGCTATGATTTACTCCAAACAGATGCTATGATAAATGAAGGCGTGACCGTGTCCAAATTTGCTACCCAAGTGTCAGGAAGATTCAACGTGATCGTGATAAGTAGCTACCTGCAGCGTAGTATGCCTCCGTCAATTTCAAAGTGTACCAGCTTGGCTTCGATCCGTTTGTAATATATAAAGAGCATGAGTTGCGCACTGCGACGTCGCTACCATATCTTTGACACAGAATGACAAACTGATCATCCATCTTTGCCGAATTTTTCTGTGAATTAAGGTATAAGCTGCTCACTATGGTTGTGACGTCGTGTTTGATTAGGCAGTAAGTACATCGTACGGGTCGGACGCAATACGTATTGAGCGGGGAAAAATAAAAATATAATTTTTTTATGCCGCTATAACGAGGCCGGATTGTTTCGTTATTTCGGACATCAATGTTTGCTGAATAAAGCATTGCATTCAGCGTGCGGTTATTCTTATAGATAATTAAAAAATGTTTTATGACAAAGCACTCGTATTTTGAAAACTGTAAGAGATACACGATTGGGTGACCGCCTGGAACAAAGGTGGCCCAATGGACGCTTTGGCTGGTAGCCCAATATCTATAAATGTTAAAGTCTTACTCGTGGATACCAATGAGTCAAACTGTTGCCGCAATGTTCAGCTCCTTGGCTGGTCTACCGGTCCCGGCAAAACGTTTGCAGTCCGTTGGTTCGAATATTATTTTGTTTGGTCAAACGATAAATTCGGCGATACCGGTATCGTAGTATTTGTAAGCCTTCGGGTACTTTGGCTCTTCTCATTGATTCCGAATATTGTTACCAATGCGGATATAGCCAAGCTGCTCTACGATTAAGAATTTCGCCGACCTAGCTTGTCGTCGGCCACATATTTCAAGTCTGGATCCGCGCAATGTAGCAACCTTTGGCACTTATCTAAGGTATTGGGCAACAGGTCAACAAATTCAGGGCTAACCAGACGGAGCGTTTTTTTTCACGCAGCCGATCCTATCCCTCGAATCTCCTGCGTGAAGAGGCCGCAGTGCTAAAGCGAATTCGGTTTGCAAAATTATTTGATCCATGCCTCTAGATCTTTACACGATTTGGTATTTTGATTCAGCTAAGTTTCGTGCTCCGTAAGAGCGCCATAACATAGCTTTGGTTTGCTGGTGGTCTTTTGATATGATTTGACTTAGCGATACGACTGTGAACTTCACGGGTTTATCAAGCCAATCCGCGCGATAGTATGGCCTTCACAGCGCATCCAAAAATAACGTATCTCAGTATCAGTCACACACGAAAACATTTACGCGTGTACGTGTTGCAAGATCATGAAACCTCGTGAGAGTCTGTCTAATGCCAGCCGTTGAGCAAGAATGCTCCACTCCATGAAAGGCGAATAGTAGACCTATAATATTTTAAGAGTCGTAATCAGTATTTGGCAAAGTGAAAGGTTCTAGCTGCCTCATAGACACATGGGAAAAAGGCTGCAAACAGCAGTTGCTTTTGGTGGCAACATCCAGTTTACTTTGCAAAGTCAAGCCATCAACAATGTTCCGGCCTTTGGACTGGTTCGCCGAAGCGTATTTGTATGAATATATGACAGAAAGATTTTAACGGGGTTAGACGTACCCTGGTATGAAAGGGTGGAACAAACAACATGGTGTGACTGTTCAAAGATGTGGATTACACAAAGCGGTGTAATTGCACAGTGGTGTCGCTATACCGTAACAAGAAGCCACTACGTGGCGGGACTGCCAGTAATTAATTAGGCTATTTAATTAGGAAAATTTTAAATGTCGGCTGCTCTGCCGCAAATAAAACAAGAAAATACAATGTACGTTTTGATTGGAAGAGCGTCTTTGTCTTGGTTAAGGTTTTAAATTGTAGCAGATTGCGATCCGCTACACTCGCACTGCCACTGAAGGTCGGTGACCTTAGCTTATCTTACTCTAAGCAAAGAGCTACGGCAGCCCCGCAGCAGATAGAATGGTACCCTGCCTTACTCAATGCGTGAGGCAAGTGTACTATGAGTCTGTACAATATGTTTTGGCTCGTGCATTTGCGCATAAATAAGCACGATCACGTACCACACGTTAGATCAGTGCTGTAATATATTAAGTTTTATGATGTGAGATGGTGTTGGAAACGTGCAAATATACTCTCTGATCATTCTGCACTAAAATTTGGAGCCCCTGCTTACCGGAGCCCTTAGCAATGCAACCCACATCAGATCAATATTGACGCTGTACATATTGCCTCGTCCAAACACGAAACATGAAGTCTGGGCAACACGGAAGTGCATCTAAACATCATCAAGTCAACCCGGAGTGCACCTTACCTTGGAGGTGTACTCAGTGAAGAAGGAAAATCTTGATGTAAATCTTCTCAAGGGATGTGCCAACAACGATGCTGCGTACAACGACGCATGATCTCTGCAGATCATACGATCCTTATTTACAGGTAGGTAATTTGCGGCTTTGACAAGACTATATTCAAAAGCAAATAGCTTTTTATCTTGAACAAGAAGTTCTCGATTCTTCTCCGCCACGTTTAGCTAGCGAGACATAAACTCATTTAAACGTTCATATCCATTTTCATCTGTGCATAGACTATAGAACAGCTTATGGCAAAGGCTGAAGCGACACAGACGGCATGGAATTTCTGACCCAGATTCAAACGCGCCAGAATCAGATATGCACAAGACCATCATACACAGTCTCGAAGATCACCTCTATCATCGCTTTTCCGCTCCATTTGACACCTTGTTTAAATCGATTGGAATGGGCTATGCAATATCGGTATAAGTTGTACAATATACCTGGCCAAACTACACTCTAAATCTATATGACAGATGCATTAAAAAGCCATCGAATCCGTCAACTTCGTGTGATCTACCGGGAACCATGCCTTCCACTGAAGTATATCATTTTATAAATTTTAAAAAGGACAGATACACATTAACAAATAGCTTGTTTAAACGTATAGTCTTAAGAATCGGAGGCACGTGCTCGATGTTATTGTCAATGTTTGATTCTCTGCACTCTACAAGATCATGGATGAGCCATTCGTGGGAATGGGTTTGTTTTACGCGATATGACGCAAATTGCTGCGTTATCGAAGGATTTAACGTCACTGGCGCTTCAGAAAGTCCATTGGGATTTACCAGTCATTCCTAAAGTATCCATCTCGAAAAGCTAATCGCTTTGAATGGGATATCGATGTCGCACGGACGGTAATAACGACCGATCAATGGATCAAGAGCGCTGAACAGAGTTCTACAATCATGCTGCATTTCATTTATTCTATTAATGATCAGCTTTGCACCGAAATTGTAGCTGCATTGATCTTTCAAATTAATGCATCATTTGTCCTTTGCCATAAGATTTTTGGCGCAGAAAGTCGAGGCAAAAAGAGAATATCTAATGTGTCTCCAAATTTGCTTCGTGCTAAGCGAAAGAAAGCATATATGACTTTTTTGGATAAAACCATTTTTGCATTACAAAGTATTTCTATCTCGGAAATATCTCATTTGATCATTCTGGCTCAACACGCAACTTGGGCCTCTTGATACCACATTATGTTCCGTTAATAATATGAAGGAAATTATCCAGCGCTGCCGTAGCTTTGCGCTTTCACCGACCTCTCGTTCTATACTCAACACAAGCACGAATTCAGCGATTCGCAGTCCGCTTACTCTCAGTAAAATTAGCCTTAACCCAAGGCTGATAAACTCTTCGGTTTAAATTTAAAACTGACTGTTTTTACTTTTATCTGCGGCAAAGCCGCCTAGTTTTAAATTCACAGATTTTCCTAAATATGTATAGTAAAATTTAAATACATGTATTACTACTGGCTATCCAGCCCCGTACCGTATCTTGTTTGGGTGTGGCCATACCATGCTCATCTGGTGTGGCACACACCCCTGCTACTATGTGTAATCCCGTTACAAGCTAAGTGTTCCTTTAGAATAGCCGCTTCGCCCCTCACATCCAGCACTCTGTGATAGTCCTCAAAATCAATCTCAGTTATGACAAATGGTGAGCTCATCTCCTGATTTGGGAATAACCAATCCAATCTGCTGACTTAGCCGTTTTATATTTCGCTGTACACATTTTTCAGTCTAGCTCTTCAAGCTCGCAGAGGACTTCAACCTGTCGTAATAGCGAAAATTTTACAAAAATACTCAGAAGCTCAATTCACGAGTCATTAAAATCTCTTGCTACTAAGCCGTGAGTCCTCGCAGCTCAGCACGATAGACACATCACATGGCAGTTCTGACTCAGCAGTACCACCACATGTGAGAAGAATATTGTTTTGCTTATAGAGCCAGATCTGTCTTCATCATTTTTAAATATGCAGTCTGGAGACCGCGGCTCACTGTTGCTTGTGTAGTGTGATAACGGATCGATTTAAGCAATCGATGCTTCATACCCGCGATAAAAGCGCTTCTATACCAGAGTCATGATGACACTCAATATTTTTTGCTCCCGGTTCCAGCCACACAATACACAGGATGAAACTGAATCTTGAATACAGGTCTGAAAACCAAGCACCTTCTCATGCTGCTAGTTCTTCAGCCCTTAGAGGAGGACTCGAAAGAAATATCAATGTAGCGACTTACAATTTTTTAATATATCTTTTATGCCTCGTTATACTGTCCACTATATTTAACACGCCTAACGTAATTACATGACGCGCTTCGTGGGAAGGAGCAGCTCAAACCAGACGTGAACAGAAGACACTCGAGTAACAAGGAGGAAATGTAGCTAAAAAGATCAATTACTGCCGATAAAATTACGGTCTGAGTTATCCAAATGAACCACGATAGGGAGAATATGCTTTTGACAACCTCCCTGCATCATTCAATGGTCGACAAACATCGAACGAATTTAACCCTTTCATACAGCGTTGTTTACGACCCAATTTTGAAATTAAGGTTTCAGAATTTCCTACGGAGCAACGTGTAAACTGATCATGGACATCTCGTCAAAATGTTGCTATAGCTACCGGTAAGAAACTTATAAAAAATGTTCTGGTAAGTACTATGAAGGTTTGCATTGCATATAATGTATACATATATGCCACATTTTGGAAACGCCAATAAGGAGAAGTATTCGCAGTAATTTTAATACAAATGCATGTAGCATGCATATATATACCTTGAATTGAAGTAGGCATGCTACACGCATTAGTATTGTGATCGTACAATATGCGGATCGCAGTCTAGTTATTCAAAGTTTCATTTTGCGCTTGGCCGTTACGATCTAAAAAGGTGATTACGTAGCGATTTTAGCTTAGACCTTTCTATTATAGCAACAGATAATCGTCAGTCTGAGCTTGACTCTTTGGTAGACGAGACATGCGCTTCAATAGAGCGGTAGGATTTTGTTATTGTGCACGCAGTGAAGAATTGCTGTCCTTGACTTCAACAGATGGATACTTGTCAAAGCTCTGATGGCTTGTCTGCTAGATAGTTCATGCAATGCGAGCGTTAGAATACTCAAATCTTTTGGGTTAAGGTATGAGCGTTCATTGCCTGTGGTGACAATTACAGCCACAATTCAGATTATGTTTGGCCTGAAATTGGTCCAGATCAGCATGGGTCCATGGGCGCGGCGAATTGCTTTGGTTTAAAGCTAAAGCAAAACTGAATTCCACAGCTGACGGAACTAGAGGAAGGCTACTTTATCTCATAAGCTTACGGTAGATCATATACGGTAAACGCTCACGTGGTGCTTCTTGAAGTCGGTTAATTCGCCAGTGAGTTCGATTGAAAAGCGCTTTTATCTCCCTGCTGTGAGATAACAGTGTTGTGCCTTATGGTTGGGATTCGTGCAAATCGTGATAAGCAAGTCCTTAATTGATCATCCAGGTGGGATTCGGGCTGATAGTAACATGGACGGTCAGACAGAGTGCGAAAGTTATAATTGATACAAATGCAACATGCATCATATTACTGCTTCTTGGTTGAGATCTCTGCGATCATTGTTGAATTAATTTTTGCTTTTACAATATTCGATTGGATTTCACAACCATCACGGTCACTACCACGATTGCCGTGCCCACGACTGGATTGCCTTTGTGTGTCAATTTATAGACGCGGTTGACTCCCTAAATTTGAATTCGTGGGAAGCACCATGACAGCTTTCACTTGGCTGTCGCAGAGATTCTTTTGAAGAGCGTGACAGGGGCGATTGTCGTGGTGTGGGCGCCCACACATCAGTTTGACTAGAGTTACTCAAGGCAAGATTGGCAGCAAGAGCTCGCTTGACCGTGGTCGTTGGACCCTCGTCCGCGCCTTCAAATCGCATGTTGCGCCTTCAGCACGGACTTCTCGTCTCTTTTATTCTCTTCTCTGACCTCGTGCCTTCGGTCAAACATTGGCTATATTGCGGAATCAATTTCCGCTGATACTTTCAAACAGAGAGATCATACTTATGATTTGTATTACACGGGAAGCAGGTAAATTGGCTTCCAATCTTCCATAATAACCAACTTGGTGGCTTGAGGTATTGAATCCATCGCTTTTTGTGACTTAAGAAAAAAGCTGGCAGGAACTCATCTCTACATATATTTGGGAACCATGCGGAAGTGCTGGATGAAGTACAGGTCGACATGGAAGTCTGCGCCTTCGTACTTTAAGCGGGTAGCTTTCAATATCTCTAATAGTTCGTTAAGAGCCCATAAGACGAGTGAAATTCAAAAGAAACGCTTTGGCCTTCACCCTTTGGCAGCGTCGCTCGTTAGAGCGTAATGGTTTTGGCCTAGATCGAGCCTCGCAGCGAAAATTGCGCCTTGTATCGTGGTGATTAAGGTGGGACAGAAAAAATCTTATTCTTCTCTTTCTTGGCCAAGCCTGTCTTCGCTCATTCGAAGTCGATAGCGTCGGAATCAACCTCCGTAGCTGACTGGGTCGGTTGGTCGTCTTCGTCGGACATGTCGCTTCCACATTCGTCACTCACTTCTTAACACATCACGTTGTTTAGTCTTTCACGTAAGCGAAGGGGGGTGCTTGGTAGCGAGGGCTGGGGATTCGTGTGCCCTCCAGACATTTAGATGTTATGCTCTGGAAGAGTGTAGAAGTCGTCGCATTATGCTTTGCTTGGGCTCACCTTCGTATGGGGGAGAGGGTTGAGGGGAGATGTCGACAGAAGGCAGATGAGTAAATGGGTAGAAAAGGGAATGGAATTTTACAGGTCGGCCGTGTAACGGAGTTACACGTAGCCTGGTAACAGGGGTGTGAGTCACACGAGATAAGCATCGTCTGACTGCACCCAAATAATAATACGGTACCGGGCTGGATAGCCAGTTGTTATGCATGTATTTGGATTGTGCTATATATATTTAGGAAAATTTATACATTTCAAATTAGGCGGGGTAGCCGCAGATAAAAAAATAAAAATCAGTTTTGATTATCAACCGAAGATTAATTAGCCTTGGTTAAGGTACTTACTACTATTGGAGGTGGCGGATTGCGATCCGCTACATTCGTATTGGTTCCGGTAAAGAACGAAGGGTCGGTGACTAAATTACGCTTCCTCAAAACGCTAAGCTACGGCAGCCCCGCTGCACTTGGTAGCACTTGTATTCAATCTACACCTAAGCCATTTAGACTGATCCTCTGTGAGGAGTGAGGATGCAACAAATTTCCTCTTTTGCCCCCAGGGCATGCAGGACGGGCTTAACAAGCTAATGTCCTTGCTGGGCCTTGAGGTACGCAGCACCTTGCTGTGCAAAGCCCCGAGGCAATCGGTGCGCGTCAGAAGGCGTTTTCGAATTGCGAAAACCCACTGCTAGAGCACCTGCAGCAGAAGATGTCTGCTTCATTTGTGTCTATGATACCGCCAGTAACGTATGACTTTTCCCGCCCTTAAGCCGCTCATGGTGAGCGTTAAGGACTTTGAGGGGAAGGTTGGAGAGAATCTCCTGATCTGGATTAGAGAGATCGAGATGGCCATCGCATCCACCATGCTCCAGACCGAGCAACAGCGCGTGGCGCTAGCCATCTTTAAGCTCGGTGGTCGAACGCAAGAATGGGCACTGAAGTGCGGCACTTCGGTCGAAGATGCCCTCCTAGGCGGAGCTAAAATTGTAGCTCTCACGAGTGTTCTCACCGCCTAAGCAGGCACATCGCATGCG
>NW_020187589.1:877094-877878 GCF_900000015.1 Plasmopara halstedii | reverse complement strand
GTTTGCCAAACTCAAGACACGCCGTCGACTTCCTTCGGATTGTCGCCCTGCGACGTATAGATCAACCCCTAACGCTCCCGCGAGCTCTGTGTCTGTGACCACAAGAGCCCAGGGCCACTGCTTGAGCTCAGCTCACGGCCCTTCTATTTCTCTTGCTTTTGCCGGGAACGCGGTGCGTCTGATGACGCGAAACGTCCTGATATTTCCGATCAAAAGCGTCCACGGCATCTGAGCAATCTTGCCGAAGTGGCGTCTCGAACTCCCACGAGTTCTCCGAGTTGGGATATCCCCGCCTCTTCACCAGATATTGGGTTTGACCCTGGTGACGACGTCGTCTCGCTAGACATTCCACATGATAGTGGACGTCAACGTCCTCATCGAAAAGATTCGGTGGCGGGCGGTGACGACCGGATCGACTGCCGTCCGGTGACTCGTGATGATCTTCGAGCTCTTGAGGACGAAGTCCTTCGTGATTGGAGCTCCGTTGAGCGTCATGCTGAAGTAGCATATCGCTGTGCGAACGCTCTTGAGGTTTTGGAGCACGCCGTGCGCTGGTTGCCTCGCCTTGAGGACTACCGCGCTCTGTCAGAGCGACTCCTAGCCGTGAAGCAGGCGAATGCGTCGCTGTATGCGACGGTGGAGCGCTTGGCGCCATCAGAAGTGGAGGTTGTTGCACTACGCGCTCAGAATCATTTGCTGGTTCAGCTTCTGGGTGGCCGAGGGCCCGTGGGATCCGCTCCGACGCTAAAGCTTTCACTTGCGCCGGATCCCGTTACGGCTTGAG
>NW_020187589.1:876942-877084 GCF_900000015.1 Plasmopara halstedii | reverse complement strand
GATCGTACGAGATTTCGAACTTCTGCTTGGTAATTGCGAGATGCATCGAGAACAGTCCCTGTGACGCGCCTTCCACGTACAGTACATCGTCCAAAAAAACTCAGCCTCGGTGTCACCCACCTGAGGGATGATCTTCACTCGT
>NW_020187589.1:876179-876932 GCF_900000015.1 Plasmopara halstedii | reverse complement strand
TGCGCCTGAGTGCCCACAAGGTATCGTAGGACGCGCTTGAGCGTTGCCACATGCTTCACAGTCGGGTTCACAACGAATCTACACAACTGGACGAGAGCAAATGCTAGATTTGGCCTGGTTCCGGTCGAGAGATACATGAGCATGACTAGTGCTCCCCGGTAGTCAAAGCTGGATTCGAAGCTGTCGTCACACTTGTTAGCTTCGCCATAGCCGAGCTTGTACAACATGTCCTTTGCATATTTCTCTTGGCTAATGAACACTCCCTATTCGGTTTGGGTCACTTCGATACCCAGAAACTCAGTCAGCCTCCCATGGTCCTTCAGGCCATACACCTTGTCGAGCTCAGCAAACAACCCGATCTTGCTCTCCTCATCATTTGTGGCACAAACAACGTCGTCCACGTAGATCAATAGCAGCACAATTTTCTCTCCGTCGATCAAGAAGTAGAGACAGGGTTCCGTAGCACACCGTTCAAACCCACGGTTCAAAAACCAGCCATTGATCTCCGAGTTCCATTTACGGCCGGATTGGCGCAACCCATACAACGCCTTCCACACTTCGTAGACATACGACGGGTCCTCACACGGATACCCCTCGATCCCATCGATATACTGAGCGATCTCAGGGTTGCATTTAGGTACGCAGTGTTGATGTCTCCACCGTAGAGTCCAAGATCAAACTCTGCTGATATGGCCGCCGTGACCCGGAACGAAGACATTCTCGCGACAGGCGACGAAGTTTCCATAAAATTGA
>NW_020187589.1:872994-876169 GCF_900000015.1 Plasmopara halstedii | reverse complement strand
GCGTTGGCAAGTGGTATTGCCTGGCAAGCGAGCAATGCCGACGGGCAAAGCAATGCCTATCGGTCAAAGGTAGTTCATCAACCAATGCTATGAAGCACTTAAAAGCGGCACATGGACTCTTTTCAAGTAAGACGGAAACGACGGAGGAAAATAAGCGACGTAAGGTAGAGGCGGTCAATGCTGCGAAGGCCACCGCTCTTGTTAAGGATGACCCGAAACACTTTCACGAAATGCTATGGACTCGTCTGGTCATAACGAAGCTGCTACCTTTGGGCTTCTGCGAGGATGACAAGTTTCAGCATTTTGCCTAATGCAGTGAGTCACCTATTGGCAACCATCAACCCACGCGCAAGAGACTTCACCATTTGATTCTTGGAGTATATCACGCTACAAAAGAGGGCTTCAGGGACGATCTAAGGAAAATCAAAGCTAGCTGCCACTTCATTTGAACGTGGATCTCTGGACCTCGAAGACCTTTAAAGACAAATATGTCGGGATTCGAAGCATCTTCGTGGATGCTCCATGGCGTATGAGAACTTCCATTCTCGCCATAAAGCGCTTCTGTCCAGGCTCGGTGGAATACAAGAGCTCCCGGTTATCAGAGGTCCTTTATTCATGGGTCGTAGATGCCTCGCAGAGTTCGGCCTTTGCCCTCGGATATTGCTGGGTCTACATCTGACGGAGGGGGTGATATAAGGCGCTTGCTATCATAGCTCTTAACGGCAGCTTTTTGGGAACGGTGTGTGCATCATCTGTCAAACTGCGCTCTGCAAGAATCATACGGGACAAACTTGGACCCAAGCAAGGGGGGGAATATAGAGTGTCGAGAGACTCTGCAGAAGATGCGTAGTGTCGAGAGACTCTGCAGAAGATGCGTCGTGTCATCGAGCACTTGAACAAGTCGCCACAGGGGAAACAGCGATTTTATGAGCTCCAGGAGGAGTTGATGAACACGTCATCAGCCATGCTACTCATCGTTTCTTAAGCCTCGCCCAAAGTTATTAAGCGTTTCTCGATAGACAAGTATTACGATGAAAGGCTAAACCTCTCCAGCCCGATGTCGTCTTTGAAGGAGGAGTTGAGGCAACTCTATTCCCTCATTGCCCCGGTGGGGGCGCTGATGCAAGAAAATCAAGGTTGCAGCAAGCCCAATGGTGCGCTCGCTCTTCTTGGTCTTGTTGGTCTCCAGCTGAACACTATGTCAGCCGCAGCTCCTTTGCAAGTCATCCGACCATCAAGAAACAAAAATGGTGAGAGCAAGGAGGACGCATTCTTTGCAGAGCACCATATGCTGGAGGAGACTGTGTGTGAGACCAGGAGGCTGATAGAAAAGGCCTTCAAGAATCGATTCTTTGTCCGCTACGATCCCGAGCTGTTTCCCGAGACTTCAACGAAGAAAGACAAAGTCAAACGGCCACATTCTTACGTCTTCGAAATGGCTTGCGCTCTTATCCCCAACCTGACGGAGCTAAATTTTCTCTAGTTAGTAATTGACAGCCTTTACGAAGGAAGACTCGGGCAAAGCTATTTGAGACAGTGAAAAAGACTGTCCGGGACAACATTAAAGCAATGGTAATAAGAGCGGCCACGAAGCTATCGGCCGCAGGTGGTGCAGGATTTGAGGTAGGGAACACTCAAAAGGATGACCTTCGGAGGGGCAGAGGTACGAACACTTTCGCTGGTATTCAGAACGCAGGAGGCTCATCATCATCAGCAAGCAACGTGCGAGCGCCCAGGAAGAGCTTGGCCTCAACATCAAACCTCTTTAAGTGCCTCTTTGATAAAAGAGCTTTCGTGGTAGGCAATACCTCAGTCGGATGTTCTTTGGAGACTTTAGTGGGTGAGGAGATAGAAAGCTTTGTGAGATTTACCCCCGGACTGCTGATGCCGCATGACGTTGAGCATCAGGATGTACTGGATGGGTTCTGGATAAAACACCAGGGAAGATTTCCTCGCCTCGCTGCAGTTGCTAGATATACCTTTGGAAATTCTGCTTTAACTGCGGGTATTGAGCGTGATTTTGGAATCGCTGGTGTGCTATTGAATCCACGGAGAAACAACCTTGACACTTTCGTTGTTGAGATGATCCTCTTCTTAAACATCAATGGTGAACACACTCCTTGGGACGATATCCCACTCATTAATTCCAAGGACGTACAGCAAACGGCAGGAGGACGATCGAAGTTTGCTCCAAAGCGCTATACCACAGCAACTCCAGCCGGATCATCAACCTTGAATGAGGAGGACGATGAGAATAATGCGAAAGCGGACCGGAGTTTTACAGCGAAGGAAATCGAAAACGACTTTGACTTTTTCACTGCAGCCAGCATACATGATGATTGACTCTATCATGATGAAATACCAGCAGTAGCGGTAGCAGCCAACTAGTCTTTCAACATCGCATATGAATAATGAAGAGAGTTGATATTGTGATCACATATATGCTGCTACTTGTTTTACTCGGAAAGAATTTTATATTCCTTGTGCTCACTGTTAAGGATCAAAGTATTAATGGATCATTACTGTTGTACAAGAGTCTAAGGTTCCACCCGCGCTTGGTCGGTAGTATAAAGAGGAGAACGCAAGAGGATCATATCATCATGATGTTCATCTTCTTGTTGCGTCAATGACGGATTTTAGAAGACGAACGATGGGGATCCCACAATAACTGTCTGCCCTGACTGACCTTCGCACTCATCGTGCTCCATTTTCTTTGCTCCATTCTTCTTCTTCTTCCTTACTTTTCCATTCTTACTTTACATTCACTTTACGACTACTTCTTCCTTTAGCAACAAGCAAACAACACGATCATCATAGAGGTATAATTGCTGATAATAAACGTGCTCATCAACATCACCTCTTGCTATGACCGACCCTATTAATTGCCTCTTCTCTTCTTCTTCTGCTGCTGCTGCTACTTCATGGTGGTGTTGGATTATCTCGACGATCAATAAATAAGTAATAAAGCAGCAAACAAGAAAATTGGCTAGAAGAAGGTCAGTAGGCGAAGATAGAAGAAGAACAAGAAGAACAAGAAGAACAAGAAGAAGAAGAACAATCCTTGCCACAAAGGGAGAGGGAGGGACGACGCGCCTGCTGCAGATAGAACTAGCTAGCAAAGGCAATCTAGGCTATGATGTTGTGACTAATGACGTTGATAATGATGATTAGTGAC
>NW_020187589.1:872800-872984 GCF_900000015.1 Plasmopara halstedii | reverse complement strand
CAGCGACCGAACCTTCGTCTGCTGGGTCCACCTCCGATCCAAAATTAGCCGAGACAGAATCGTCATCATCATGACCATCATTCGCCGTGTCACTCATATCCTGGTGATTCTCACCGACGTCCTGGTTTTCGTGATCGCCGTCCTCCCCATCGACGTCTGCCGAACGATCCTCTTCAGTCATAGC
>NW_020187589.1:868286-872721 GCF_900000015.1 Plasmopara halstedii | reverse complement strand
TGGTTAATGTGATGGGTAGTAGCTAACATACAAGAGTCGATGAAGGACTTTGAAGGACTTTGAAGGATTTGAAGGACTACACAATACTTCTTGTGGGCGCGCACCGCTGCCTCCTAAATGAGGGTACTGAGGCTACGAGAACGTTCTTTTGACCAAGGCAAGTGCTTTCAAGGTCTATATTGCTCTTGGGTACAGATGAACTTGTGAACAAGACTGATCCTGCTGACACTCACTATTTCTACGCGGATCTCGTCATTAGCCCATATTTCATTAAGCCTACAGCAAGGCGGGTATTTGAAAGAAGGCGTATTGGAAATTTGGTCTGTGGGGATGACTGACAACCTGAACTACCCCATTTCTGGATATAAGCTAAAAGCGATCACTGCATTCAAGATTTTTGCCCACATTCTCACGGAGATAGCAAAGCTGTTCTTCCTAAGGTTGTTTGCGAAAAAAACATGTTGCCAACTTACCTAAGACCACGCTGCTACAGTGTTCACCTAAGATCCCAACATACTCAGAGGTGGTCGGGGCTGGGTCCATTGAGCTTAGGATTTGCGTCATTTACGCTCGATGTCGTTGACTCGCCACCATCCATTTGAGAGTCTCCTCCAGCTGACACGGACAAGAGGATTAGCGCACACAATAAGAGCGTCTTCCCCTGCATACTCTAAGAAAGATCCTCGAGAATTCAGACTCAGGCGTATAGAAAGATTGAGCTGAGCACAAGATGTCAAAATGCAACGTGAATGTATTAATGGTCATTAAATCGATGTGATACCTCTAAGCCTGTGTTTAAGGTTCTACTAAATCCTGAATACCTAACTGAATCTATGTACCTTTAATGCGCCAGTGGATAGCGCCCACTTTATATTTCACTGGATACCCTGCTGGCGTACAAATTCACAGCTTGTGCGATTTGCCTCTTCAAATTGGCAATTCTGGTGACTACTGACTAGTGTCCGCTGGTCGAGACATATGCTTGAGGTGCTTATTGGCAACACTCCCGCTCAACTCGACAGCGTTGACTCCTTATATCCCAAATTGCATCCGAATCTAGTTGAATTGCGCAGAAATAATTTACTTTGTGATCACGTCGGCCAGCATATCTTGTGTAGGGCATACTCAGGAGCGACTTGACGGTCTTCGACCTTTCTCATACGAAATGATAGTGAATGTCGATATGCTTTGTGCGCTTGTAAAATTTCGGATCCATGGTCAGCGCGACAAAACCTTGATTGTCTTCGAAATTTTGACCAAACATGTCTCCAAGATCACGCAGAAAGCCTTGAGGCAAGGGCTCTTCAAATGACTTCTGGTAGGGCCATATACTCCACCTCTATACAAGATAGCGCCATATTTCGTTGCTTCGTACTTTGCCAGCTAGCACATCCATGAACACGTAGCCGCTTTACTACGGTGGGAAATAATGTATCTAGCCTAGTCTACATCTGACTATTCAAGAGGCTCCACTGATCCGCTGCGTGAAAAGTGAAGTCCATGCAAGTGGAATGCTCTAAAATATTGCAATAAGTGCTTGAGAGCTTGCCACTGCGTCGGCAACGAAATTGTCTTAAGTCTCTACTGCTGCTGCAAGATCTGGGCGCATTGCAACCATAAGACATACGATACCCTCAACGCAGATTCTATATGGCACATTCTTCATCGTGTTTTCATGTCTGCAGCTGTCTTCACCCATGGTCTTTGTCATCTTTCAGTCTGTTTCATGAGTCGCCTTGACGGACATGCTTTCCTGTATGCCGCACTTGCTTAAATTGACTCGAAAGCCGTACTTGCTTGGAATTGACTCGATAGACTTGGATTGTCGCATTGTGATTTGGCCAGATACTTGATCCTATCCAATTTTCATACCGAAAAAAAACTATAATCCATTTCCGAGCGATCACTTAGCGCACTTATAGTCGAGAGTAAAAGCACGTTGTCGCTGCTTGTGATAATTGGATCATCTACGTCCAGCACAACAAAAAATTGATCCGTCAGTGCACTTTACCTAAACACATTGATCCAGCTAACACTTGCTGACACTCATCGTGATCATGAATTCGTCGGTAGTGTTGTTATTCTCGGCGATTGCACGAGACCGTAAAGCCACCGCTTGAGCTCGCATACATGGCCCTGATTATTTCCACTGATATATCCGTCAGGTTGCTGCATGTGTCATCATAGCCTTCATTCAGGATAGCGGTCTTCACATCCATTTAAGCAGTGTCACCCCGTACTTGACAGCAATGCTCGATACAATTCGAATCGAAATGAAGTTTGCCACTGGCGCAAATATTCTTTCGTAGTCGACTCCATACTTCGAGAGTACCCTTTGGCCACAAGCTGGGACTTAGATCGCTCAATTTCTATGTCTTGTGCCACTTGAACTCTAAACACCCCTCTGCACCCAATTGATTTGAATCCCTAAAGCAGTGGATGACGTCCCACGTCTTGTTCATATGAAGTGACTATTTTTGAGCCGCACGCCGATTTTCGCTTACTCGCGTCACTGGATTCCATTGTCAATTTAAAAGTTGTTGGCATTTCTCTCACAACTTGAATGACGTGGACTACCTCGTAGGTCTCCTTCTATATGATAGCAGAAGCCGACATTTCTTGTCCAATGTCGACTCGAGGCACATGACGCATGAGCCGGGGTGTTTCGGTCACGTTTTCTAATGACTGAAGGAAAAGTGTGTCGCTTGCTCCCCAATTAAAAGCCCTGATCAGGATAAGTGTCCCAAGCCTCACTTTAATCCGTATCAGACCCCGCCTTTGTTGTGTCTGTCAATGAAATCTCATCGTCATCCTGAATCTCAATGACATTGTTCTTGCCGTGTAATCATGCACTCAACCGTAAAAGGTGTCATCCTGGAGCTACTCATAATACTTTGACCAGTTGACAATTTCTTTTAAGCGATACGACTTTTAATGCTTGGGTTATACCAGAAATTGACACATCACAGTTTTACATCCAATATTCTTTCGGAACGTGCTCGAATACGTGACAGTTAAATGCTTTCAGACTTGCTAACAGCGTTTTCTGGATGTCTAAAGCTTGTATGATTATTATTCATGTTTAAAAGCCTGTGATGAACCCAATTTTTGAGAAACATTGACGTTGTGATCGCTTCTCCCCGTTGTGGCGTATAACGCGCTTGCCAGTCTAGGTTTACCAATTTGTTTGACTGGCGAAGAAACAAAATTGGTGAACCTGGCCACGATTTCTGACTTACTTCTGCTCAAATTAAATGAAACTTGTCTTCACCAAAAATACAAAGTAGCGCTTACCGCTATGAGTAGAGTTTGCATGGGGCCGCACACGTCGCTGTGACTAACCTCTCAAAGCTCGCTTGCACGATTCGTAGACGTCGATTGAAGCCATACGCGAGTTTGATTCCCCAATGGGCAGCCATCACACAACCCCCACTTGTCTATATGCGCTATATCCATGCCGATTGCGAGATTATTCATAGCGATGGTATTATGTCCGTCATAACCAATATGTCCAAATCAAAGATGACATATGTACTAAATGTCCTCATGTCGAGCCAAAAATTTAGCAGCATCTGCGTCTTCCCATACAACTGGAGTTGTCTGAAGCCGAAACAGCCCTTTTCTTCTCGTGTATCAATCCCATCTGGACATCCTTCGTTGTCAAATAACGACAGGTCCAGCGTCTTTAGTACAGAAACCAATGCAAGTAATTTTCGTCAATTAAATATAAGAAAGAAGTCTGTGCTAACAAATTTATTGCACATCAATTATAAGCATAGACTTCTTCACTTTTCATCAACATCAAAATGTCGCTACTGCTGATGGCTTGTATCACGCCGTCATCCGCCAAAGTTTTCCGTGATGGATGCTGCCAATTACATTAATCACTTCATCGGTTATGACTTTGAGGCTATTCTTAAGACTATCGTGACCCAACACGGGGAGAATACTGTCTTCACGCCCGAATATATTCCTGGGTCGGTTTTTGCCAAGATTGACTCCTGAAATTTACATATTTGTCATACCGTGAGCATGGATGATTTTTTGTCGAAGCGACATTTATTTCTTGACATTGATTTTGTTAAGTATGCGTCTGTAGCCAATGCTTGCACTAACTTATGAGTTATGGTAACTGGCTCAAGTGGTTTAGCATCGTGGTGCTCAAAGGCAACTTGTGAGTTCAATTCCCATTAAGGATTGTTAGTGCGTGTTTAACCTTGATGGTTAAGACTGCATATGTCTGCATAGTTTAAGTGTGTACTTATTTTAGGTTCGCGCAAAGGCTGAGTTAGAGTGTTCCACATTCCTAAGGATGGATTGGTAGCTTTTAACTTAGGTTTGGTATATTGTGTGGCCCGCAAGGCAGTTGCGCGTGGGCCCACACAATTGCGTCTAACATTAATACACTCACCTCTGCATTTGCTCACACAAGCAT
>NW_020187589.1:868198-868276 GCF_900000015.1 Plasmopara halstedii | reverse complement strand
CAAGCCACTCCCAAAGCATACCGCTTGGAGTGCTTACCGCTGTGAGAGGAATATATATCTCTCTCATCAGGATCTGGA
>NW_020187589.1:867719-867806 GCF_900000015.1 Plasmopara halstedii | reverse complement strand
AAGGCATCAATGACCTCGCACTGCTCGCGAGGCAGAGGCCATTGTCTCGTGACACAATGCTTTGTGCCGGGAACGAGATCAATCTCT
>NW_020187589.1:866515-866614 GCF_900000015.1 Plasmopara halstedii | reverse complement strand
TAAAGGGATGGTCGTATCCCCGTACACGTCCGTGTACCACAAGCAGCCCGCCGCTGCTTTTCGCCGATTCGAGAGTGCATAGACTATCAGGGGCTAAGC
>NW_020187589.1:866284-866439 GCF_900000015.1 Plasmopara halstedii | reverse complement strand
ATTGTTGCTACCTATCATCACCTGAGATGAAGCGGTTCTTACTGACAAATCCCGAAAAAAGAAATGGGTGAAAACTCAAGAGAAGCACCACAAAGCCGAACAGAACGTTAAGGACGTTTCACACTTGGTTCGTCGTGAAATGTTTCCAGAACTTA
>NW_020187589.1:865564-865641 GCF_900000015.1 Plasmopara halstedii | reverse complement strand
CATCAAAACACAGCTGCAAGATGTGCAGAAGAAGCTTCGGATGCAAGACACGCAAGCTCTCGAGGACGCCTGCAACC
>NW_020187589.1:850545-862910 GCF_900000015.1 Plasmopara halstedii | reverse complement strand
GTATACTCTTGGAAGTCAAGCTTCCTCTGTGCAAGGTGCCGTGTGACCCGTCACAATAGAGCAACGCTGAGAAGCGGCGTTTATACTAAAAAAAAGTAATAAGCTCTCTAACAAAAAAATTATGCATCTAAAATTCAAAAATCCTCGCAGAGAATTCAATCTTTTCATGACTCGGTGGTGGGATTGACTACGAGTGCTACCAAGAACGATGAAGTTGCCATGCATTTGCACAGAAAATCTCAATAATCCACAGAAATGGATTTGTGCGCTATCTAATGAAATTAACACGGTTTGTTTGCACTGTCTGTTTTATCTTGAGTTCATTTATATAATTTAAACTAATACTAAAAATTTACGCTTTACTATCTCTCTTACTAAAAACTGTTTTGTCCTTCAAAAATCATCCTTTTCACAGTTTCGAAATTTACAATTGTAACCGAGGTGTAAGGCTTGATTACAAAAGTCAAAACAAAGTGATAGTTTCACAATGTACTGCATTCAACTGACTGCAAGTACTTGTCATAAAATACAGTCTTTGTTAAAATAACTACCTCGTTCATATCGAGTTGATAGTCCGAGAAGTACTATATGCAAGTGCATGACGCACAAGCTGTCGCTGACGATGATAGTCAGGCTCTGGCATGTGGCCGCGAGGAGATTTTAAAATACGCAAAATTCCCTCCATATCGCATTTCAAAAGCTCTTGCTGAAGCTCTTCCAAAATGACAAGCGAGACACTAAACATGATACGCCAGCCATCAATTATAAAAATATCCAGGAGTTGCGTCACGATAGCTGGCGCCAATGTCTCAAAGGACGAAAAGTATGTCAGAAACCATCGAGTGCAAAAAGTAGCCACGTGAACACTCTCGGACTGAAAGTGCCTGAAAAGCTCTGGCATATGTGTCGAAAACAGCACTTCAAACTTGGAGAGGTACGGCTGGAGTACAGCCATTCCAGGTTCATACAAATTACGATCGTTCTCTGGTTCAGAGAACCCCACGAATAACCAGAAGATGTCAGCTTCGTCTTCTGCTACATCTGCCAGTAAGCGAACCAAAAAGCTCATTCCTTGACAATAACCCACCCGAGGATTATAAACGACGTACGCACGTAAAACACGACGCATTTTGGCTTCCAAATCTGAGCTAATAGTACCCGATCGACTCCTATTCATCGTTTGTGACGCTGCAGCAAATGGACTAACGCAATCATCGCCTCCCTTCGTCCTTGCGACAGCATCGGACATCTCATTAAGAATATACGCTACTGAGTTTTGAATCGCACTATCACCATCAAATTTCGACCGGGCTAAGGATACATTCGTAACAGCTTTTCTCGCATCATAAATTCGATGGCACGTTCGCACGACGTCAACGTCGATTTCTCGAAACCAAACAGCAAGCTGAGCGTCATCATCATGCACCGACGATTCATCGGTAGCTAATCCGTCAACAACTTTCATCCCAACTTTCGACACTAGCTGGTCATACATTCCACGTCGTCTATCAGCAGATAAGTAGTGCGACGCGATTGCACTAGATCGCCATGGTGTCGATTCATAAAAAACGGAGAGCCATAGCGAGCTACGAATTGCTGGCGAGATACAACCAGATCGAATGCACTTTTTCCAGATAGGGGCGCTGTCTACCAAATGAGAGTGAAGCCTAAAATTGACCTAGAGCACTCTTCTTTTAATCTCAATCACAACAATTCGATAAACGCTGATCTAATCACCTTGGATAGTCGCGCAAGATCTTCAACACGTAGATAAGATAAGCACTCGAAGTACAGAGTTTCATTCTACACATTAATGACAGAATCAGAAACTGTACTATACAACATGCACTGCATACAAACATACATTTTGCAATAGTCGGTACAGAACATCGTCTGTATTGGCGGTGATGGAATCTGCAGGCAAAAGCGACTTGCCAAGAAACTTAGCTGCCCTCGCGTCAATATCCCATAGACAGCCTTCGATGGTAAACCATTCGGTTGGTACTTTTGAGATAGTAATGAGCGCATCGACACACTAAAGGTGATAATTGACGTCAAAAACGCACTGAATATTTTGAAAAGCACGGATGAACAGTACCAGAGATGAATTGTCCACACTTTGTGGACTAACTGGGGAGGTAGCCGAGTTTGGTGCTGATCGCTGGCGAATCGTTTTTGATTCTCCAGAAGAGTGACTAAGCTTACCTCGAATAGTTTTACCGATGGACGACAGCATACTCACTGTCATTCGTGATGTGCATGGAATCAAACTCACTGTTCGTGACGACGGTGAAGCCGAGCGACGAAGCAACCTCAGCTGCTCCTCGTTTATAATATCTTGATCGCAATCATCACGGGCCACCACAGGGTATGAAGCCAGGGTCATAAACCGAGACGTGTCAGTGTTCTTGGTCCTTAGTTGCATCATTAAAGTATCATCTTCGCGCTTGTACACCTGTGGTGCCACTCTACCAGACTCAAAGTCGTCAATGGTAACCAATAAACTAGAATTTTCGTCATCTTCGTCACTACCGGAGATCGTTTCGACTCCGTCATGGGCGACTGAAGAAGTCGATCCATCCACTTCAGTCCACCCATCGGATGCCACACTGGACATTTTGCTTAGCTTGAATCTTGGGGTAGATAAAGACACGCTGGGAAGCGTATTTCTCAAGATGGTTGAAAACTTAAGTGGCGGGTTAGCTTCTGCTACAATCTCTTTTTCTAGCGTTGATAGACTCGAAAGAACGGTTTGATTGGCGTTACGAAAGAAAATTGCAGTTTGTAGGCGCTGGATGAAGACAGATCTGTCAATTTATGTTCTAGCGGGCTGGAATATATAGGCAAACTGACCGTAGTGCTAAATAGATTATTCGCACGTGTCGCACTCGATTGAATCGCGTTTTCTGCAACAAATATGATACCGTAAATATACTTGTCGTGAAGATCAAAGCATGCTGTAGCAATACACGAACCCAGTTGTGGCAATAAAGTCGATTCTGCCACCTCTAACGCCGCTGCCACTCGATGTAAGTCAAATTCTGTCTGTCTTCGTTTCTCTTCATCATCAAGACCCGAAGAATGCAACTTTAACATCACGGCACGTTGTGCTTTCAGCTCTGCCGCTAGTTTTTCCCAAGCGTCGAGTTGATACTTCAACTGACCATGTCGCTCCAACCTGGCTTGTAGGGGATCAAGTACAGTAAATCGAATCGACTGCTCCATTCGCTCTGCTTCCTGCACTTCAATTTGTTTTGTAGCAGCTTTATAATCTTCTCCATGACATTCACCGTCACTACAATAAACACAAGCGTATTTCAGTCGATTCAGTCATTCCAATCAAATAGATAATGTTATACCAGCATGTTTCAGCAAAAACTTCGGCCACTATAGCCATTGTCGCACAAGCACTCTGAGATACATAATTATTCGTGTATGGATAAAAGAATGAATATAACGTGGTGATCACATGTAATCGCACATGAATTTGATCGAGCAATTGTATCAAATGCGACTCAAGTTCTTTCAAAGCCTTGTCAAGGCGTGTAAATTGCCATACAGCCGCCTCCATGGGTGTAGCATCCACCTCAAGCACACGGTGCTCATTCTCTTCCTCTAATGTCCCCTTAACACCCCCGCGCGGTGCATAGCGACCAATTTTTCGTCGTAAACCCTGCAACATCTTATTTGACTTCTGATCCCCTTCGTCCACTTTTTCTTCTTGATGTGCGTGACTGGTGCTGTAAGTGGCTCGTGATTGTAGGAAATTCTAGTCTCTAACGGCAACTACCACGCGGCCTTTCCTTTCCCGACTCGCGGTTTTCTAGCACCAGTTGTCCCATCGAAAGTACGTTCTTGTGAAACGGCTGACTTCTACCGGTAAAGGAAGTAAAAAACACTGCTTATAAACAACAAGTTATGAAATTGTTGCGACGAAAGAAGGAGACGATAACGAAACATGCTACAGAAAAGGTCGAGAAGGCTGACGCAGACATTCCTTCCAGGCTTCTAACAATACTTCAGTCAGTACAGGAACTGGAGCGGAAACCACCAGTGACATTTGCGCTCCTAGGTACGTTGCCATGGTGAATATAAGTTGATGCTGGTGGATTAATCCTAGGGTAGGGGTCATGTATATGCTCCATATGCAAGTGAAACAAAACCCGTCCCCGTTTCTTCAATTCTCGCTGTAAGTTATTTATTCCTTTAAAGATAAATCTTTACTCACTGTAAAGCTGTATACAAGATGTCCTGACAAAGTGGTGGCTAACTACGAGATTGGGGCGATGGTCATTGCTCCTTTCATTCATCTTGACGAGGCATATCTCTATCAGAGCATGTGAGATCCAAGTGACGGTAATCAGTAGAGAAAGGACTGAAGCTGTACTGTTAATTTGATATTACTATAGGTTGTCTCTTGTGTGGAAAGGGTACAAGCTTGAGGCAAAGCTGGGTAGTCTAGGCTTTTGTATCCTTTTGGTCTATCTGATCGTACTGTCTCAAGTGCTTATTGTGTTTGGAGCATATATGATATCCCCGGTATCGCAATATGTCTCGGATAAGTTGGTTGAAAAGTATGAGCCTGACGTTATGGTATAGGAGATGACCCATGAATGCTTTACTGGGTTTTCAGGTTTGCTGTTTACGAGCTCTGAAGGCATCAATTGACCTCAATTTGCATATTAGGTTATTTTGAACGTTGGTTCGCCTTCTATCACAAATTTTTACAACTTTAAAGTGCCGACAAAGTATGCAGCATGGCTGGAGCTGCTTCTGACGTATGTTATGGTCCCAAAGTTGCCACTGCTGGCTCAAGCCGCTGGGCTTATCACAGGTGAAGTTTCGCTCAAGGAAGTGTATATGACATGAACAGAATTGTGATCATAAACTGCTGCTCATTCGCAGGATATCTATACATCGTGACTCCAAACGCAGATGCGCTTGTCAAGTATGCAGCGTGCCGTGTCTATCAACTTTTAGTTCAAGTTAGACTTGTCAAAAAGCCCTATAGATGGTGGCAGGTCTGGCCAAAATTTGTCGATTCAATGCGTCGACGGAAATTGCGTATAGCTGCACAATGTTAAAGAAAACATACCCAACGTTGATGATTGAAACCAAAACAATGTAAATTATTATCAGTCTTTGGCCCACAAACTCAATTAAACAAGATTCTTGAAGCTCTCCGGCGATATTTTATACTGTTTCATCTCTCCGCTGTGTTCTTCCAGGAGAAAGGTAACCACACCACAGTTACTAAATTTGTCCGACTTGGCCTCGTGATGTATGTCTTGTGGAAGAAGTTCACGACAAAACGCGCGAAACCAAAGTGAATGGCCGTATACAACCACCACGTCTGTTTGCTGCAGAAAGACCCACTGAGCAAAAGCGATGAGACGGTCTCGGCCGCTGCTTAGTATTGTCTTGTTACCGTAGCTTTCCGTCACGTTAAATAGCTCGTCGTGGCATTTTTCACCATGCAGACCTTTGACCATCACCTCAGGAGGCAGGATAGCATGGGGCGGACTTATGGCTAGTGTGTCGAAGTTACGACCGATCTCTTGCAAACACGAGAGGACATGAATCCTCTCGCCTGGTGCTAGCAGTCTTGATGCAGACACGATGCGAGCTGTATCGATGGAACGTCGTAAATTGGACGTGACAATGACACTTTCAGGAACTGGACAGCCAAGATAACGAAGAAGTGAGGCTTTCTCTGTCTGATGTAGAGAATGGCAATCTACACGTGAACTTGCAAGCGGCTCACTTGTTGTGTGCCCATTGACGTCCACTGAGCATTGCAGAGCTTCGCATACGCGGTCGTGCAGACTTTGGGCCTGGAGATGACCACAAGAACTAAGCGGTGAGTCCAAGAAGACTGAGTCACTCGTGGGTAGCAGTAGCCACTCCCGCACTACAGCATGAAGGAGATTTGAGATTGCCTTTAAATTAAAACCGCGATTAAAGACGACATTCCACTCGGACTCAGCGTGTCGTATGAACAAGATGCGCTTGATTTTGATCACTACAGCAGATTGTGGCTCTACGAGCACCGTTGTGAAGAAGGCTTTGGAGTCATTTATTGTGGTCTCAGGCGTCGTTTGGAGCCAGCGCTTATCGCTCGAGAAGAAGAGATGCAGCAGCGCCACACTGAATAGCTGTAGCTTCCAGATGACATTCTCTGCAGCGTTCAGAAGCGCGGGCCACACGCCAAAAGACAGCAGACAATGGCGTACACCTCGGCTCATTTACTGTATAAAATGCATGCACTGACGGATTGACAACCACTAACAGTCGACATTGCGAAATAAAAAAGTGGATATATTGCCATTTTTTTGTTGATGATCTAAAGGATTTAATAAGTCTGGCTAAAACTGTGAGTCATTAAATACTTAAAAAAATTACAAAGCTACTTTTTTGAAATTGAGGTGGCACAAGAAACTTATTGCTTCGTTATAAGATCGTAATTATTTATCAGGTTTAGTATGACAAAAAATTAATCAATTGTTGCTGAAGCGAGATAATCGTCTGCGTCGAACTTCACTTGGGCTAACGTAACCAGAGTCTTCCTGGTGCAATCGTCGAGCTTGATATGAGCGATATTCTTCTTCCTGAAGGCGTTGAGCTAGCTCTTTGTCGGTCTTGAAAGAGGAAGGTGGCCGCCCGATTGAAAATAGTGGATAGTGAGCATTTATCCCAGCAAAATATCGTTTGATGATCGGGTCAGCCATCGCTTTAAAATTTCGGCTCAGTGCGATGGCAGCTGACTGTATTGCTGGAAAGTAAAGAAAGATATATCCTGGTAAATCAAAACACACATGTAAGCAAAAGCTAATCACAGGTGAGTAAAACCTACCTGCAAGAATACCGCACATGTGGCCGATAAATGAGCTTCTTGGTACCATATAGTGAATTACCACTAATTCCAGCCATGCGGCATATTTTGTAGGCACTTGAAAGCCGTACAAAGATGAGAAAGCGGGCGAATTATGATTCAGAAGCACCTACACGAGTTGTGTTACTAACTTATCAACGAGCTCACATTGTCATTGTCATGTGCAAACCTTCAGTGCAAAAATCACACCCGAGAATCCAACACTGCACTGGTGCAAAGGTCCCTTGATATATAGATGATGGTCGTAGGACTAATTCTCCCAATTATCAAACATATGGAGTATTCGGAACACGTACTGGTATCTGAAATCCTTTCGCAAGTGCAAGTGCCACCACAACTACAAATAAATGGCACAATACAAGCAAGCCACCAACCGTAAGTAGGAATCGCACGCTTCCCAATTTGTACTCAAGATTGTATCCCTTCCACAAAAAGGATGCCCTGCACCAAAAGTGAGCAACTATGATATATTCCGGATAAAGCAAATCGTTTATAGCACTTACATGTTGTGGTATAGATGCCAATCATCCACGTGAAGAAGTCCTGACACCACAACGCGGCTCAAGTCCCAGCGGTTGAGGACTTTGTCAGGGCATCTGTTACATTAGTCCGAATTATCAATACTTCGGCCCCAATCGTCTCTGCAACATAAGAAAGATACTTACAAAGAGTACGAGGAAAAGAGTTCAGGTGTCTGCCCTTTTTGAAAATGAATCCCGTACATCAAAGCTGTTTGTGATAGCTAAAACTGAGTGATACAAAAGAATCAAATGAAGAACTATAATCACCTATGAGTCCGAGAGTGACGGGCGGTTTACGCTCCAGCTGATGAATTTGTTGCACAAGCGTGAGCATCAACGCGATGCCTTGGCCGTCGCGACCTACATTAGGTCTCCTGCCTCGTCGTCCGTACATTTTAAGAAATTTTGATTTTGGTATCTATTTTAAAGACGACATTTCTAGAACACAATGATGTCGTTTTTTCGATTCGTCTTTTATATGGTCCTAAAGCAACAAAAGTGTCGTCGTAACATCGTGTCGCAATTTGTGGTCTTCTAGCAACGACGATGGAGAAGATTTTTCTCGTGTGTTCTCGATAGAGAAGACTGAAGCTTTCTATCTACCGTATTGTTTACGATAGGACATGTTACACTGAAATCCAAATCGAGTGTTTGTGCGGCGCAAAATTGGTACAATTAGCACTACAAAAGCCCCGCACCATTCTCAAGAAGGCACGATTGAAGAGACATTCATTCTTTTCACGATGCCATTATCTGTCGCGGATCTACTACCGATACCTGAGGAGCGTCTACCAGCTTACGCTGTGGCGTTCTTTGTGCTCTACGTATCGGCCCGGTCGCTGTTTAATGTAGACCGAGCGCTTGCTAAAATCTGGCCATCGCTTGTGCTTTTCTTTGCCTACTACCGCTACCGAGTAGCGGTCACTCTTCCATCTTTCAGTGTTTTGTTCCAGCTATGGACGACAGTACAGCAGCGCGCGCCTGTTGTCGAGGCCGTAATCGGCGACACGCTGATTTTCATTATGCTTGTCACCACCTCTTCTTTTGCTGTGCAGACTGTCCGACGTCTGCGCTACGTGTCGCGCAAGCATCTTCTTAATGTGATCGGTGGAGCCATACTAAAAGCGCTTAAGCAATTGCCTGTTGTGGCTAATAAAGTGGCTAGCGAAATGCTCAAGATCGAGAAAGAAGTTGAGCTGTCACTCAAGGGTAATAGTCCTCTTGAAGGGAAGATGGAGAAACTCTATTCTTTACCAGATCAAGGCATGGATGACAAAAAACTGCTGGTACTTATGAAGGATCTTGCAGGCAACAGCGATGACAAGTGGAAAGACGGACTCGTGTCAGGAGCGGTATATCACGGTGAAAAGGAGCACTTGGACGTACTGAACCAGGCATCTGGACTATTTGCAGTGTCGAATCCGCTACACGCCGACTTGTGGCCAGCGGTGACTAAATTTGAGGCAGAAGTCATTGCTATGACGGCAGAATTAATGAATGGTGGACACTCGGAGGTCTGTGGAACGCTCACTTCAGGCGGGACTGAGAGTATATTTCTGGCGGCTAAGACGCATCGTGAATATTATCGCCAGAAACATGGAATCACATCACCTGAGATTATTGCGTGTGTCACAGCGCATGCAGCAATCGACAAAGCCTGTGAAATTCTTGGTATTCGACTGATCAAGGTGCCTATGGACTCAAAGTCTCTTAAGATAGATCTAAATGCCGTGCGCTGGAGCATTTCAGCCAACACGATCATGCTCTACAGCAGTGCACCCAACTTTCCGCATGGTATTATTGACGATATTGAAGGTCTTTCGCGACTTGCCGTGCAATATGACGTTGGTTTGCACGTAGATTGCTGTCTAGGTGGATTTGTGCTACCATTTGCTCGGCAGCTGCGCCAAGATATCCCTGTGTATGACTTTGCGCTGCCAGGTGTTACCAGTATGTCGTGTGATACTCACAAGTACGGTTACGGCTCCAAGGGCACGTCGGTGGTGTTGTACAAAAACTCGGATATTCGACGCTTTCAATATTTCTCGTACCCTGATTGGACGGGAGGCCTATACGCAACGCCAACGCTGGCAGGTAGCCGCCCAGGTGCTTTAAGTGCTGCCGCGTGGGCGTCGATGGTGCGTCTTGGACGTGAGGGTTATATTCAGAAGACAAAAGGGATTATAGACACTGTGGATGACATCAAAGCGGGCATTCAGCGCATCGAGGGCATTCACGTGCTGGGAGACCCCAAAGCGATGGTGGTAAGCTTTGCCGGGGATGAGGGTGTGAACGCGCTCAAAGTGGGAGACGCAATGGCAAAACGAGGATGGAGTCTTAATTCTCTGCAGCATCCTACGTGTGTGCATTTATGTGTGACAGTTTGTCACATTGGGAAAGCGAACAAATTTCTGAGTGCGCTGAAAGAAGCTGTGAATGAAGTTAAGCAAGACCCAAATCCATCGCCAGAGGGTGGCAGTGCTATCTATGGTATGGCCTCCAGCTTGCCAGCAGGACCTGTGGATGACCTTTTGCGTATCTACACGGACATCACTCTGAAGGTGTAAGAAACAACATATTTCGGTCTTTCTGTAGACTGAATTTTCACTTTCCATGTATACTTAAGCTAAACCTTAGGTTGTGTTGTCAGCGATTTACTCCTTGGAATTTTATCTCGCATCCTAATTTCAATGTTCATGAATTGTCCGCTATATCTCTTGAGAATTCATAAACCCTGTACGATGGCAACTTTTTCTTCATAATTTGTAGCCCTAAGAAGGAGTCTTCTACTTTGTCTTTGTTGACATATTTTGAAATGAAACAACGGATTTATGGGTTGAGGATTACAGCCGGGAATGTGGTGATGGTTCAAGTTCTGCACCCAAAAATGCGGCAGCACTAGCCAGTGTTTCGGGACCAACACAAAGTGGTATCTGCGGCAAGTGATTGAGGAAGCTATGAATATGATCACTCGACTATAAGAGACTCTACCATGGGCCTAGAGGTGTCATGAGGGAAAAGCATCGTAAGACGGATACAGCATGCAAGGCGTGTTCGTTGATTTCAGGGGTCAGATGGAGTCCAAATGAAGACATCATCGTGCCTAGAAGGTATAATCAACACGTCAAAGGATGGTGGGAAGAGTAGCTTTTGCTAGAGCACGTAATGCAGAGGTTTTACTCGTGTTTGATACCTCGATAGCGTAGGGCCAAGTATATGAAATGCTTTCGGAACACTGCGTATACTTAGTGGCAACATGTGAAAGACATAAAAACCTGTGTAAATTCATTGTTGTCTATGCAGCTTCTAAGATGAAAATATATGTCGTCTGGACAAAACCTGCTGCAAATTGACTAGCAGGACAGCCGGAACACTTTAAGCAGTCTACAAAAACTGAAAGTTCAGACAGAAGGCTATATTCATAGTAGTTAAAGGAAAGGTGACATCATAGGAAGGACAACATGCATATAAGAAATAGTAGGAAGAAACAGGATAGTTTACATATATCTTAGGAATCAATCTAGCTAATAATCACACTTCTTATTTCGACAACAACTGTCCAACACCTCATAAGTGCGAACGATCCTTTCCTGATCTCATGGCATTATGAAAGCGTAATATATGCGGTCAGATGCGACACTAAAAGGGAATGTTCAAGCAAGGTCAGGACTGGCAGCCGATAGAGGGGCGATAAAGCTGCCGAATAGAGGCAGCATTATGATGGTGACTTCAAATGATCTAAAAAATCCTGGTGTGTCTGTCAGGCGTACAGTACGCAAAAAATTAATTTTTTTTATTGAGGCGGACTACTGGAAGCCAAAATATACGAGTTATCAACCAAGGCATGCAGCGATTTCTGGTCGATATGAACCGAAGATCATTCAATATTCGATGTGAGGAGATCTAACAGCGTGCTGCTAGTGCAGGTATCGGAGACTAACCAAAGGGTTCCACCAGCGACGACTTTTATGTCTGTATTGACAACCAATTACAAGCGTCATATAAACTGGTATACGAACCAAGATTAACGCAATTGGCGCGATCAAATGTTTTAAAGCAAGGTTAGTGAGATGCTCAAACCTACCGCCAATACTTATTTCAGTCAAGGAAATTTTGGTGATCTCGGAAGGACGTGGTTTACTGGCAAAATATCGTAAGATATTAGTAAGGCAGAAAATAATAAACGTTTGAAAGTATTCTAACGTATTAGGCAAGGCATGATTATTCATGATATGGAACTTTTTAGGCACAAGTAAATAACAAAAAACAGCCAAAATCAAAGCTAAAAAAGTCAATTTCGCCGAGCCACCACAAGCTCTTGAATTACAAATTGGTGAAGTTGGAGTTTTGTTTTACATCACAGAAATGTGTTCGTATTGCAAGCGTCAGATAAGAGACGAAACTATTGGGGGTGTTTATATAAGTGAGCTGCTTGTTATGGTGACTAGGTACGACTTTATGGACGCTTTCATAAGTGTATGGTCAAATAAGATGTCGAGAGATATTCTGGACATGGGTATTGAGCGAAAAATGCATTGGGTCAAGCAATGCATAAATACTGAACTTCCAACATATTTTCAACAATGAAGACTGGGTTTATTTAGGCCCGGGAGGTTGCCAGTTGTAAATAAAAGCGTAGGAAATGACTCCAGCACGAAAGTGGGTAGTACATGTGAATCGTCGATAAGATGTTTAGTCTTTGGTAGATAGTTTGTTTTGAATTTCTAGATACACGTGGCCGGATTTCATACTTAAGGTGGATAAGGAAACGAGCAGCTCTATATGTTGTTGATGAACGATGGAAACTTTGCAAACAGGAGTCTGAGGTACTTGAAGAAAAATCAAGGCGTACGTCAAATTATGAAAGAGGTGTTAACTGTTGCTGTTCGAGCGGTGCATAATTTGCGGTATATCAGGGCAGTATCTAATCAAAACGGGGAGAATAATTTATG
>NW_020187589.1:833336-850535 GCF_900000015.1 Plasmopara halstedii | reverse complement strand
GCAAAATAATATTTGATAGATAGCCTTTTAAGTATTAATGACTGACAGCGAAACCCTCGAATTCAGGAATTTCTATTTTAAGATGTTAGCACGTAATAAATATCTTACACAAGATATGAGGCGAGTAAATAGGGTGTAGTTAAGCCGTAAACTTTATCTCATAGACAAGTCGCAAAGGTAAAGCAACAACATCAAGAATTCTAGAGTGCGCGTGCCCGGAATCGAACCAGGGATATCACCGCCACAAGGTGAGGTACTGACCACTATACGAACCAGGGATATCACCGCCACAAGGTGAGGTACTGACCACTATACCCTGCCTGGAGAAGCAGGGTATCGATCCTTGTACCTCTCGCATGCTTAGTGAGTTCTCTACCATTTGAGCTACATCCTCTTGACCTGGTGGCGTGGGTCTGGTGGTCAATGCTCTTAGGCCTCACGGTGTGTGATGCGGGTTCGAGCCCCTCAGCGGACAAAATCGAACCAGACATCTAAAAAATGTCTACTGCATGCTAAATATTACCGACACCAGCCAAGAATGAGCTTCGGGATGGCGACTCGTACAAGACAATAATCAAAAGAAAATACCCCATTGGAGAAAAGCAATGTACAATCTTAGTCAGGGCCGAGTAGTTATAGCCGCGTAAAAAGATAATACATAGCAACTTTCAACTGAGCTACATCCTCTGGACACGCATATTTTATTGAAACACGACAATCAGCACATTGAGATACGTCATGCACCTGCTTTAACTACATTACGCGCAACGTCATTACGCATCACTCTTCTTTCAAGTGAATAATACATGCTCCAATGTAATATTCAACCGTGTCTCAAATACAAACTGTAACGGGGGTTACACGTACCCAGGTAAAGGTGTGTGTGTCACACGAGATGGGCATGATGCGACTGCACCCAAACAAGAATACGGTATGTGGCTGGCTAGCTAGTAGTTATACATGTATTTAGATTTTACTATATATATTTAGGAAAATCTATTCATTTAAATTAGGCGGCTTTGCCGCAGATAAAAATAAATAAAAATCAGTTTTGGATTTCAAGCGGAGTAGTAATTAGCTTTGGGTTAAGGCAATAGTTACTCTTGGAGTAAGCGGATTGCGATCCGCTAAACTCGTACTTGTTCTAAGTATAGATCGAAAGGTCGGTGACCGAAGTTACGCATCCTCAAAGCGCAATGCTACGGCAGCCCCGTTGCACAAACTCACAGTTTTACACTGGCACACATTGACGCACAGTCCCCTGTAATAAAGAAAGCTTTTCTACGTAATTCTTAGTCATTTATAGACGGATACTTCCAGTTCAATTTTCAATGATCATTTATTACTCATTCGCTCAGTGGCAATATTACATGGTGACTCAAGGCCAATTCACGGTGCTTCTATACCTTTACTTGAGAGCTTGTAACTATTTCCATTAAGAGAAAATTACATCGAATCGTGCTCGGTAAAAAAGCTGCACTGTCAACCGAACTTACAAGTGACACAATTTATAATTACTATACCAACTTGATTCTTTCATAGTCGAATCTTTAAAGCCTTTTAAATGTGTGGAGCACAAAATAACATAATGAACAACCTATTTTTATTGATGACTTGCTACTTTACTGTTTAATCAGTAAATTATGTAGCGAAAACCGATAGGTGACACATTTCAGATAAAATGATCATCCATTCATGGGCAAAAATATTCTATTTATTTTGCTTTACAATTGATTTTTTTTATTTTGAGGTTATTTCTGACACTACCTTTATGCTTAAATAGGTAAATCTTCTGCGGAAGCAACAGCTCCAATAGCCAACGCTATACCATATACTCCAGTAGAGTACACTAATGTAAAGATAGAGAATCCAGTAGCTAACGCTACTATCGGAGCATGACGTGCTCCGATAGTTCGAACAATCATGGAAGCTAAAGCTTCAGAAGATAAGAATATAATGTGGGAGCCAACAAGATGAATAACAACGCCCTGTAGGCATTTCTACCGTAAAAGCCACAAGGTTCAGCAGCAAACGCAGTGACGGGATTATCCGTCCAGCCTTATATGGCCCCACTGCCAGAAATATCTGCCCTTACAAGCCTGGAAGTACAAACCTTCTCCAATTTTTTTGAAGATATCAAGTATTGCGCTTTCGCCGAAGTCGTTATGTTTCGTCGTGCAAGCGCAGCGACGATATGTCCTCTGTCCTGGATCCAAGTGTTGTCGAAGATTTTCGCCAGCAATTTGAATCGCGACGCGGATCAAATATTTTTCTCAAGAATCCGTGCGATCCTTATTTCGCCCTTGCGTTCAGGTACACGTCAGCGTGTTTGAGTCCGGAGCTCCCACGCGGCGTTCCGCCAGATCTTGGTATACACACGAGATCGAGATTGTGCCAGGTACATGATATCTGATATTGCGTTAATGGCCATTGACAGCTGAGCAATTCGTCTAATTCTTTTCTGCTAAACATCAACAGGGGTGGGCGAGAGAGAGAGTAAATCTCCCCACAGTGCGCCAAGGTTTTGCGTTCCCAAACCCAAAGGGAAGCGGCGCATTGTACACGCCTACAACAAGTTGAACGCCAAACCTAGACCCCATTTTCCCTCAAATATGCCATTATCAACAAGAAGTCTTGCTCAAAACGATTTAGCGTACTTGATCTAGTAAATGGCTACTATCAACTTCAATGGATATTCCTAGATACGGCAGTGAGCACACCTAGCGGTATGCTATAGGGGTGGCTTACAATGCCAAAGGACTATCCAATGCGCCAGCGAGATTTAGTCGTCTCGTTACGCTTTTTTTCCGTCCATTGCGATCGTTCGCGTCAGTGTATTTTGATGACTTATTTGTCCATTCAATATCCGAAACAGGCAAGTTCATCTCAAACACCTTGAACAGGCATAAACGTGTATGACAGAATACCAGCTGTTTTGCCAACATTGATAAATGTGTCGGCCGAAGTACCAGTTTTGGGCTGTTTTGTCGTCGACGGTATTCGGGTAGACCCAGCGAAGATCAAAGCGATCCCAGAATGGCCCACGCCAACTTAACAGAAGGATCTGAGGAAATGGTTGGGGTTAGCCAACTATCTCCATCAGTATACCAAGGATTATGTGGAAATGGCACGCCCGTTATCGGAGTTGCTCAAGAAAGATCAAGAGTGGTCATGGACAAATGATTATCCAGTCGCCTTTGGCGAGATCAAGCACAGCTTGCAGGCGGCGCCTATAGTGGCATTACCAAATGACGATTTATCATACAATGCCGTGTGTGGCGCCTCCGAATTTTCGATAGGATGTGCATTGCTGCAGCAAGATGTTAATGCACAAGAACGTGTCATCCCGTATCAGTCGAGGCAGCTGAAGGCAGCTGAAAGGAATTAACCCGCTCACAACCAAAACTTGTTAGCAAAGAAATTTGCTTTGGTGAAGTCAAGAGTTTACCTCTCGGGGTCCAAGCCCTTCGTCGCTTTTACCGACCACGCATCGCTGCGTAGAGCAAATCAAACGCCACATTTGTCACAACGGATGGCTTGTTGGTTGTCATTTCTTATCCGAATACAGTCTGGTAGTCCAAGCAAACTATACGTGTTGGCGGATGCCTTATCTCGATATGAAAAGACAAGCGTGTCCAAACGACCCAGCTTGTGCTGTTGTCGTTAAGTGGTTGACAACCACGGATAGTTCAGTTCTATCTCCGCGAGTTCGCGGTCGAACCCTTCGATACTCCTTCGAGGACGGGTAGATGAAGGAGATGACTTTCGGGTTGTCGCGCCCGACAACGAACCCTTAAAGCACAAGTTGGTGTATGAAGTATACGATACGCTTGTCGCAAGTTTTCTCGGTCTAGAAAATACTTGTTCAGCGCCTGCACACCACGTTTGGTAGCCAGAAAGCTAGCTTGGGCTGAGAAGTACCTTCGTTCGTGTGACGTATGTCAGCGTGTGAAGCCCTCATCACACAGTCAGGCTCCATTGCAGAGTCTGTCAGTACCAGCAGATTGCTGGCGGCCCGTCTGTTTGGACTTTTTCTTTGGGTTACCCCGTGTCGCCGCCCGGTACAATAGCGTTTTGGTCTTTGTAGACCATTTAAGCAAGATGGCGCACCTAGCACCAACGGTTGATTCTGTTACTGAGGAACAGAACGCTCGATTATTTATCAATCATATCTTTCACAGCATGGATTACCACAATCAATCGTATCCGATCGTCATACAAGCTTTATAGCGGACTTTTAGCCGAGCTTATTTCGTCTATAAGGAACTCGCCTATAGATGGCCACCAAGAACCATCCAGAGACCAATGTTCAAACTAAACGCGCGCGCGTTGTAGAAGGCATTCTGCGAAGAGCTGGTGCATCGTCGCCGACGACATGTAGTGATATGCTCCCGATGGTCAAATCCGTCATCAACAATGCGGTCCATGCTTCAACTGGCTTTACGCCACTTCACATTTATAGCCTTCGCCATTCGGGATTGCCTCTTTGTCTCATGGGCACACGCAAGATTATGTTGAGGTAGGAGCTCGGCAAGCAATTGCATCACTACGCTTGACAAGCGTCAGATTCGTCAAATGATTGACAATTATATGCCTGAAAAAGCAAATGTTGTATCACGCGTACGTGATGCTATGGCAAAGCGCAGGACTTACAGAAATCCAATGCTGATACGCATGGATGTGGAGACACACATGTAAGGTGATTATGAAGTAGCCAGTACCAAGAACATAGCTGACGCCGCTGACTCTAGTCTAGGATCTTCCAAGCACATTCCCCGATACATCGATTCCTTTAAGGATTTGAAATGTGCCGGGAATGCATATACATTGGACATACCAAGCTGGATTCGTATCCATCCGACGTATAATGTTGGCTTCCTCAAGTCATACCTTAGCGATTCTTCTTATCGTACGGACTGTGCGAACGAGGTTCTTCATAGTCCGGTGAAGGAAATCGTGAACAAGAACGAACGCGTCGTTGAAACCCAAGCTGTGTCACAGCACTCTGAAGTTGATAAATTACGTCACGAAAACTTTGATTCTTCGCTTGGAACCGAGCGGCTTCCGTCCACGGAGCGGACATTGCTGCATAAACGCTCACCTTCCCATGACAAACTTCAGCTCACAGCGATTCCGTCGCCTTCGACATTGGATCACCCCTCTTCGCGATCCCGTTCGCATTTGCTTCCGAGAATACTACAACCTCGTCCAGATACGTCGTTGCGTCTATCATCTGCGAGCGTAGCACCGACGAACACGTTATCGATGACACCGCTGCCGATTGTACGACCACCGAGGGTTCAGTTTCCGGTGGTAGACCGAAACGAGGTTGCCCACTTACATATGGAAGAGATTGTGTCGGCACGCCGACACCATGGTGGGCTACAGCTCCATTTGAGTGGCTCGTCTATCCGGATTGAATAGCTTGTGGGAGCCATATTGGCAAACCTTTGCTGATTGCCGCGACACAGTTCGTGATTAGGACGTCGCTTACGCCCACTGGCTCGACTAGGAGCGGAAACGAAAGTGGAACTTTCTTCCATTGCTTGGGGTCCAACCGTGAGAGTCGACGACGACAAATGCAGTGACGATGCAGCTGGTGGATACCTCACCACGTCTCCACGACATGCAGCAATTTCTGCCTCGACCTGTCTTCCGCATACAAGTTTTGCGTATCGAAAACGCATGTCGCGCACCTTGGCGATCGCCTGATAACGACAAAAGATTTGCCGGTCGGGTTTGCGATATTTTTCAATCGCAATCGAGTTTGTGGTGTGCACCCACTCTCAGAATGCTTTGTTGGTGTCGTTAAGCGGACGCCTGGTCGTGTTTGCATCCATATTACTTCACGTACATTATAGTACGGATTGCGTGCTCCGCGATGACACGACAGCCATCGTATCCAGTGTTGGATGGTGCAAACAAACGGCTCGACGGTCTCCACCAAAATCATCGAATGACCTTTCGGATGTAGCTGCCTGATCAAGTCAAGGGACTCCTCAGATTCTTCAGGTTCGATTATTGTATTAGCGCTGGTCTTTGAAAGGCGTGGAATGTACCACACGCCGCCATTCGACAGTGATTGCGAAGCGTAATCTCAACGTGTGGCACGGGCTGCTGGCGTCGTTGTCGTTGATGCACTCGTTGGAGGAGAAGTCCCGGTCACTGACCCGTGGGGACTTTTGCTTCGGCAACGCAAGGTGGAGGAAACTCTTCCTCTTCATGGTCGTCCGCCGACATGTGGTCGTCGAAAACACAATACATAGGTTTCTGGCGGGTTGTTTCAGCTCTCCAACTCGTGGATAAGACCAGAACGAGCTGTCGTCGTCTTCGTCGATGTCTGGCTTCGAAGGCATTTTTTTCGCTTGCATGGGTTGAGCTGGCGACTTCGCTTGACGCTGACGTTGCTCTTCGGGCAAGTTCGATTTAGCTTGGTAGTTTGGCGTGTCGCATCTCTGCCGCGGGCGTGTCGCTGTCGCTGTCGCCAGGCTTAGATTGAGTCGTTCTGCGTTCTTTCCGAACAGATGCTTCGCGCATCATAGTCTCTCGCTCCACTATTGGTCCCAAGCTGTACAAGTTCTTCTTTTAGGTACCCCCTTTTTTGAGCATGTATATGTCTCATTTTGGGTAGGGTGTGGTTGAAAGGGGTTGGTAGGCTCATTACACAGTTTGTGTGGTACACACTTAGTTACTGATTGACCTAGTGTGTAGTACGCTAATTAATAAGTGGTTACACTTCGGTATATTTGTTCATATTTTAGGTTGAGATAAGCATTAGGATAAAATGACCTAAAATATATTCAGTCTTCATTTGCTCAGGACATCCAACCACGGTTGTGGGTAAAGGGGCGCGGTCGACAGTTACGGGAGAAAAGAAAAATCTCGAGGTAATGCTATCTCAGTACAAGAGTGCGTGTAACCAGCTGATCCTTTGCACTTTGCCGGAAGTGGCAAACTGGGCAAAGGCTACAACGCATGCGGCCAACATTCAGCCTGTTGATACGTTTTACGCGTGTGTAAATATAAGAACCCAATATTATATGCTGAGTCACCGGTACATCACGCTTACCATGCAGTCCTTCCGAGATGGCCACACATAGGAGTAACAAGTGGCTCACACAGTATTCCTTACTTAGGTTTTAATCAAGGGTAGCCACTACACGATGGGGTTCATGTGAGTTGGTTGGTGTTCTAATACAGCAAGGCCTGAATTGTAGAATAGTGGTGCGGAAGTGAAACTGCGCGCGCTAATGGATCGCCAAATTTGAGCTTTCAAACTCCTTCGTTGTAACGGTTTATCAACGTTACACACATTGGGTCTGACTCATACGCTGTACGTATCGCCTCATCAAAATTGTCAGCTCTACTATCGTGGCATGCGATAATTTATGGTTAAGGCAACGCAAAAATGCACTTACCACTTTGAGCCAACTCAGCTCATACCTTACCACAAAGGTATAGTCGGCAAACAGGATAATCACCTAAACATTCCTAATGAGACATGTGGCGGCGACGTTGCTGTGCGCAACGACACAATATAATATCTAAAGATCACAAATGGCATTAAGCCCAGCATTTGTACCTTGAAGCTGTTGAGGGCATACCCCAATGCACGTAACTCCTTGGTATGAACAAGCCAATTCTCGCTGTCGCTTTGATCTTTCGAGACTCAAACATGATCGCACGTTTATGCCTGGCAGTCCATTTGACATTCTTTTCAAGGTGAATGGTGTAAAGACATGTCTTGATACACTATACATGTCCAAGTAGCTGGACAGGTCAATCCACTTCCGCAAGTCCTATCAAGCCAGTGGCACCGGCAAATTTACGATGACCTCGGTCATTGAAACAATATTCCGCGATCATGGTATCTGGATAAAAATTTGGAAAAGGGATCTTATCGGCGCCAAATGCACGCTTGTTTAAACTACTTATTAAAATAGCATACATTTGAGGAAACGGCTTTGTGCATAGCCACGATGAGGTCCAAAGAGCTGGATCACCAAACCAGTATTTGTCGCCGGCACGTTGGATCGTTCTTTAGCGTTTTTAGCCACTCCTGAAGCATCCCGCACTGATCAATCATCATTTATCGCTGTATCTCGTAAGCATTAATATTATGTATGATTAAAAGTATGGACATTGAGAAAGTTTACCCGGCGATGTTTCTAGCAGCAAGTCCTTTGTAGAATTGATGTTTGAGCGAAAGTTATTGCCGCAATAGCTTGTTTTAACCAAGCAAATATCTCCACATACTATTAGCTCTATATAATGCAACATGCCAGCGAGAGGTGGGATGATCGATTTTAATTACTAACCCTGCTTTGAGCTATTCGAGCGAAAAGAGCGTGAACAACGTCACACCGGGACATTGATGTGTGTCGCAGAACAATGTCAATTTGGTGTTGCATTTCCCGGTCAGGAGGCAATAAGCATGGTAAGATTCCTGTCGCCAGATTAGGATACTTGAGGGTAGATGATTTGCTCTTCAAACTCGTTGCTTAAAAGTATCCTCAACAGCATGTTTATCCATAATGGAAGATCGACTCAGCTTGTGCTTCGGTCCTAACCGCTTAATGAACTTGCCGTCTCGTAGTACCTGCAACACATCTTCGCAATATATTTCAATACGATCATAATGACCTTTTACCGGTGATGTTGATGAGGGAGTTTACAAACTTTTGGCCTTCCTTATTATTCCGTTTACGAGTGAATAATCGTTCCTACCACTGCCCGTGTGGCAATCCTGCTTCGCCCAGCGGGCCCGTCACACGGTAGTTCTGGATCAGCTGAGCCATCACATGACAAGAATGATCTCTCCTCCAAAACATCAGCACCTGGACCATCTATTCGCGACTTGCGGTTGCCATTGATATTTACCTGCACTGGTTCAAGACACTGCGAGATCCTTTTGCTCTCTACCGGTCTAGCAGAGAAATCAACAGCCTGAAACATTTCCCTATCAGACTCGTGATTTGCGATCGATTTTGTCTGTGTTATCCTGAGACCACGGTCGGCTGGTACTTCTGCCTTCCGAACTCTGCTCGGGGCACTCTGCTACTCTGTTTGGACAGTAATCAACCTGAATGGAAGGCATGACAATTTGTGCTTACGCCAAAACCACTCCTTCTTTCTGACAGAGGTGAGCTAATGGCTCGTCAAAGCTCCATCAAAGTAGAAGTGTGTGGCGCCAAATTTCTTTGAGCCCCAGTCGGTTTAAAGCTTGTGGTGTTTCAGCCATACCATACTTAAAAAAGGCTGATATTGGGAACCTAGGTTCATGATAAGACAATGTTCACACTGTCGCATTTCTTAAACTCACCCTTAGATCCAACATATCTTTGACAGTTTTGATTGTGTCACTGTCCAGGATGCAGGTATACTTCATCCATATTCAATATTTTTAATGCCAAACTCACCCTTAGATTCAACAGATCTTTGACAGTTTTGATTGTGTCACTGTCTCAGGATGCACGTAGACTTCATCCATATTCAGTATTCTTAATGCCTCCGACTCCAAGCTGCTGTTTTTGACGGTCGCGCCAGATGCTCAACGCTTTATGGTCAATCCAACTTCTTCACGGTCTTACACAGTAGGCCGACTGACGCCTGCTTGACCTTGATAGTTTTCTTCGAGGGGTTTGACGACCAGCAACATTTGAGATCCCGAATCGTGAGTTTTCTCAACCAGAAGCGTAGAGGGTATACAAGGCGTTGATGCTTTGTAATAGCGCAGATGGAACATCTGTGAGTATTCCAGAACTGATCAGCAGCAAAAAAATATTTCTTCCTCCTCACCATGGCTGGAGTCCATCGCATCAGGTACGATTGGCGGACCTCCATTTTCGGCACCCTCTACATCCCTCGCAAAACCAAAATCGCAGGCCCCATTCAGTACCACACCGATAGTTCAATTGAAAAAGGAAAGGTGAGTGCAAGAATAATTAGTGCGATGTGCATACATCTGGAGACCCCATGGCGATGGTAGCTGTATCCACATTTCAGAAGAGAATATGACGCCATTGCGACAATAAAAGTTGTTCATACCGGAAATAGTCTTGTGATTCTTGTCCCCTTGGTAGGTAAAAAAGAAATTGTAGCAATAATTATCATAAGCACACCATGTAGGTGTTTCGACAGAATCCATTCAGCCGATTTCATCATAATCGCGCTAAATCGGTCTCTCCACTTGTATTTTTACATGGATCTAAAGAGCGCCATGCGATATTTGACTGTAAGTGGTCGCATGGAAACAGCAGAGAATTTACGTGCAGTAGCATGATCTTTCATCATCAAAATTGAGCGTGTTGCTGCTAGACCAAGCTCACGAGATCGTGACACATGTTAGCTCTTTCCATCTATCCGAGCTCGTCTTGAAAAGCCCAGATCACAACTGCAATCCCTTGTATCAAAATGTTGACAATGTGTGCGGCATTCTGTAGACTGCTTATCGCTGGTGATTAAACTCCGAGCTTACTCTCAACAATATTTTCATTTTTCTTAATATGATATCTAGCATTAAAGTTGCCATGGGTCAAGCATACATTTGAACTGCTTTGCTTGCTAGCTGACGTAACGCCCAATAGGAGAACCTAATGCTGTATGCTTCTCGGAGGTCAATGCCACAAGGAGTTTCAATCACTCTATACCAAAAATGGGTTTGCATTCTGAATCCAGACCTAGAGCCATATACCGTTAGGCGCCAAGTTTTCAGACATAACATAATTACGTCCGGCGTTACAGTGAGTTCACGCGTTGCGAGACACACGGATGTGATATCCAATTTTGGCACGTTCAATACCAATATGCACTGTCATTCAATTTCTGATATTCGCGTGCTGTGCAATTATGTACGATACTCCTCGATATAATCATGATATAAACAAACCCAAGACGTTGATAAATTAATGACCAAGAACACTGGGTTACGCTCACCACCTCTGTTGAGTAAAATCGTTTCCTTTACCCATGGCTCGACTAGCCTCAAGTTCTCGATCGAATATATAACTTAGTTTACCTCAAGTAGGCCTACTGGACTTGTCATTCTCAGGGGTAGGGTTCGGTTACTCTTCTTGCTTGATAGACCGGCTCCTTATTCGTTACAGTTAAGAGCAAAAGGAGCACAAAAGTCACAGATCACTTGATCTGCCGACAAAAAAGATCCTATGTGTACCGCTAAGCTGCTTTGCAGCCGAGCTATATCTATTTTCTTTTTGAGTGGGCGAGGTCCACCGCCTCAAGCAAACTCATAAAGCTTATATCTCTAACATCCCATCCGACCTATGCTGCAAGATAGCTAATTCCGCAATCGGCGTGGTACTGGCAGTTTGCGTGAAAGAGGTAGGATGGACTCGGAAGGGCTTTAGACTCGGGTAAGTATGTACTACGTGCTAATGAACCTTACAGTTCTGTCCACATGTGCAAATATGATATTGTTGACACTGAAACATCTACGTTACACCTCTGTGTGATTTTTAATAATCATAGATATCGGCATTTCTAAAGATTATAGGACTCCGTAGAGAAGATGTCCGGACTCAAAAACATATTATTATCAGACAGTGTTAAGAGCACAGAATATCTATAATTCGAGAAGGGTTATTTCTGGATATCAATTACTCTTGAATTCGCTTAGCAACCTAGGCAGCTTGTTGCGGTGGAGTTCTCGGGTCCACTCCTGAGTGCGGATTATAGAACCAATATTTGTGCGCTTGATAATACAGACTATCTACGTCATAACTTTTTTCTGTGCGTAGTACTTGGTAACGTGTTGAGCTTAGCAGTACTCATAATCCGTTGAACGACTGAATCGTGAAAGATTGTGTTACTGTTAGACAAGAACAGGGTTCTTCGATAATGTTTTCTTTGGAAAACTAGATTCGCCCGAATTTTAGTCAGATGTTGATCCCAAAGAACTCAGAGATCTGGCGGTTCAATGGCCAGTTGTGAAGTCGCTCGACTGGGGGCGTTCACTAGCTATGCGTATAACCCATTTTGAAGTGCCCTGGACTGGCGCCGGACAAGCACAAATGGCATCGACCATAAAGCCGCTGATGCTAACCGTCCGGTCCTTTGAGGAAAGAGACAAAACCAGTTGCTGGAAGGGAAAAGATGAGATGACCACGAGCACAAAATTCTTATCATGGAGCATCAGCGCATCATGCATGCGATCATTGAATGGAAAGGCAACGCGCTATGATGATCTCTGGTGTGCAATTTATCTGTGGAAGAAGCTGCCCGCTATGGAAAGAATTGTAGCGATTAGTCCGCACCGCCAAACCAGGAGAGTCAGAGGCGCTAGAACATCTTATCCACGTGTTGAGAAAGGCAAGACCTAGCAGCTAATTTCCAGGGGTTAAAATCTCTTATTTTCGCAATGGCGTCATGGATGTGATGAGAGCTACCATCGTCATGGGGTATCCGAACGTACGTACCTCGCACCAATATGTCTCACGCTCATCTTACCTCTGTCGATGAAGCGTTCGGTTTTGCATTGAATGCAAGATGCAATGATGATTTGGCAAAGAACAGATATGGTGCTGAAGGTGGAGGTTTGTCCATCGCACCTGAGGCGATGGAGTTTAGTCATGCTGAGGAGGGAGGGGACAACTTGCTGAGTCGCTCCACGATACTCGCAGATGTTTCATCTGCGGTATTACGAAGCATATGCACCTTGTGTGTCCTCTTCGCCCTCGGATGAGAGGACCCAAGGTCGTGCTCCCAAGCATAACTGGCCGAGAAACCCTTCGCAAAGAAATATCGAGGTCAAGCAGGCATCGGTCGACCTACTTGGGACAAAGCGAGTTTTATTGTACCCCGTAGGGATCGTCGTAAATTTAATCTTATATTTAAATGAAAGAATTCTGAGAGAAATGAGTCTCACACAGCACGTTTATATTTTTTGGCGGTGTAAGGCCGTGGAGGATATTGTTTAACCACAATGCGTCGAGCAATTGCGTACGAGGCGCAACAGCCGAATAAAGTAGTCGGTACGCGAAGACGTAAAGGATGCTAAATATGGATAATGTATCCGTACGACCGCTGACGGGGACACTATTAAAACTGTCAAAGATCTGCTGAAGTTTCAGGTAAGCTTCAAGAACTGCGACAGTGTGAACGTTGTATCATCTTGGACCTGGATTTGAGACATGAACTTATCATAGGTATGGCGAGGCTGTAATACCACAAGCCATGTATCGACTGAATCTCGAAGAAGTTTGGTGCAACACACTTCTCTTTTGGTGAAACTTTGGCGAGTCATAAACTCACAGCTACTTGGAAGGAGAAGCGAATTTGGCGCAATCTTAAAAATTGCCATGGCTTCCGTGCAGGGCTTTTATTGTCCAAAGAGACTAACAGATTATCTCGAGCACAGTTAGGGAGGCAAAAGGCTACTATCCTCAAGATAGGAAATTGTTAGTGCTTCCAGAGTTTATTTTCTGTGGGGTGGTATTCATACGCTGTAAGTTGCTATCTTTGTGGCACGGCCGGTGAACCGAGTCGGAATGCCCGATGTGGATATCAATACCACAGAACGGCTTACGTGTCAGCGACTTTTAATCGTCTGGTGGCCCAGCTGTTCAGTGTTTAGCGTAATCATGCATGGACCATTTCGTTATGTTTCATTCGTTCATAGTCGCGAAATATAACAAAGATCAATGTGGATAATTGCGTTAAACATGTGTAAGTAGACCTCGGGTGTATGCTTTTAATCAATAATTTGACAATATAAACAAGTGTGCATTCGGCGCCAACAAAATACCTTTTCTAGATCGTTTTCATCAAAAGCATACATGCGGGTGGATTTTTCAAGGAACAAAGCCATCGCAGATTAGGACGCGGGAGTGGCTTGATCTAGTCAGCCAATAGGACAAGTATAGAGTTGATTTTGCCATCAGGATTTGTCTCTTCACCATTCACCTCAAAAAGAATGCCAAATGGTGCTGAAGTGTGGTAGAAAGGCGACCTTAAAGTCTGACAACGAAAGTCTCATCCGTACCTTGACGCTGGCTCTTCCGAATCCAGATTTGCCATTTATGCTGTCTGTGACGACTTAGCCTTGGCCTTCGGATGAAATATTTTGGAGAAGACATCGCTAGGAATAACGATCACTTTGAGTCGCGATACATCAAAGCGACAGCGAGAAATTGACTTGTTCATGTCAAAGCTATACTTGCATCGGAGTATGCCCTCAATAACTTCAAGGTGCAAATACTGAGGTTAATGCCATTTGTGATCTTTAGATATTATGCGTCGTTGGACACAGCAATGTCGCCGCCACATGTCTCATTGGGAATTTTTAGGTGGATATCCTGTTTGCCGACTAAACCTTAGTTGTAAGGTATGAGCTGACTTGGCTCAAGTGGTAGGTGCATTTTCGCGTTGCCTCAACCATTAACTATCGCATACCACGATAGGGAGCTGCCAATCTGATGAGGCGATACGTACAGCGTATAAGTCAGACCCAATGAAGGTAACGTTGATAAGACCTTTACAACGAAAAAGTTTGAGAGCTCAAACTATGCAATCCACCGAAGCGCAAAGTTTCACGTCTGCACCGCTATTCTACAATTCAGGCCTTGCTGTATTAGAACACCAATCAACTCACATGACCCCCTGCATGTAGTGGCTACTCATGATGGGGACCTAAGTAAGGAATGCTGTGTGAGGAACTTGTTACTCCTATGTGTGGCCATCTCGGAAGGACTGCATGATACGCGTGATGTACCGGTGACACAGCATATAAATTTGGGTTCTCATATTTACACACGCGTAAAACGTATCAACAGGCTAAATATTGGCCGCATGCGTTGTAGCCTTTGGCCAGTCTTCCGGTTCCGGCAAATCATAAACACGAACTTTAGTGTCGGTCTTCTAAGAAATGCTTCTGTTATATCGAAATTGTCATCTTTGTGAACCCTGCTAATAAGACTTGCTGCGTCGTGTCAAAATCCGTGCTCTTAAGTAAAGCTTCGTCGACTACCCTTCAAGAGGCTTGCATCCGAGTGGTCATGTCAGCACTGACCATCAAAAAAAATATATCAAAGGAATGCTTTGACGATGTGCTGAAAACATTTCCTCGAAGTATTTGAGCGGAGCCACGCGGCTAAGAAAATTGCTCATAGTCATTGAGTTTTGTCTATACAGGCTAGTACATGCCTTCACAGACTTTCTTTTATTGTTTCGTAAATGGTTGGACAAACTTCGCGCCCCATTGGCATCTCCAAATAATGTCTTCGGCCTATGTGGGTGTGGGACGGTCGATACGATTCGACTTCGGAGTTTGAACTAGGACGACTTATGATGTCAAGCCGCGAGAGATTCGTCATCCGCTAGCATTGCTCGATAAGCAATCGGTCGTCAAGTTATACATGGATCATTGAGTGAGCGGCTATTACACCAGAGTCATTCCTAGTTTCTGGTGAATTGGGTGGGATACCTTCATTTGCAAAGTACATGATAGTTCTATTTTGTTAATGTTGTTCTGGCGCCGTTGATGATTACGGCTCGATATACAGTCGGCCTTCATTTCCGTTGAAATAAGTACCATGGTAGCTCGCGGTGGCGTGCTTCTCTCTAGTGACCAGAGGACAAGCTGATCGTGAGTACGACATATAGTCCGTTACCAACAGATCTGGTTAACGGAGGCAAGTAACGCCATAAGCAGCAGGAGAAAAAGTGATAGTTTTCATCTTTTCGCCCGCATCGAGTTTTGTTCTCTTAAAAGTCAAGCACTAGCGAACGCTCTAGACAGATATACGCTTCACCGAAACTGGCTTACAACTCTCAAAGATTGGTGACACGACAAATTTTGCCAATTCAGTAGGCAAACTGAGTACGAAACACTCCGAGATTCTTGCCAGCATACTTACATCTTTTAATAGAGGTACGTTTTTTTTCAACGCCGACGCTCTAAGCGCAGAAGGTACACCTGAGAAGTGATAGCGCGTGGAGCTAGAAAGCGCTCGCTGAGAGCTTTGCTTCATTTTCGGTGTGATCGAAGCGCGCACACGCATTGTCTAAGAAGGGCTCCACCCCAGAGGATTTAGCAACTTATAGTCGCTCAAAATCGTAATTACGATGCGATGAAATAGCTGAGAGTCGGAGTTATGAAGATGAACAAGCTTTGCTCTCTGACTAGGCCCAGATCGCTGATGCTGAGCAATTCATCACCTTCGTCGGGGAGTTGCAACACTACCCACCGTGCGAAAAGAGTATGTAGTATTCACCCTATACAGATTGGAAATTGAGCGTACTTAAAGATCAGCCTTGGGAACCGGCTCGGACATTCGCTACCAGGAGAGGGCGGGGGGGTGAGTCAGGACTCGGAGAATCGCTGCAACTGTTTAACCCGAAGTAAAACACCTAGCCAAGTCCAGCTTTGAGGACGTTAGTCGCGAGGTCCGCGCCTTTCTCGAACGCTCGCTGAGCCATGTCTTAGAGCGTACAGGAAAGCACAACTGATGCAAATGGCATTTTATGAGCAGGCACTGTTTGGTACAAATAGTGGAGAGCTACGTGGATGCTCATCAGCGCACGTATATGCACAATGTCTTAACGACAAAAGCCATAGAGCCCCATTCAGGTCTACATTTCCACGGGAGAGATATAACAGGATATGAACCATCGCGTCGCAATCCCTACCAAGCTAATTTTTAAATAAGCCGATGCGTCAATACGGATGATAAGCTCAACTTCTCTCGCACCAACTCGGTCAACCTACCGTCTTGTAACCCTTTGCATACACAATCTAAATATTTTTCATCAAGCCAAAAGAAAATCATTTCGCTGAATAGAAATGGGAGACTTACTTGCCTCAATACAACCAGGATAGGAAAAATGACGTGGAGTCCTGTAAGCCATCCGTCATACCTTTTTTCTGCTCCACAATTTATATGTAAATGAGCAAATAGTGTACCTATCTGAATAACTGGTTCATTCTTTGTCTAGTGCTGCACGTGGATAGGGTTACTAGCTTCTAGTGCAAGTCCAAGTACCCAGGCATCCCTGACCCCCCCCCAACCAAGACGACGGATCGAGAATCTTGACAACACAGTCGTCGTCTGCGCTCGAAAGAAAAACGGGCGGCCTGAGCCCAATTCACAGTCAGGACGTTGTGGTTGAGCGGAATGGGAGGGATGTTCTCTTTTGAAAAACTCACCGGATTTTAAGGATCCGCTCTGGCAAGGTTGCTCTGGC
>NW_020187589.1:831367-833326 GCF_900000015.1 Plasmopara halstedii | reverse complement strand
CCTGGGATTTTTAATGTAGCTGGCTTTGATCCGATCATATCGCATTCATTCGCACATTTAATCGTAGTTCCAGATTCTACATGTTTGTTGGGGCCAAATCGACTTCGATATCACTCCTGATAAACATCAAGTAAATGATATACAAAGATGTGATTGAAAATTCGAGTTGATTGAGTAGGGATGGGTTGCAGGACTTAGTTTTCTCAAACAACAATATTATTCTATCCTATTCGACTTATGCATTGCAGGCGTCAAACTGCGGAACACAAAATATATGACAATAAATGAGCCACCCTTCTTCGAAACATCAGCTATAACCATGCAATTGTGAGATCATTGCAAGCAGGTTAGCGAGAATGACCTCCAGGTATGTAGAGGTGGGTCGTTGCTGTCTACTCTTTCTTCTTGATAGGGTATAGCAAGGATTGAGCGTGTTGGCGGTGTGCATTGGTTGATAAGTGTTAAGCCTAAACCTTCTGCGAGCTAACGAAAGAGCGCTTTTGAGATTCCATTCTCTCTGGAGAGAGCAATGTCAGTCTGTGACAAAGTACGAAGTTTGAATGCTAGAGCTCATGAAACGCATGATACTGCCGACAGATGTGCCACATCAGCAGTCGCCTTATAGAATCACAAATACTTTTAGACGGCGCGTTAGGCAGGCAATGGAAGGTTGTACGATCTACCCGATGCTTGGAGAATTAATGTAAATACGCATGCAAACGGCTCCCAAGTTTGAAACAGAGGAGGAAAGGTGAAGTGACATTCATTATTATAGCTAATAATATATAGCTAATCATAATAATGAATGTCGCTAATCATAATAATGAATGTCACTTCATTATAGGAGGAAATATTATTAGCTATTATTATTAGCTATAATAATGAATGTCACTTCACCTTTCCTCCTATTATAGCTAATAATATACGTAAGTCAACGGTCCGCTGGAAGCGACCAACACGCGTGTCGGTTAGACTTTGCCTTCGTCAGAAAGTGTGTGTACACGCACGGGCGATTTCCATTACAGCTCCTAACCTATAACGATGTAGATTCATCTGTTGCAGTGCTAAAATGAAAAAGTAAGATTGAATATACTGTTTCCTCACAAGCATCTACATTCTATAATCCTGGTAAGTTTGATTGGTTCGTCGTGAACGTTCATATTATCAATATCCACTGCAAGTTGACTTCGTGTACCATATCAATCTGTGACATGGTACCTCAACATGGCCATCATGTTTTAACGAAGTCTAAGCTAGACTGAGTTTACGTAAGTCAACGGTCCGCTTTCAGCCTCCCTATTCTGATAAGTACATCAGTGCTATAACAACAGAACAGAAAGAGGATATACAACTATACAAGGTGTAAAGTTAATAGCCGATACAAAAAGTATGTGGTCTACACAACATGAGTAATGGGACCTGGCCCATGACAAACGCCAAAAACGCCAGGACCCAACGTCATCCTCCCAGACGAGAACTTTTTCACATGAAAGTTTATGCCCGAATGACACTCACCCGAAAGAGCTCTATGGACCACGTTCTCGTGGAGCCAGAGTTGGCAGTGCAATGGAATACCCCGCAGTGGAAAGTCGCAAATGTGAAGAATCTGGCTGTGACAGTCAGAATGCTCTCCCTAACTTACTATTTTATTGTCCGAGAGTGCATGACGGCTATGGAAGCCTGGAAGCTGCTCAAGACATTCTTCGCTGAGAAGACTCTGCATAACAGAGTGCAACATAGCAAGCAAATTCAAGAGATTATGATGTAGAGCGGCGCAAATCTCATGGACCACATGTTGAAGTTTGTTGGACTCTGCCTGAAGTGTAGCGCAGCAGGTGATGATCTGGTCGATGATGATAAGCTAGTGCTTCTAGTGGGAAGCTTGTCATACGAGTACGACGCCAAGGTTCGTATCATTGAAGCGCACATCAACGGGACATTATTAGTGCAGCGGGGCTT
>NW_020187589.1:816213-831357 GCF_900000015.1 Plasmopara halstedii | reverse complement strand
TCCTATGGTCCGGAGATTCGATCGCGCAACGTGTGCTGATAGCTGTTCTTCTAACACATAAGGGATGAAGAGAACCCGATGTATTTGCTTGGCGTTCGTCTCATTGTACAACTGAAAGCAATAGAAAAAAAACGTTTGATTTTATGGGCCGTGATAGGATCGTAGAGCTCATCATTTTGTAACAACCTATGGGCCAGTCAATTCCTGCTCTGTAAACTCTCTTTTTAGCATTGTCAACACAACCACGTCGTTTGTAGTCAGATGTAGATGTATACGACCTAGTACTATACAACGCGGTTTGCTTGAACGCTAACGATACATTAATGCTTTTACGTTAGTAAGGATTGAGTAAAGATGTCTTGACGAGAAAGAAAAGTGTTGTTTCGTGTACGACTACTACTGGCCAACCAGTCCATTGGGTTCGCAAGTACGTAATTATTTTTGTACAACACGTACAACCAGCGCCATCGCCATAGTCTTTACCCAGTACCGAGAGAGCATTTATGGACTTTTCTTCATTTTGCTTGCGTTCAAGTTTACACATTTGGTGCGCAGTTTGAGTTTTCAACTGTTAACCATTTAGGGTCCCATCAGTCAAATTGTTTCTTTCAACCTTGTACTTTGTTCGATTCTGCATTTGAAATATGGATGTTATTTTTGAGCGAGTACGAATGATCAAAATTTGCTGCTGCAACTGTGAGCATGTCAAGCAGACACAGTCTAATGGTGTCCAAACAAGACACTGTCCATTGAGAACAAACCCACCGCTGACGATGGGTGCACCGCAAAGCATTTACTCTGAGCGGTATGATATACACAAGCGATGAGCAAAAATGTAATTTGTGAGAACACATTAAGCACAAAAAGATGTTTATGATCTCAAAATTACACTGTCAACTAATCAGAGTAGCTAAGGTCACTTAACGACGATATGGCATTCTTCTGAATGTAGACAAATACAAAGAGGTCGTTACAATCGATCAGCCAGAAGGCTCTGTAAATGGATATGGAGACCCTTGTCAAAGAGAAGTAAATCAATTTGTTCAGAACAAACACGATAATGTGAAAACCCAATATTTTTTTCGTGGGAATAAAACCGAAAGAAAAGGAGAATGAAAACTAAACTTAGGTAGCATGAATTCCTTACGAAACTTGAAAGCAAAGCTTGACATGGGTAGTCTAGTAAGTGATGGTGTTAGATTTGACCCAGTCACGGACCGACGACACGCGGGCACACACCGCAGGAATGCCATCCAAATTGTTATCGGGAGCGCGGCTAACCAAACCGATCAGCACATCATCATCTGGTCCCTTCTCATTTTTAAGAATGACCGGACCACCGTGGTCACCGTAAGCGACACCCTTTCCCTTTTCACCACCGGCGCAGAAGAATGTTCTGTCGATGAAATCAAAGTGTGTCGTATTACGGCATCTCTCGCTCTCCCACACCTCAAGTTCGACGCGTTGAAGCACTTCAGAGTAACCGTAACCGTTTGACGGATCAGTACCACCCCATCCCATGGCTGTGACCCAGTCTCCTGTCTTGAGATTTTTGGATGAATCTTCACTCATCGGCAGTTGCACAGGAGCATAATTGGAAGTTCCATCAAGCGTTAGAATGGCAAAGTCGTTTCGACGACCGGGGTCCTCATACTTCGGGTGTTTTAGAATCGACACCACCTTCAATTGCTGGCCATCTTCCCTACCTCTGTTAAAGAACGTACCCAGGGACACGTAATAATCTCCTTGTCCGACGCAGGTCGCAGTAGTGAGCACGTGCTTCGAGGAGACGAGTGCGCAGCCACAAACAGCCTCACTATCAGCCGAGAAACGCACATTGCACGTGTACGGTTTGGAGCGCGGGGGTTCTTGTTTCCCCCCAACGATGGCGCTAACCGATCCAATAGCTAAGGACCCAAACAAAGCGGTGAAAATGACTTTCATGGTTGTGATGGATTTTAGATTGAAGGTGATGTGTGCTGTAGGAAGTGAATCCGAAAATGAATTTGTAAATGAATCTCGTAAGCCTTGACAACGCAAAGCGTTCAAAAGGGAACCATGTTAATTATGCTCATGGTGTGGAGACATGTGGATGAGAGTGGCAGCAGATGAGTGCGGCAGATAAGTACCATATAAGATAATATTGGTGGACAGGACTATTGGAATCCTTTTTCCTGTCCTGGTCAATCAGCATTTGAGAGGTACAGTGGAACTTGTCCTGAAAAATTGATCTTTTGAGGGTTCCTAAGAGAAGCATAATTTTGTTTGTATATATTTCATGTAAGAACGAAAAATAATTCTGTGACCAATATCTTATTATAATCGCTGTGCACGCTATTGAAGCAGTTTTCTAAATGTTTTTATAAATTTAATAATCCATCAAGAACTACCTGGACTGCGTTGACGCCTCATTTGTTCAAATAGCTTAGCTCCATTCTCTACACTATTATCAGCTTTGATGGGGGAGATGCGGTTTCTAGGAAAGCCATGTCAGTTGTGACTTGCTAATCACATTTTCGTGAGCTCCTTCCCATCATGAAAAAAATTGTAATGTTTACAGGATTACGGACTCGTACCTGCAAGATTTATCAGAAGAAAGCCTTGATTTTCGCATAAGTCGTTCCACAAGAAATCCTGAATTTGCAGTGCACCACGAAAGCATATATATGTCTAAAAGGTGCATGATTAGGTCTTTCAATTATACTTGCGGGTCTCAGCTTTCTTTCCAGGTACCAGAAGCTTTTGAAAACACCACGGCGAACTTTCCTGTTTGGTATAGCGTAACTAAGAATTCTTTAACATCGAGGATTTTTTCAGATAGCAGGATCAAATTTTACTGCTGCGCTATACCAGAGATGAACCTCTTCAAAAGAATGAAATATTGTTTGGGAATGAAGCTCCGACCAGTGAGCACAGAAGTACGACCTAATCATGCACTTTTTAGACATAACAATGCTCCTATGGTCAAAACGCCAGATTATTCGAAAAGACTGGACTTTTGTTTGCAGCTCCAGAATTTTAAGTGGAACGACTCATGCGAAAATCAGCATTCAGTACTACCTTTCCTACTTCTAAGTCTCGCAGGTAGAGTCCGTAATCCTTTGAGAACAACAGACTTTCTAACGATGTGGAGGAGAAAACGAAAATGCAATCGTATACAACAGCAACACACAACTGATATGGCTTTCCTTATCAAATCTCAGTGCATACCTCACATACTAAAATCAAGATAGAAGTATCCTAGGCAAAAAGTACACCCTTTAATTATAAGTATTAGAGTGACATGCTGCTGCATTTATGAAAAAAATCATCAGGTGAAACAAAGGAATCCGCTGAGCACAAGCAGTTTCTGACACTGTACATCGTATTGTACAAGAACAACAGCAACCCTTTTTTCGATCTCGGCTTTTTATGCTTTTGGCTACATCATTGAACTGAGTTGGTGTAAAAGTCATTGAATCGAGCCGACACTTTTTCTGTATGGGATCCTACATAAATTCATGTATAAAGTGTTGAATGGTCCAACTCCAGAATTGGCGGTATGACAGCCTACTAGTAACATAGCATTTTGCAGCTAGCACAGGATAAAGAAGCGTTTTCTTCGCACGCAAAGTCTTAGGTTGAGACAGGGTTTCCGTACTCTTTGGAAAAATTCATGAAGTTTGACGAGAGAGCAGAAACGCGAAGTCGAGCATAGAGGGATTAGACGGCAAATTTATTGGTGCATGCCGCATAATGGAAATGCCTCTTAATTTTTTGTCCTGTTTGCCCAGGATGCTTTTCTATTATTTAAGGTAGGGGGGACTGCGCTTAGCATCGGGGGATCTGTTATCAGCAACTCACAGCCGATTTGTCCTTTCTGGAAACTGCATTTTCCAATTTAAGCTGATGAAACTATAAAGAATGAGGATTATGTTACGACAGCAAATCAAAGCGTCAACTCAAATCGAGAAGTACTTATAGTGCTAACGGACGGCCTTTATATATTTCAGCTGCACTATGTATGAGACAGAAACTTCGTGTTCAGTAGCTTGTAATATTTGGTGGTAAAGCTCAAATTCGCAAAATTATTGGATCAAGAATTCACTATAAGCAAAATGCATTACAAATTTACGAGGGAAAAATGAATTGCTCCATACCAATCAGTGACTCAATATTACCCTCTTAGTAAGAATATCTGCAAGAAGCCATGGGTTGTAATAGTCCCGTTTCCACCGTAATCAAAGTAATATGCCATCCATTGGCCGCACCCATGCACAAAACGACCAGGATGGACATGTTTCCGTCGCAAAGAGTCATGACTTGATTTTTTTGCTTTAAGATTCACTTCACCATCACATCGAATGGTAAATATTTTCGTCGCTTTGTTCGAGTCCTACGTGGCTACGAACTTGTCGCCCCAGCTCACGTGTTCATTACATGCGTTGAACACGGGCTCTACCTAGCCATCATTGGAAGCACAAGTACCACTTCCGTGCAGCTAAAATATAGCAGTCCTGGCGATGACTCATTTAAAGATTCGGATACTTCATAGCGCGAATCCATGTTGAGCTCGAGGAGTGGGAGAGTAGAAGACAAGTCAAATACTTATCAGTGACAAAATATTGTTTATGCGTCGGCTGTGAGGGAAAGAGTGCCAAATTCGGTGACCACGGATTCTTAGATCATCAAGAACCAAATGATGACATGAATGTCGCTGTACTGATCTACGCTGCCATCAATAGTTAATTCAGCGTATGCGCACGTGTCCGCTGTAAGTTGTATCTAGAACTACTTCTTACTAGGCTATTCATGTCAAACATGTTTCCTAGTGACTCAACTATTGTTCTCGCTCTGCTTTTTATTTGCGAAGTAATTGTTAGGAACAAGTAAAGTATAAATCTTATGTATCAAATTTCTGCCAAGCGCAGCATCTTAATTACCAAGTTGTCTTGTTGCCCGTTGATATTATTGAGCAAGCCCTATTTTCCAAAGCGTCACACATAAATCGTCAGCAATTGTTAACTGAATGATCCATGAATACAATGTGCTTAAGTTAAGGTATTACCTTGTTATGATTCTCAGTCTCTTCATTGGTTTGAAAGGCTACGAAAAGCAAGCGTAGAGTATGACGGCTAGTGCGTCGTCATCTTTGGCACTACACTGTTTCGTAATACAACTTTGCAGCGATTTGTAGTCAGTGTGATCAACGTTCCATACTTACCACCCGGTTCTAGTAAAGTTTAGAGCTAAACTTTGAAACGAATAGATAACAGTAAGGTACAGTAATCAGTTGAAATTATTTTGTCATGACTTTGTTGTATGATTTTATTAACAAAATGCTACCACCTCGTATATAGAAGGCAACGTTTGAGTCAAAGCTAAAAACGGCGAGGTTGGACTCCGTTTAACCAAAATCGACAAATGTATGTAGTTTGCCAGCGTAAATCAACAAACTCGCGAATGGCAAAGATCTAACGCTTAATGGTGACCTGATAAAAATGAAAGATGTGTGTAGATCCACGGGAGCGCTTTCGCCAAGTTTCCAAACACCGACGGCTTGTTTTTCGAACCCTCTAGCGCGTAGCTTAGCATACCAACCACCTCAAACTTGCCATTCTCCTTAATGACAAGAGGGCCACCCATATCCACCAGCATGGGTCCTTTTCCCTCTTCACCGCCAGCGCAAATAAATTTATCGTCGATAAAGTCAAAGCCCAATGCTTTTCGGCAGGCTTCGGTATCCCATACCAGAAGTTCGACGCTGTGCAGCTCTTCAGCTATGGCGTCGTACTTGGTCGGATCCGTGCTTCCCCATCCAAATGTAGTCGTTATTGTACCAGCAGAGATGGTACGAGAAGCTTCGGATGGCAATGGCAGCTGTGCTAAACGGGGACGGGTTCTACCATCTAGCATCACGATGGCAAAGTCGTAAGAGCGATCAAATTGATTGTAGTCCGGATGAGTGTCATTACTTTTAATCTTCACCGCTTCGATGTCTGTCGAGCCGTTCGAAAAACGCGTCCCAACTGCCGCATACATAGGATTCTGCTCCATACATGACCTCGTCGTGAGGACGCACGATGGAGCAATTAAAACTCCACCACATAAAGCGTTGCCGTCCTTCTCGTGACGAAAATTCGTCATGAACCTTGCGACGTCAAGTTCAACGATGTTTCCACCAAGAATGGCAGAGACTGATCCTAAAGCGAGCGACCCAAGAACGACACTTGAAAGCATCTTTGAGGTGGAGGTGGGAAACATTATTCAGAGGTAATGTAAGCTGTAGAATTTGGAAATGAAATGAATGGAATGCTGCAGATAATTTTTTTTGAGCTGAGCAATGTACAAGGTTCAAACCATCCATTCCTAGAGACATGCAGACAGAAATGTCAGTTGAGTTTTATATGGGAGGTCTATTCTCTGCAAATCGACATTATTATCGTGCATGCATATGCGGAAGAGTGCATACCACTTATAAAGGGTGACATTATCGCTCTTACGTTCTTAGCCCATCTCCAAGTCATAATTTTGCTTGATATGCAATACAGTACAAACATATTCCAGCCTATCTCAAAGGTTGGAAAGCCCAAGACCGACCTATCTCGTAATGGTAAGTGCGCTCACCCATGTGCGAGCTCTTTTCAGTCACGAGATCAACAGAACAACCGACCGAATTTGAATAAAATTTAAGCTGGACGGACAACTGAAAGGATGAGACGATAAATGCGATATCGACGTTTCGCAACCTAGAAGCTTCCTGCTGTTGTATTAACGTGTTGTAGCGTCTTTTATGAATTGGGTTGACGTAACCGTCTTATCATATTAACGGCACCTGAATACTTTGACTATCGATGGTGTGTCGATGTTGGCTCGTTAGGATTACATTAGTGCGCGCCGCCATCGGTCTAATTTGTCGTCAATGAAAAGTTGAGTCCAAGTGAGTTTGCACAAATTGGCTCTTTGGTGACAGAAATTTGAGGATCTCATCACATAAGCGCCGCTTGCTCAGCTTCCATGAAGATTAGATCCCGTACATTTCGATTTTTTTAAAAATGCGTTTTTTTGCCTGACAAGCTTGGCTCATTGATTCTACAATACTTTGTACAATCAAACTAAGGACTTCGACAATGGAAAACGAAATGATTCTTCCTTGTGGTCAGCTCTCGAGTACATACATTAAGATTGTTATCATTTTAGAATATCTTGTCAGTCCGCTATGATACAAGCCTTGATGAAACCAAGCGAATAAAATAGAAGCGGTCAAACAGAAGACATGTTTAAGCTATGCTCGAACCCTTGTTACATCTGTCACAGTTCAAAACTACGTTATTCTGAGAAGAAGTAGAGTCTTTCGTGGCGGCTGCCACATTGTGTATGCAAGCTTCGTCACCACAAAATTTTCGCGATATATGCTTCATAGAGGGTCGAGACCTTCATGATCATTAATAACAGAATTAATAAAAATAGAGAGGATTTGCTGCAGGACAGTAATATTTTGATATTCTAGAACTCAAAAGCACATTTCGAAAACTGAGCCTGCATATGTACATCATATAATACATCTGGAAATTTGATCTTCATTTATAGTTTGCATGCGACGAAATAGGTGCTCCGTATCGGTGCGTCACGTATTGCACGCGGACTCTACCTAGCCATCCTGACGCTGGATGGAACCTGCAAGTATACTATCGTGCTACTGCCCAGACGAAGATTCGCAAAATATAACAGTGGACCACAGCATTGGTGGCACTTGAAAACTAATTGAAGAGTAACTGATGAGAATGTGGCAGGAGATTACCAGGCTTATACAAATTCATAGATGACCAACAGCTCTGGTTACCATTGATCACTAACTAGCTCATCGCTACCATCATTCCACGACATGAAAGCTTTTGCGAGATTCCGCGAGTTGCGGACCGACACCGTCCTTGAATACCTAAGAAATAATTTAGCCGTATAGATGGCGGTTGTGCACACGTTTCTCACAGCGCTGATCCATTGATACTTCACAATGCGAATGATGAGCTCTATGGGGGGCAGAATAAAAGACGCTGTGATAAGAGTAATACTAATTACATCGATAACGATTGTATGTGTGCCGGCGCGTGAGAGAAAAAAAGTGCCACTTTCGGTGACGACGATGATCCTTTTCATCAACAACGAGAAGTGCAGGGCTGCCGTAGCTCTTTCACTCAGAGGAAGCTTGGTTAAGGTCGGTGACCTTCGTTCTAACTCAGAACCAGTACGAGCGTAGCGGAGCGCAATCCACTTACTTCAAGCCTAATTACAACCGTAATCCAAGGTTAATAAACTCTTCTGTTTAAAACGTAAGCTGTATTTTTCGGTTTTGGTTGCGGCAAAGTCGCCTATATCTAAATCTCTAGGTTTTCCTATCTATGTTGTAAACCCTAATTAACTGTTTAACTACTGGCTGTTCCAGCCACGCACTGACTTCTTGTTCAAGTGGAGCCACACCATTGTTGGTCACACCATCTTGTCTCACCACACCCTTCACACCAGGGCGCGTGAAAACCCGTTACATTCTCCCTATCAAGAATGTGAACACCTATAGTTCACAGTCAACTGTCGTCTCAAACGAGGCTCGCGTGTCTAAACCCCGACATCACCAGGACCTTCTTCACAAGTTCTCTGCTCGATGAGACCTGTGTCGAGGATAGAAAGACGTCCAACCTCACCGGTCCGAGAACGCCCACGGGCGGAGCCCTTCTTAGTCCCCTGCACGCGGTGCAACTTCGGACAGCACGTCCGTGGCTTCAAGAAAAGCGCATCCTAAGCTCTCGGTAACTGAGTACCGCGCAGCGCATTGTCAGTGACAGAGTCGCACGACCAGCAACACAGACGCGATGTCTACTCCCGACCGCGCACAGCGGCGACGGTTCACCTCGTCGAGGATTTGGAGTGAGTCGACTAAGAATCAAATACTACTTTCCCATGATGGAAAGAAGAAGAGGACGAGGTGCCCCAGTAAATCGATGTGAGCCCTGCTCGAACCTTGCGAACGTCGTGTCCGTTCCCAGAACTCTCGAGTTCTGGGGGAAGTAGTATCATTACCAATCACCTCGACGAGGCACCGAGGTAGCAGCTGGGTGCTGCTCACACGGCGGCTCTCATATGCGCGCAGTCCTCGCCCCTCGTGTGGAATACGGATTTCTCTCGGCGGATCCCGCTATAGAAGCGAAAGACGCGATCACTCGAACGTTGGGTGTCTTTACGTGGTCGGGCCCCCGGCCACTACACAAGCTGAGCTTGACGAACGAAAAGTTCCCCGAGCTCGTTTCATGATTCCTCATAAATCCCGGTAAATACGTACCGCACTCGACTTCGTGCTGAAAAAGGAGGCGCTCCTGTACCCGCGACAAGAACGATTCCTGTAGTGCTCGCCCCTGGCAGCACCGATGCAGATGACGAAGAGCTCTCTGAGCGATGGGTGCAGCGGCACCTGAAACTTTCTTCGCTGTAACAGCTTACTGTTGAGCCAAAAGGAGGTAGAGGCGCGCGTGGAACGCCATCTTTGGTTAAATTTGCCAATCTCAAAGCGCGTCGTCGACTTCCTTCGGATTGTCGCCCTGCGACGTATGGGGTCATTCATCACGTTCCCGCGAGCTCTGTGGTCTCTCACATGGGTGAGTCTGTACCGCAGCAGCTCAGGGTCATAACTTGGGGTCAGCTTATGACCCTTCGACTTCCCTGGCTATTGCTGAAAAGCGCGGGGTGTATGACGACACAACAGTTCATGATTTCTCAGATCATAAGCGTCCATGACGTCTGGGTAGTCGTGCCAAAGTAGCACTTCAAAGTCCCACGAGTTCTCGGAGTCTGAGTATCCCCGCCAGCTTAGCGGATAATGAGTTTGGCCCTGGCGGCGGCGTTGAGCCACAAGACGCTTCACGGGATAGTGAACACCGGACACCTCCAGTCTTGTCGAAAATGGTCAGCAGCGGACGATGACGACTAGGTCGTTTGCCGTCCGGTGAGTCGTGATGCTTTCTTCGAGCTTATGAGGACGAGGTCCGTCACCATTGCAACTCCGCTGAGTATCATGCTAGGATTGCATACCGCTGCGCGGAAGACCTAGAAAGCTTGGCGCACGTTGCACACCGGATGTCTCACGTTGAGAGCTGTCGAGCTTTGTCGGAACGGCACCTAGCCGCTGAGCAGACAAATGCGTCGTCGCTTATTGCGAAAGTGGAGCGATTGGCACCATTGGATATGAAGATCGTTACACTCCTGACTAAAAACCAGTTGCTGGTTCAGTTTCTAGGTGGTCGAGCGCCTGTATGTGCCGCTTCTGCGCCAACGCTTCCGCGTCACTTGCGCCGGTCCAGATACGGCTTGGCAAGCCTACATAAAACACCAGTGGGTGTGTATCCTTCTCAGAAGTTTAAGCGTATACGCAAGGCCCCGCTTGATCACGATCTTAAAAGGTCCGATAAAGCGTGGATGGAGCTTCGTCTCAAAGACAGCGGAAATTGCATGTAAAGGAAGGATTTTAGCATTGAATAAACCAGGTCTCCGACATACACGTTTTTACCATTTCCTCTACCTCTCCTGTCTGCATATCCCCTCTGCATGTCTTGGCTTTTAGCTATCGCATCGCGAACGTGTTGTAAGACACCCATTCTAGTAGACAGGAAGTCATCAACTTCTTTACGAATAGTGAGAGGGCTGACATCAGCTAGTTGTTCGGTTATTCCTCCCTCTCCAAGTCATGAGTCATGGGATAGCGGCGTCAGCGAGACACGAGGATTAATAAGCCCGTTCACTTAGAACGGCGTATAGACGGTAGAATGCACTGTATTGTTCAGAACAAACTCTGAATGCACTATGAATGCACTGTATTGTTCAGAACAAACTCTACGAGTGGCAACATGCTGCTCCAGCACCTCGGCGTCTTATTCTAGACGAAGCGAAGGACGTTTTCAACGACACGATTTGCGCGCTCAGTCTGACCATCGGTCAGCGGATGGTCCGCTGTTAATATAGTCAACTTGGTGCCTAGCAACTTGAAGAGTGTAGACTAAAACTTCCCAGTGAAGTAAGGGTCTTTATCAGAGCCAATGGACTTCGGGAGTCCATTTTGTCGAAAGACACGACCGTCAAACAGCGTCGCTGTACCCACACCGTCGATGGTGTCTAGCACTGCCGCAAGATGAGTCGTCTTACTCGAACAGTCCACAAAGTCCACTGCACCCGTGCCCGTGTTGCCTGTTGGCATACTAAACACAGGGTTTGTACTCAAAAACTGCCAACACCCGGAGGATACCGGTAAATTGTCCAGCGGCGCGCCGCATTCGGAGAGGGTTTCACCCTCTGATACGTCTCACACGTGCACACATATGTGCTACTTGTACAGCTTCGGTCTTCAATAGTGGTAGAGCACAGAGCTGTACGTCTTCTCACGACCGAGATGACCACTAAGTGGGAGGTCGTGGGCCTCATGGAGAATATGGTACTTTAAATCCTCATTGTAAAGAACCACAATTCGTGGTGCATCCGTCAAGTCGGTGCTATAATACAGCAATCCGTTTTTCAGTGAATATCGTGCAGCCGTGGACGCAGTCGCGACGATAACTACTAGTTCGGGTTTCCAAACACCTTTCCCGAGAGCCTGTAGCAGCGTTACGCACATATCATCACCCGCGCACGCGGCGCGAATCAAGTCCGTCACGAACAATGTCCCTGTCGTGAGATAAGCATTTCATAATCTGTACTGCATGACAACGCATTAGCCAACGCAATTCGCTTTTCTGAGTCATACTTCACCTCGTAAAGAAGGAGAGCCATTCTGTGAGAGGCGATGCGACTGAGTCGCAGTGCGCAGTGACGCATTATCTGTGTAGATTATAACGGTTTGAGCCAAGCAGGTGCACCCTGAACTTGACAAATGCATACTCTATAGCAGTAATATCTTGTCGTGAACTGGGCAGTTCCTCTCCGCAGCCTCAAGCTGGCGAGATTCGAACGCGGTCAGCCGATCTCGCCCTTCGGCGTCTTCTTGCAGCAGCGCACAGCCGATGGGAAAGTTTGAAGCGTCACAGGAGACACCAAAAGGCCGATCGGGGTCTGAACAACGCCGGTATTGGTGCATGAAGGAGGCTGTCTCTAACCCTGTCAATAACCTTTTGATGCTTGGTGTCCAACACCATTCTTTATCCTTCTTAAAGAGATTCGACAATGATCGTGCCAATTCCGCACAATTTTCGCTACACTTGTGCAAGTTGGCGAGGACAAGCCACTTGCACGAGTCCTTTTGCTTCTTTTAAACCGGCCAATCCACAATGGCTTTGAACTTAGCAGGATCCGCTTGAATGCCACTTTTCCAATGAAGCACTCGAAAAGGGGGATTTTTTTGGCGTCGTTGATGCACTTATTGGCATTGGCTTACAGCCTATTCTTTGCGTGCACTTGAGCACTGCTCTAAATGGACGATGTGGTTTTCTCATCTGTATATTCGTGCCCCGCATGACTGCGGACGAAGATGTCGTCGAAATCTGTCTGCGCATACGCCCGATGGGGCTTGAAAATTTGTCTCACAAGACAGACTAGTGAGAAGCGAGACGTCGGTTCGACGAACCTTTTCACGCCTTGCGCAGGGGATAACTAGGCCAAATGTGACGGGTGCCTCCACACACAAACACCGCTCCATAAATATGGTCACTGCGACTGCCGCGAGGAGAGGATCGGCTGCCATATTGGCAATGAGAGTTCTCAACTCTTGGACAAAGTCCACCAACTCCTTCTTGCCCTGTTGGGCAGCATGAAATCGCGATCTCACGCGATATGCCTGATTTAATGGCGAGAACACTCGGAGAAGCCGACGTTTCTGCTCCTTCCAGAAGGGGAACACAGCTTCAACCGAAGCACCGCACGTTTGTACCCCTTCTGGCGCTCAACCCCAGAGCTTGAAAATAGCAAGCCCACGCGCTGCTGCTCGTTTTGAAGCATGGCGGATGTCATGACCATCTCGGCTTCTCTTATCCAGAGCAAAAGTTACTTTCCATCTTTATCCTCAAAGATATTAACGCTCACCACGAGCGGCCTGGGTTGGAAGAAATTATCCGTCGTCGAATGTGGCGTCATAGACGCTGGCGACGCTGACAGCATCTGCTGTGAGCACTCTAACAGAGTATTTTTATAATTTGAGAACGCCTGTAATCGCGCTTAAGGTCTCGGGTCCTTGCGCAAGAGGTACTCCACGCCCTCAGGGCCCAGCGGAGACATCAGCTTAACAAGCTCGTCCTGCATGCCCTAGGCTCACAGAGGATCATTCTTAACGACTCAGGCGTAGATTGGCTACAAGTGTTACCAAGTGCAGTGGGGCTGCCGTAGCTCTTTGCTTAGAGGAAGGTAAGCTAAGGTCACCGACCGACGTTCTCTCCAAGAACTAGTACAAATGAAGCAGATCGCGGTCCGCTACTAAAATTTAGCCAAATCAAAAGAACACTTCTGCTCAAAAAAGAGTGTTTATTTGCTTCATGCGGCAGAACCGCCAATATCTAGAACCCTAGGTATTCCTCATTAATATAGTAATAACTTATTAGTAAAGCAAAACCGTATAAACATACTAATATACATTAATACTGGCAATCTTGCCACTTGGTGGCTTCTTTTCTGTATTTACACTAACTGTGTAATCCACACTGTCGCACAATCTTGTGCGACTCCTACAGGGTACGTGTAACCCCGTTACAGCCCGCCCTCTTTAGCCTAATATAACCAGTTTTGATATTCCAGTTAAGTTATATAGGGAATATATACCGCTCGGTAGTTTTCAACATGAATTCTAACAATTTCTACAGAATATACCATATGAAACTGAAAATTTAATTTATTCACAATATTCTGTTCGCCTTTTGCTATTTATTCGCTTGACCTAGACGGCGCATTTGTACTATTATGATTTCTTCAGTAAAAAAACATATATAGCGTTTAATATATTGTGGGATTGAAGTATGAAACTGGTAGTCCCCTGGTCTGGAGACGACTTCTGATCAGGATTTTCATCAAAATTGTAATAAGTGAGTATAATAGGGGCAGCGTCGTAATCATTTAGTTGTCTAGACCACTGCACTCGCTGGTTGATATTGTTGAGCAACCACGATCTACTGTAGCGTCACTTGAGTCTTACCACATAGTTCGTTCGCTCTTGCTTACTAAATAATCTATGAATACAATAAGCTTGAGCTAGGGCTTTTCTTATTATACTTCATAGTACTTAGAATCAGTCTGAAAGACTACAAACATTGAGTGCGGCATATCAGCGCTACTGCGTTGTCGTTAAGAGGTGTTTTGGCACTGCAACATTTCGTATTGTAATTTGGCAGCGATTCGCTGGTCAGTGTAATCAACGTACCATACTTACCTTCGAAATGTCGACTAAAAGGATACAGAAGTATAAATTCAGGAGCAAAAGGTTCTCATAAAGTAATGGTTTTATTGTATGATAATACTAACACCTTAAACTTAACTTGCACCGATAAAACAGCGGCAATGTACCAGCGTGAATTAACAAAGTCGGGAATGGTTAGGTTCTTACGCTTAACGGTGACTTGTTAGGACTGCAAGATAGTTATAGATCCACGGAAGCGCTTTCGCCAAATTTCCAAACACCGACGGCTTACCCTTTGCACCCTCTAACGCGTAGCTCAGCATACCAACCACCTCAAATTTGTCATTCTCCTTTATGACAAGAGGGCCACCCATGTCAACCAGCATGGGTCCCTTACCCTCTTCACCGCCAGCACAGATAAATTTATCGTCAATAAAATCAAAGCCCAATGCTTTTCGGCAGGCTTCGTTATCCCATACCGGAAGATCGACGCTGTGTAGCTCTTCAGCTACGGCGTCGCACTTGGTTGGATCCGTACTTCCCCATCCAAATGTAGTCGTTAACGTATCAGGAGAGATAGTACGAGAAGCTTCAGTTGGTAATGGCAGCTGTGCGAAACGGAACCGGCTTACCCCGTCTAGCATCACGATGGCAAAGTCGTAAGAGCGATCAAGACTATTGTAGTCCGGATGAGTGTCATTACCCAAAATCTTCAACGCTTCGACGTCTGTCGAGCCGTTAGAAAAGCGCGTTCCAACTGCCGCATACAAAGGATTCTGATCCATACATGACCTTGTCGTGAGGATGCACGA
>NW_020187589.1:816071-816203 GCF_900000015.1 Plasmopara halstedii | reverse complement strand
ACGACTGTTCCGATCGTAAATTTTGGTGCGCGCGATGCCTTGACTTTCTTCGACGCGGTGCCGGCGTCCCGGCAGCTGATTCTAATTTCGGTTCTGGTTCAGGACGCTTTAAGAGACGTACTATGTCACTGC
>NW_020187589.1:815817-816061 GCF_900000015.1 Plasmopara halstedii | reverse complement strand
CCTTCGTGGCTTTTTGACGTATAGTATCGATCCATTCCACAATCTCCGCCGCGCCCGGTTCCCGGCGCGGTGGGAATTAGTCTGCATCGGGCAGCACTTTTGTAATAAAGTCAAAGTTCATCATTTGCAGACCTGGGTTCCTCTTCCTGGAATCGCCGCATAGCGCCAAATTGTCTCTGATGTACCGAAAATAGGCCTGTTCGAAGGGCACGTCGCGGAGACTAGTCAAATCGGCTGGGAACGG
>NW_020187589.1:815350-815807 GCF_900000015.1 Plasmopara halstedii | reverse complement strand
AACAATGCAGTGCATTCGTCTACCGGCTACACGCCGTTCTACGTGAACGGGCTGATTCTCCCTCGCGTCCCGCGGACGCTGTCATCCCATGGCTCAGGGCTTGGTGCGGGAGGAAAAGCCAAACGGCTAGCTGTTGTCAGCCCCCTCACCATCCCTAGGATGTTGATGACTTCCTGTCTATCGGACTGAGTATCCTACGACACGTTCGCGATACGATGGCTAAGAGCCAAGACCTGCAGAAACATTATGCAGATGAAAAGGGAAGAGGCAAAGTGAAAAGCTTTAAGGTCGGGGACCCGTTTTTATTGAGTTAAAAACCTTGCTTATACATGCAAGTTTTTACTCTGAAAACTCGGGGGAGTTTAAGGCGCCACTTTGGCAAGATTGCCCAGTCGCCGTGGACGCTTTTGATCGGAACGATCAGGACGTCTCGCGTCATTAGACGCACCGCGCTTCT
>NW_020187589.1:814841-815340 GCF_900000015.1 Plasmopara halstedii | reverse complement strand
GTGAGGAAAGTTTTCGGTGCCGTTGCACCCATCGCTCAAAGAGCGCTTCGTCATCTGTGGAGCTTTTGCCAGGGGCGAGCACTACAGATATTGTCCGCATTGCGGGTACACGAGAGCCACCTCGTTGTGCACTCAGTGAGTGCGATAAGATTCCAACGGAAAATCTTGTGGGACCAAGAAACGAGCTCGATGAGCTTTCCGTGTGGTAAGATCATCATCCGTTCTGGCCGGGGGCCCGAGGATGTGGACGCGTAAGCGGGATCCACCGGGCGGAAGACATATCCCACACAAGGGTCAATGACCGACCGTGGATGGGCGCACTTTAGAGCCGCCATACGGGCAGCTTCAAGCTGCCGCCTCTGTTCCCCATCGAGGTCATTGGTGATCACACCACGTGCCTCAGTTGACGAGAAGTCAGGGAGCGAACATGGGGTCCGCAAGGCGCGTATTGTGCCGCTGGCGCCGCTCGACTTCCTCGTCATCCCATGCGGAAAAAGGA
>NW_020187589.1:814579-814729 GCF_900000015.1 Plasmopara halstedii | reverse complement strand
GTCGTCTTCTCTGATGAGAAAAAGTTCAATCTGGATGGTCCAGACGGCCTACAGTACTGCTGGCACGACCTACGCTGCGAGAAGGAGACCTATTTCAGCCGCCAAAACGGTGGCGGCTCTGTGATGATCTGGGGCGGGTTTTCCTCGAGG
>NW_020187589.1:814053-814569 GCF_900000015.1 Plasmopara halstedii | reverse complement strand
GCGCCATTACCCGCAGTAGCACGCTACCGACCAGCGTCAGCTGAAGCATCTTGCCATCAGCTACCAAACATTGATCGTCACATTCTCGAGCATCTTCGAGTAGCGCTGCGTCGTTCACGAGATGCCGGCTCGACCCGCTGTCCAAGATCCAAACATCTCTTGAGTGTTGCTATCTTGTACGCACAACATGTAGTTTACAACGTCCTTCGTTTTACGTTTTTCTTCCAGCCACCCTTGGCACCATCACGCCTTTTCTTCTTCTCATCAGAACAAGCAGCCAAAATGTGGCCAACCTTGCCGTATCCAAAGCACGCTCGCGTCTCGGCACGTGGTTTGCTCTCGACGATGTTCACAACGACGTCTTTCCCAAACGAAGCAGGGCCCCTCGTATCAATCTCAACAGACTGCGAAATTCGCGAGCTCTTCCGCTTGAACGAGGAAATCGAGACGCCTGGCATCATACTTTGCCATGAGTACCGTGCGCTGCTCACTCGACGCATAGTGGATACTGTTGTT
>NW_020187589.1:810224-814043 GCF_900000015.1 Plasmopara halstedii | reverse complement strand
CTGCATTTGCACACACAAGCACGCATCACTTCTACCTCTGCCCTTCTTATATCCTAAACACCACACCTGTGTTGCCCGCCGAGTCCTTCGGCAGACCAAATACAAAGTCTATACTCATGAGCACGCTAAAACGTCTTCGACTTGGACTGCCAACATCCGGTGGGTACCGAAAAACTAGTCAGCGCCGCCGCAATTCCTCTGACACGTCTCACACGTGCGCGCATATGTGCTCGTCCATTGTACAGCTTGGGCCACTAATAGTGGCAACTCACCGAGCTTTACGACTTTTCAAGCCCGAAATGACCACTTTGTGGGGTGTCGCAGGCCTCATAGACGATAAGCTAAAACATCGATAGAAGCTGAAAAGCGAGATGAACGAAGATCTATCAAACTTGTGAATTCCGATACTTTGATACGTACACATACATCAAACTGCGATTGGAATCGACATAATTGGTCAATAAACACGATCACAGTAGAAAAGTGCGTGGAGGATAAAATGGCATTTTCATTTTGCAACACATCATTCTTTATCGTGACGTCGCACTCGAAGTTAAAAGCGCATAAAACATTTACAAGGACCAGTGTTAAAAAACGAGTGAAGTGAGCTGGAACAGTTGTACAACGGAGTGGGATGTAATGTGGTACTAAAGATCAGAACATTAGTACATCGATGCTCCAGCTTTTTATCTATCATATCACGTTTAAACCTAGCAAGCATTCTGGACGAATAAGAGGTTAGATACAGTCGAATCATGAGGCAGCATACGTTGAGTGAACAATGAGTACAATCATTACGTTATTGTCATCTAGTTTGTTGTGTCGATAAGCGTCATGAGGTGGTTTGCATTGAAGTCCTCAGGGATCATTTCAAATTCTGGCATCTTGTCCACACACGATTGATCCAGGCTGGCTAAGTCACCATTATTGCGGATGTACGAAGCAAGCACCTCTAGTGCACATGTGTCCTTTTCAAAAGATCTCAAATCGACAAATGTTGTAGACAGTGTCCCCCCCGTTCCAAAATCGAAGGAGATCAGCTTTTTGTTGTCGCCCTCTAGAGATTGGAGAAGCCGTTGTGTGTACTTGTGCGGTGCAACCATGTCCAACTTGCTGCTCAGCACCAAAACGCTGGCCTGATTGGGAATAGAAACACTTGCATTCCAGTATTGATCGCGCTTGTAAGTGATTCCTTGAGCTTTGTACTTGCCGAAATCATACTTAGCACACGCCTTCGATTGTTCTTTTGAGAAAGCACAGTATAGAGGAAGTTCAGGATACGCACCCTGACTGGCAGTAGAATTCGTGAAGCGCTTCTTCAATGTTGCTAACGAAGGTGTTGGTTTTTCCCAGAACTCTGAGTATCCGATCAGACCTTGCAACGCATTAGAGTATAGTGGGCTTTTGCTATAGTCGTACGCGTTTACGAACGTTACAAATTTCTTCAATACCTTGACGTCTTGGGGCTCACAACGCTTGAGTCGATAGACAAATTGAGGAATCCTTGTATACAATGCTGTGGATAACATAAGTGAATTTGTTACCCGAAGATAATCTGAGGCCGAAGCGTTTTGCAAAATAACTTTTATTGTGCTCATCAACTTGAAGCATGGTGAGTCAGCTTGATTGTCGAAATTGTCTATAATTTCTTGGATTGTAGCTGCTAGTGTATTCTTGAAATGAGAGCTGCAGATGCGATCTTGATCACAGCGCTCCATGAAAGCGTCAGCCACTTCGCCGGCGTCGCGGTCCGCGTTTGATCGATAATAGTATGACCCCGTTGTACTTAATGGCCCGTCGAGAACGTACCCGGTGACGTCAGGAGGGGCAAGATGCATGACACGTTCTACTAACAGCGCCCCGTATAGCATGCCATACAAAATTGTGTCGGCTCCATTGGAAAGTTTGGAAATCAAATTGAAGAGGTCATGCGCCGCACTCGTCGGCGAAAATGCAGCAAGATTTCCAAACGTGCTTTCTAGCTTTTGGGCACACGACGCAACTTGGGATGGGTCCATATTATATCCAAGAGGGCTATTTGTTCTCACCGCACAATCCAAACGTGTACTTCTCCCACAACCACGAGGGTCCATCGTGTAGATGTTTGCAGATCCATTTAGTTTATTAGACATATCAATCATCGATCCTTCCACTACGCTTACATAGCCCAAAAGGTCAGCGATTATGACATATATTCAGTTGTGAGAGATACTTACTAGTGTCAGAGGCTATCCCAGGATGGTCTCCGAGCATCCAAATGTTCATAGCTGTCTCAGGTTCATTGGCTGGAATTCGCTTTACGAAGATCTCAATTGTCTGGTTCACACTTGATGGCGCTGAACATACGTCAGAGTAGCATAGAGGTGCTCTGAACTTTCCACACTGTACTAGTTGAATATCGAGAGTTATAGTTGAATCGGTGTATATTGGGCAGGGAAACCATTTTGACGGCTCCAACGGTTTCGACAAGGAAGTATGTAGTGTAGATGCCCCAACGAAGAAATAAAATTTGACTTTCATCCGTAATAGAACTTTCAAGAAAGTAAATTCAGGAATGACAGTGTTGATCACTCAATTTTTATTTCGGAACGAAATGCGTTGTAATGGGGGACCTTTGATAGCAAGTGCTATATGACGAATGCGTCTCACACAAATCGCAATATGATGAATAACTTTATGGTCCAGAAAAAGCTATGCGATGGGTTCTTGCCACATATGTAACTCATTAGTAACGCTTACAATCACCTGTCATCTACTCTGTCGTATGGTCTATATACGCATTACACATATAAATTACAAAAATTACCACAAGTCTGGTAGTTTTTTTTTGCACAAATACACAAAAAAACACCCTTGCGAGTGTGCCCCCGTCTGTGCATCGTCCACTCGCCCTCCATCTGTCTTCGCTCCCTCCCGCTTCAAAAGTCTTTGTTGCACCGCCTTCGCCTTGATTTCTCGGTTCCAACGCCTCTCAGCTTTAACCTCGCGCTTTTGCTGCCGATATTTACTGTGCAATTGTGTCTTCACTGACCATTGAAGCAAATGCGCCTTTTTCCTGGAATATATCTAGTCCCTGATATCTAATTTATATTGCATTCTGATTTAGTGGACATAAAAAAATACCTCTCAGAGTCTTCTTTCATATGTGAATCTAGATCAACTCCGTTATGCAGTAGTCAATCGCGCAATTTTCGACTGGCTTTTAATCTCGTGGTGCACCTGTCACGTGCATATTTACTATATAATCATTATAAGCGGAACAATCTCCCTTCTCAATAAGGCATCAAGTACTTCGCACAAGATAAGGCTCCTGAATTTTGGGTTTATCACTTATACGGGATTTTTACCCATCTCCAAATGATAACATGGTTAATACTAAGATCCCTGATTGTATCGACGCATGTAAATGTGCTAGCGCCTTGGTGTTTTGATGCTTAACAAATGTTCTGTTAGTATATTTATCGTGTGATTACGTGCTCGTGAGCGGTCGTATAGCTTAGTCGGTAGAGCACAGTGCTAATAACGCTGCGGTCAAGGCGCTGTTAATGCTTTATTAACCACAAGGTGGCACGAGATAATTGGATAACGACTGAACCACTGGAGACTATGTCGTTTACACCCGAGGCTATCTCTACAAGTTCATCTAAGGACTAGTCGACTTTGGAATTTTACGTCGTCGCTACGCCATTCACTCCAGCCTGTAATGAACAGAGAGCAACCTGATCCTGAAAACGCGATGATAACCTCAGACAACCCTCCAGTATATGACGAAAGTGATGACGACTCCCAATAAATATCCCCAAGATCTAGCCGAAAAAT
>NW_020187589.1:808172-810214 GCF_900000015.1 Plasmopara halstedii | reverse complement strand
TGGCATTGTGACGAATTTTCTCGAGTGGAAGTTCTTGATCAGTGGCGACGAGAAGGTCCGAGAGCATGAGACTGTTCTTCATCAAGCGAATACCATACCGTCGTTTGAAGGATTGAAAGATATCGTCGGGAAGATTTACAGGATGCTCTCGAATGAGCAATAAGTGTCTTCCATATCATCCTTCATCCACGATGGAATCGTTGAGAACTAATTTATGATTTCCTCTTCAATCCCCTTCCATCCGCTCATTGTCCGCTCATCGTCCGCTCAACCATCGCATATAAGAGCGTCTAGAGTACCCCTAGACACACGCATGATTTTCGAGTTCAAGACAAAAAATGGCTGGAAAATCGTTTTGCAAGTACTTAAAAAAATGCACTGATTGATTTAAAATGATCCTAGAATCGCTCGAGTTCTACTTCTTTCTTCATAGGAATGAAACTCATTGTACAACATCAGCCAAACACGTTTTGGAGGGCAGAAAAAGTGGCTCGTTGATCTCCTGTGCCAGCCATCCAAAACACGATCGCAAACTGTCCAATCGGATTTCCTCCGAGTCGATTGTCTTCAAGTTGAATATACCAGCGCCGGTGGTGCCACTGTTCATATGCAATACCAATGGCCTCGACTTGAGTTAGTTGATGGAATGCCAATGCAAAATTCGAATTACGGGGAACTTGACTGTTGGGGTGGACATTCCGAGCTCCGCTTATGAGCCATGCGCGAAAGGCTTCAGCCGATGCATCAGCATTGGCACCTTGCGCTACAGGTGAATGGTTGAGAGCCAATGCTTGATGCAGTGCATTCTGGTCGATAATCTGCACAAAAACACCAGGATCTTCTTCTTTCAATTGTTTGACGACGTAGTTGGCCAACTCAATCGTGTCAGGAGCCAGGAGATCCATAACGGACGGATCACACTTTATTTTGCTTGATAGATTGGTCGCAATTTCTTTATACGGCTTTGCGATCTGCTGGTGTCGCGCGTCTGCGTTGCCATTCGCTGTACCTTTCGGCATTCTTGGATTGCGGCAATTTCAAGACTGAGAAAAGGAAACAAAGAATGATCGAAAAACCTCAGAACCTCAAATTGATGACGCCACTGTGATCACCAACCCAGTAATATGCACAACACCGTAGAATACGAAGTCAATTCTATTTTTTTAATCATAATCATGTTTGTACTGCAGGGAAAGTGTTGGTTCTAAATATATCATCAAGTCTTTGTCCTGTGCATTCTGCAGCAAAGGCAGTGGTCGTTTTACAATTAAGCTATACCCCACGTTAGTACAGGTGAGTTAGAAAATTATCTTCAAATAAAGTTTATTTTGAGCTAGTCTTCTGTACAAACGAGATCAATTGATTATACCACAAGAAATAGGCACTCAGAAATTCCGGTGCACCTGAATTTTCAGAAATCCGGCTACCACTATATACGTTTTATCCAGAGATCGGGATTAGGATGTAAAAAGATACGACAGAATGCAAACTTTCAATGATAATTACCGGCCAAAGGAAGCACATGGTAAGACACCAAGTATAAACATTCTGAATTGATGAATCGGTCATGTTTAAACCAATTTCTCGACTTTTATGGGTTCGCCGTCACAATTTTGCACCAAAACATCGCACACACACAATCTAAACGTGTTAACGACGATTGCTCAGGATGAAAGCTTATGTATTATTTTGCCGTATAGAAATCTCCCCGAAGTGACAAGATCACCTCGTTCAATCTATCCATTACGACCTTCATTTTGTAACGAAATGAATATAATGTTAAGATACAACGCCATATTCAACGCTTAAATGATTTATTGAATGTTAAAATATTTCATCATTACTAGATTTGGTGTGATGGAAGAGTCGTGCGTCATCGATATAGGGTGCAGCGAAGCGGGTAGGACTCGGAGATTTGTTCCATGTGGTGTGTCTTGCGATTTGAGTTGTTCCACATGCAGCGTCTGAGCGGCACTCTGCAACCAGAAACGATCGTAGACAACGCGTGTTGGTTATTTAATTCTTTTGGAATCTCGACAGGT
>NW_020187589.1:807351-808162 GCF_900000015.1 Plasmopara halstedii | reverse complement strand
AACAAGTACGAGTTTAGCGGATCGCAATCCGCTTACTCCAAGAGTAATTACAACCTTATCTTCCGTTTAAATCCAAAGCTGACTTTATTTATTTTATCTGCGGCAAAGCCGCCTAATTTAAAATGCATTGATTTCCTATACATGTATAGTAAAATATAAATACATGTATAACTGCTCGGTATCCAGTCCCGTACCGTATTCTTGTTTGGGCATGTCCATCTGGTGTGACTCCTGTTACCAAGGTATGTGTAACCCCGTTACACACACCCATGTACGATCGCACAATCTTGTGCGACCCGCCCTTTCTGATAAAGGTACCGGTGTATCCCCGTTACAAAGATGATAATTATCACTTCACCTTTCCTCCTCTTTACGTAAGCTAACGGTCTGCTGGAAGCGAGTAAATAGCGGTGAGGTGTGTCAGTTGACCGAAGCCTTCCTCAGAAAGTGTGTGTACACGGACGGGAAATTCCTGTTACAGTTATAGCCTATACCGCCAATTAAGTCGGCCCAGCTTATAGCTCACTTTAAAGTTATACTTGACAAAACAGAACGATTGTGTTGCCATTATTATCGAGAAATGTGGTGATGATGTCTCTGTGCGAAACGACGCATTAGCAGATTATATCACAAATGGCTGCGGGCCAAGTACGTGTAACATGAGCACAATAGTAAATATATACCGCTGACGAAATTAAAGTACCATGACGACTTCATAACCATTGCCATCTACTTGAAGGAAAGAAAAAATGTCAATTCTGTTGTTGATGATGCGCCTCGCCGTGCAGACTAGTAGGACCAAGGAAGCGTC
>NW_020187589.1:805860-807309 GCF_900000015.1 Plasmopara halstedii | reverse complement strand
CAGTGAAGTATCCAGCAAAGAGGCTATCCACAAGCGCATAGAAGATACATGAATCCAGTAAGGAATCCAGTTGAATATTTGGTAGAATATTCTAGATAGGCTTAGAGGTAGCATTGCGAACTAAGGACCTTAATATATTCACTTTGCATTTTGCCATCTAGTGCTTAAGCTACCTAAAAGCCAATAGGTTATGACCCCAGCCCTGTCGACTCCGCCTCTCCTTTCTCCGACTCTGCCTTCGTCACCATGGATACGTCTACGCCAAGTCGAATCAACAAGTTCGACGGCACTAATTTCCACAACTGGAAGTTCAAGATGCAGATGGTGCTGGAGAAGAGGGATCTGTGGGAAGTTACATGTGAAGAAACCAAGCTGGAGCACTGCAAGAATGCAATGGACCAGTCGACTTAAAAAAGAAAATCTCGAAAGGCGTTGGCGATGATTTGTCTTGCAATGGAAGACTCGCAACTGCCGCTGGTCCGGTCGTCAAGTGGTGCGCATGATGCATGGTCGCGACTGGAAGGACACTTCGAGAAGAGAAATCTCGCCAACAAGCTCTTTCTTCATCGACGGTTCTTTACAACTATGATGGAAGAAGGTGATGATGTTCTTGAACACATCAACAAGCTCAAGACGCTAGCGGAGCAGCTCGACGCTGTGGGTGCTCCAGTTAGCGAGGACGACTTGGTTATCACGTTTCTTAGAAGTATTAGTGATTCGTACCAGTTCCTCATAACAGCATTGGAATCGCGTGCGGATACTTTGACTTGGGAGCTGGTGACATCACGGCTCCTACATGAAGACATGAAACGCAAGGAGCAGGGCGGCGATGGAGCAGCGCCTGGTCAAGCGTTTATGATGAAGGATGCGAAGCGCAAAGGACGACCAGCGAAGAAAACTGGTGCGTGCCATAATTGCGGGAAACAAGGACATTGGGTCGCAGATTGCCCCTCGCGAGTCCAGAACGATACTGAACGATATCGATTGCAGCGAGCAAACGTTGCGCAATTTGAAGATTCTGGTGACCATCTTTTCGCAATTGGCGGTAGCAGTGACTCTGTTCAGGCGAATGATGTATGGCTGGTCGACTCGGGGGCGACTCAGCATATGACAAGCTCGAAGAAATTCATGAGGAACCACAAGGCGTTTTCTCCTATTGACGTACATCTGGCAGACGACGGGGTCGTACAAGCTTTCGGCAGCGGCGACATTGTCATGTCAATGAAGACTTCGTACGGAATAAAGAAGGGTGTGCTGACAAATGTGTGGCACATTCCCAAGTTGTCAAGATATTTATTCTTAGTTGGGCGCTTCACCAAGGACGTTGGGCCTGTTATCTTTGACAAGGAAGGATGCTTCGCCGAGACGAAAGGTGTCAAGTGGAGGATTGGTGCACGCGAAGGAAAAGGATTGCTTCGACTTCATATGACCTCCGGTTGCTCGAGAGGA
>NW_020187589.1:804816-805850 GCF_900000015.1 Plasmopara halstedii | reverse complement strand
CTCACGTTGAAAATTATCGTGTTCTGTCGGAGAGGCTCTAGCCGTCGGGCCCTCATATCGCGAGACGGTGGAACGCTTGGTGCCGATGAAAACGGAAATTATTGCACTCCGTGCTTAAAACCAGCTGCTGGTTCAGCTACTGGGTGGCCGAGCGCCTTATAGGCGCCTCCCCGGCGCCAAGGCTTCCGCGTTCACTTGCGCCGGACCCCGGCGTGGCTTATATAGGCCCACATAAATCACCGAGTGAGTACGCATCCTTCTCGGAAGGTTCAGTGTATACGCAAGGCCTCGCTTTGCCTTAAAAGGTCCAATTACCCGTGGACGGAGCTTCATCTAAATGACAGCAGAACCTTCATGGGTAGGAAGATGTTTAACACTTAATAAAACCAGGTCTCCGACCAAAATGTTTTTAATATTTCTTCTCTCCCTTCCGTCTACATATTCCTTCTGCATGTCTTGGCTTTCAGCCATCGCATCGCGAACGTGTCGTCAGACACTCAGTCCGGTAGAAAGGAAGTCTCCGACTTCTATACGCACGGTGAGGGGGCTGACATCAGCTAGCCGCTCGGCGATTCCTCACCCACCAAGCCCTGATCCATGGAGTGGCGGCGTCAGCGGGACGCAAGAATTAATCAGCCCGTTTACGTAGAGCGGCGTTTAGCCGGTAGATGAATGCAATGCATTGTTCAGAGCATACTCTAAGAGTGGCAACTTACGCTCCAGCTCTTCGGCGTCTCAGCACAGACGCTGCAAACAACCTCTCAACGATGCGATTCACGTGCTCAGTCCGACCACCGGTTTGCGGATGGCTCGCTATTGACATAGTCAACTTGGTGTCCAGCACCATGAAGATTGTAGATCGAAACTTCACAAAGAAGCATGGGTCTCTATCAGAGACAATTGACTTCGGGAGTCTATGTTGTCGAAAGACGCGATGGACAAAGAGTATCGCTGTACCCACACCGTCGATGGTGTACGGCACCGCAAGATTAGCTATCTTGCTCAAACAGTTCACAAAGACCACCACACCTGTG
>NW_020187589.1:804662-804806 GCF_900000015.1 Plasmopara halstedii | reverse complement strand
AGTTATTACGCCGTCGACGACGTCGACCCACAAGGTGTTCCACGTGGTAGTGTACGACACCAATCTCATTGAGAATAGTCGGCGGCGAACGATAACGACTTGGTCTATCGCCGCCCGGTATGGTCGAAAGACAAGGTCCGTCGT
>NW_020187589.1:804548-804652 GCF_900000015.1 Plasmopara halstedii | reverse complement strand
GTCTTGATTACATTTTAATGTCGGATAACTTCTGCAACGCGCTTTATGGTGAATCGACTACTTTGAAGCTAAAGGGGCGGGTGACCACCTTGCGGATCAAGTCA
>NW_020187589.1:804427-804538 GCF_900000015.1 Plasmopara halstedii | reverse complement strand
TCCGCACACGTGTACGACTTTCGCGCACAAATGGGCAGCTCATTTTGGAGAGAAGGTGACGCAAACGTGTTGGTGGCGCTGATGCAATCAGACTTGGGATCGCTTATCTTT
>NW_020187589.1:802126-802336 GCF_900000015.1 Plasmopara halstedii | reverse complement strand
TGCACCACCACGTCCGTTTTGTGAGTGATCTCCAAGACCTCGTGACCGCTCGTAATGACGAAGCATACGCGACTTTCCTGGACTTCGAGAAGGCGTATGATCGAGTCAGTTGGAGTTATATGTTTCAAGTGCTTGATCGCATTGGATGCGGCGGTGAGTTATCCGGGTGGGTAAAGCTGCTGTATACGAGGCCCCAGGAGCACCTGATGC
>NW_020187589.1:801630-801751 GCF_900000015.1 Plasmopara halstedii | reverse complement strand
AGCCGATTTGGCTCAACGGCGACAGGATGTTCCAGTTTACCCCACGCAGCAGGACTACCTCCACCGCCCTCAAGCATCGTTCGCTTAGTATGATTGCTGAGCCACAACGCGGATTTCGCAA
>NW_020187589.1:773634-801620 GCF_900000015.1 Plasmopara halstedii | reverse complement strand
ATTACGGCTCCCCGGTGATAATTTACGTGCTGGGGTATTTTTTTTATTTTTTGAAAAGCTGGGATACTTTTTTTATATATGGCAAAAGTTTGGGCATTTTTTTTATTCTCTCATCATAATAACTTTCGCACACAATTATCGTATCTTCAGGAAAATTAGATAATTTGTATCTGTGCTTCGCGAAAAAAATGAAGCAAATTTCTAAGACAGGAGGACATCGCATATTATTTTGCTGTCAAAACACTTACTTTTCAGCGTTGCACAACCTCACGAACCACCAGCGGTGGCCTCCGCAGAATTTTCAACAAGGTCCCAGTAATGAGCGACATTTTTAGCTTCCATTACTTTGCGCGCTGTGGCTGATGTCCGACATTCCTGAAATCGAAAATTGTTGAACGACTTGCGAGCCACCATACCCTGCCATACTAGCAAACATCCGTTGTTGGCCTTAGCTACATTTTCATCCTCGCTGCCGGATCCTTGCTCAGCCTCGCGCGCCCCGTTCCAGTCAATACGCCGCATCATAAGTTTTGTGTACTGCTTAATGGCCTTCTTGCCTCCTTCCGCCACAACCATATTAATATTGCTGTCTTTACAGATCAAAACACCGCCAGTAAGATGAAATTGCTGTGCGTTCACATCCACCTTGAATCGATGTTGCGGGTTTGACAGATCTGGGACCCTATTTATCAGAAAATGAGAAGGCTGCCGGCACGTGACGGGAAAATTAAAGTTAGAAAAGCTTACTTGAATACCGCCACATGAATGTCTCCTGCAGCGTCCTTTTTTATCTTTCGGAGCTTCTTTTCTCGGCGCTCCTCAGGTGTGAGTTTGCGCGCAATGTTACGCATTTCGTGATTCTTTTCGCGTTGTGCTATCTGTTCACGGACCTTGCGCTCGATGGCGGACGGATCTGCCACTGCTTGCTCGGATAGCACGCGCATCATATTAGAAAGTTTAACTTTTGGTTCAGGAGGCGGTAACAAGCCCAATGCAATTTTATCCTGTTTTTCCTTCTCACGGTCAGCGCGATTTTGCCGACGTATTTTTTTGCGCTCCTGCAAAGTATACGTTAGCCGTGGCTCTCGTCACTAGTAACGAATCACTGAGATAAACGTACCGAAGCAGTCAACATGAGGGGCACCGCCACGGGCGTATTATCATGTCTGACGATTAAATTCAGCCGTGCTGGGTGTTCGACGACATGTGCAGTACCGCAATATTTTAGTTTCATATCTGTGTAGGAGATAGAGATAGCTGAATTTCCCTTTCGAGTTTTTTCTTTGATAAATCCAAATTTGTCTAAAACCACTCGCTTGTCCCTGGGAAGAAACTCAATATCCCACCATTCTACATCAGGAGTAAGTAGCTCAGGTTTAGGCGGAACTTCAATGCTATCAATCGCCTTACTGCTGGTGCCTTCATTGACTGGAATTGATTCGGCCATTTCATCAATTGGCACAATTGCCTCTTTTTGATATCCTCGAGGATTGCGGCCTGATGTAAATCCAGCCATCATCTTTTTCGCATCACGCGCACGAATCTGCTCTGCTTGCTTCACATATATTCCTTGTACAGCAAATTTGAAGGTGTTGCGCGCACGTCTGAACTTACAATAAAAAAGAGCACGTTATCAGCGTCACTGAGCTTGACATTGGTACCACATGTTACTTACGTCTCTCGTTTCGTAACCTTGAGTCTCGGATCAAGGGCCTCAAATTTGTCTTCAATGTCTACAGCACGATGAGACAGATATGGATTTTGTTTCTTTGTGGCAGTATTGCTGCCTCTTGCACCTTCCTGATTAGCTATAAGCGTTGCTACTGGTGCCACCATTGGTTTTTCGGCAACTACATTTCCTTCAGCATCGATTTCGCGTCCCTGCTCGTCCAACAGCAAAGGTGCTGGCATGAAAGGACCACTACTAGCAGTATGGGCATTTTGTATGCCAGATGACGCTATAGAAATACCAGTAGAAGCTCCGGGTTTCCGCAGTAGCTCTTTAATATGGCTCATTTGGCTCTGCACCGACTTAATGATCTGATCAGTCCGTCGACGCTTCTCCTGCTCGAACCGACTCAATTCCTCTGAGTCAATTCGTGTTAATATCGCACTTGGTACAGCTGCTGCTGTCTTTTGTAACGCTGTTGCAGACGCTGGGCCAGGGATTGCGCGCGAAATCTTTGCTGCTGCAGCGCGTGCTAAAGCCGCTGGGTCAAATACAGGTGGCGCTTCCGATCCAACATCCGATTTATCCGTCGCTACTAAGGCAGGGGGGTCTGGAGCATCGCTAAACCTGCTCTTCCGCTTGCGCCGTGGCTGCTGCATTAGCGATGCGGAATTTCGTACCGGTATTGCACGAGTTGCAGGTGGAGAAAAGGGTAATTGCAGGCCGTTTGACAGTTCTTCTCGTGCTAATTAAGCATAAAGTTGATTGATAAGAACATGCTACTCGATAAGTTCTTTCCCTCTAGATTCATTTTTTCAAGGTTTTGCTATAAGCACCATACCGCCCAAATGATTCTTGTATGTAATCCCTTTCGGATTCGATTTAGTAGTATATTATAGTAGACATGTATCGATTTTCCAAGCTCACAAGGCCTGACTCTTTTTTCCCAACCGGGGTCCCCACAAAACGAAAATAAACGTGCACGGCTTAAGCTATTAGGAGCCGAATCTCTACCGCGTCACGAGTGACACGAATTAACGATGGCGACAATAAAGACATCGGAATTGAAACCTTGTTTATCCGAGGTTATGGATGAATTACAGAGCCGATTTCTTGTTAATTTGCCCGCGTCTGAATTGGTTTCGAGTGAACGCCTTTTTTTCCAAATCGAGCAGTGTTTTTGGTTCTACGAGGATTTTTATGCTGATCAGTACGCTCATTTGCAGCATGTCAAGTTAAACGATTTTGCTCGTAAATTGTTTGCGCATTGTCCTCTGTTGCGACCGCTTGCACATCGTTGCGACGAATTGTTTCAAGACTTTAAAGCGTATCAGCGACAGGTGCCAGTAGTGGGTTGTATTTTACTCAATTCAGCGCGTACGAAGCTTGTGCTCGTGCGCAACTGGAAAGGTACAAGCTGGACATTTCCACGTGGAAAAGTGAATGAAGGAGAGTCTGATATTGACTGTGCACGACGAGAAGTGCTTGAAGAGTGTGGCTATGACGTAGGAGACGGTCTTGCACCACAACAGTTTTTGGAATTTGTGGCAAACGATCAACGGATGCGCATGTATATGTGTACTAATGTACCGGAGGACTATGCTTTTGCACCACAGACACGTAAAGAGATCAGCACGATCAAGTGGTTTGCATTTGATGCTTTACCTAAGAAAACGTGGAGTGTCATGCCATTTATGGCAAGGCTTAAACGCTGGGTCAAAGCACAAAAGACGAAGAAAAAGAGTAGTCTTATTGCTAACACTAGCAGCATAGGCCGTGCAGCTTCTGTGCCACGACATCGTCCGCTGACGTTAATCACAAAAGGAAATACACAGCAGAACTTTGAAAGTGGTCAGAAGAAAAATCGATTGAACGAACGATCAGTCTCGACGCCTCACAATGACAGACCATCTTCTACTGGCTCGAGGAAAACGAACCGCGGACACTTTGGTACGGAATTTGACACAGCTACTTCGTACGATGGCTTGAATAAAGAAACTTTTGGCAATGCAAAGGAGGGTTTTAGCGTTGAAGAAATGTTTACTGTGAACGAGCGTTTGACGGGTCAAAAATTTGAATACGATGGCAACCCGCATGATTTTGGAAAGCCAACAGCTCCATTAAGCACAACGCAAATGACAACGACTTTCTTAAAGACGAAGGGTTCAACACCGGTGCAGATACTTGTTCGACCTTCTTCGGCTCCACTTAATCGTGTGGCTGAGGAAAAATGTCCATTGTCTAGTCCGCCACGAAATGCAAGGTCGACACCTTTTGGATCTTTTAAATTTGATGCTGTGGATATTATGGCCGTCGTGACGTAATCTGAAATTGGCGTTGACAGCGATAACGAAGGAGAGGTCATTGCCACAAGCAGGAGAATAGCTGTTAAGGACTGGACGATTGCAACTAATTGTCTCCCTTGCTTTCGTTTGCCAGGAGCGAAAGTTTCATCAGACTGGTCACGGCCCTCTCTGCTTTTGGTTGAATCAGTCTTTTGACTAAGCTGTCATTCCATGATTTGCATATTGTTTTCTAGCTTTGTATAATAGGGAAGCTGCAGGTTGCTCTGTGCTCGCAGTGAGTACACGAGAAATTAGCAGTCAGGTGTTTTTAAACACCACTCACTCTGAAGAGACGAACACAAAGTTGCTGATGCAACGAAAGGAGAGATAGTGCAAGTCGACTTTTGCTGGCAAAATGGTGAATATTGTTGTGTAAAAGAAAGATGACGCCCACATGAAGGGAGATTTCGCACCAGTGACTAGGCTTGAAAGATTTTCAATTTATTACACGCAGCCACCCTTCTGCTGATTATCAAGTGCCAATCAACTTTACTTATTCTCCAGGAGCTGTAGTGTACGAAATCCAGCACACGAGAATGAGTTGAAGGCATGATGCACTGAGAAATAAGAGATCTCAGTTAAGTTAAAATCCACAAGATGTACTGACGCAATGAAAACTTACCCAAAAAGTAGATAATTTCGGAAGAGGCGATTTTCAGGAGTTGGTTCCGCTACGCTTCCCTTCATGCAATTCAGCTACAGTACGATATCAGCAGAGTCAGATGCGAATTGGCGCGGCTAAGCTCATATTAAATGACCTACAGTGAAATATGACACTGCAACACCAGTGTATAGGAGTGACACGTAATAGGCGATTGAGCCGAGTAGCTGATAAACAACGGCATTGATCACTAACGGAATATATTTGTAGCCAGAAAAGGAGACCAAGTCGAGAAACGAGATTGAGCTATTTAGCACATAGAGGCATGCGGCCAGCACACCAATTTCGATCAACTGCATCACAAGGCAGTAACTGGCATCTTTAGTAATCACATCTGGGCTAAATCTGTGATAAATTGGTATCGTGAGACAATCAAATCAGCAAGTCTTGAAATGCACAAAGTTTCGCAACTTACTGGTTCGAAGTGCCTTTAGAGTATCCCACTATCAAAATGTAGGTGAGAAAGCCCATCAGCGGTATGTAAAGATCAGGGGCATTACTATCACGAGTAGGAGGAGCATATTGCATCTATGAAGAAGGATTGCAACGTCAATATAAATCCCGAAATAATCGCAACAACTCATTTGATTTACAAATTTCATATACGTACGGGCTTGGAATCGTCTTGTTCGCCGTTGCCAAAGCGACGCCAGGTTTTGTGACGGAATGGAAGCAGTAACATCTACGCATGAGATCCAGTGTATAAGCTTCAATGAACCTTAATCAACAGCACAAATAGATTGCACCTTGAGGCGGCTCTTGACGTAAGAATTATTTACAGTGAAATAGTACTTCAAATTCCCCCAAACACCGTATGCACCAGGGAGATACATTTCTGATTGCTTTTGCAAGAAATCTTGCGCACTGTTCATAGCCAACCCTGCCATCGGATTGCTACAGCCACAAGACAAATACCATTTGGATTATCTAACTACAAATATTCACAAAGTAAGGCACACGAACCTAGAGAATTGATCGATAAAGTCTGGCTGCTGACGGTGGTGCATGTGCGCTCGTGGATTACTATTCGGTGGGGTTTGCAGCGGCACATTTGACACATAGTCACCAAAGTTATTCTGGTGATGGGGTTGAAAATTCGCGGGTGTTTGTTGATATTGCGGCTGGGCCAGAGGTACCGCGTTCATCCCTGATTGATGAAACTAAATAAAGTCGATGAGCTTCAGTCGCATTTTTTTCCTGCTCTTTACCTACATCTTGGGGATAGGACGGTGGTGCTTGTGGATTAAGATATCCGTCTGTTCCAGGTGTCGTCGTAGCAGTCGGCTTCTGATAAAATTGATGCGCGGGTCCGCGCTGCGGCATGCGCTGTTGGCCCATACCTGATTGCGCCGGAAATTGCGGTGCTGCTGGCGCTGCGTAGTGCTGCGTTGGTCGCTGATGGTCATTAGGGTTATAAAATGATCCTAAACGTTCAGGGAAAATCATTAAGAGCCATCAGCTTGAAGATATGAGTACAGATGCGTAGAAGAGCAACGGTGTACCAGGTTGAGCCATATTGATCGAAGGTATTAGTATTTTAGAATGGATTACACTCACACAACGTGGCTGTTGATCGTGTGACGCACGCAAATTATCTGTAAGGTTGTTCGGAAGTGTGACACACAATTTGGGTGGTATGAATGTTACTGAGCATCGTTGAAGACGTTGAAAGAATGCTACGTGGCATGAAAATTTATTTTTGGAGAGGTGTGCGCAGTAGGTAGTATGTTTATGAGAACTAGAAGTAAATTAATTACGACAGGTTGAGAAAGAGCTATCAATGATTCGGTAAAGTCATGTGACATCATTTTATATGATACTTCACTACACGATCACATCAACTTTTATGCAGCTAGTGCAATTTCGCACTATGTCATAGCTTGGTGAGTTTGCGATGGTCTACTGTCTTGGTCACAAAGCCCGCGAGCTTGAGCTCGGACTGAATGTAGTGTGGCTCTAGGATCCGCAAAATTCTCCACACATCTGAGGATCACATAATTATGCACTGCTTAAGTGACGATGCCTCGCCGTCTTTCATAGGCTTAGCTAGTGCGCTGAGATGCGGAGCCGGAGCCAATTACACTTCAATCAGCGGATCTTTAATTTTAAAAGCTGTCGTATGCTGCGACGAATTCAGCTTCAATCGTAAAGAGGAAGAACACCACTTTGGTCCTATGCCGATCACCACACAGGTATCCGTCAAGTAGCATCATCGCTCGAGTTAGTGACTTCCTGCTGCTCTTTTCATCCCGTCGTTGTAGATGCAACGGGGTTGCCGTGCACCTCACACAATAAATTTTACCGCAACGAGTCTGTTTTAAAAACAGCACAAAGAACGGGTTTGTATCCCGAGAGCCTCCTCAGTAATCAGGTACTTAATTGGCTTCCAAAAGTAGCATGTATTTTGAGCTGACTTGGGTCAAATACTACATCCATTATATACTATCCGCAAAAAAATCCTACAAACAGCATAGCACAAGGCTTGCAATTCACGTATGGACTTCTCCATTTCAAAGTGCCATCACCATCATATGTATCCGTACTTGTCGTAATGATTTATCATAGAGACTAACAGAGGCAAAATTGTAAGGTATACATACAACGTTATACGGAAGGTCCCCTGTTTTCCCCTTCCCAACCAAAATGTGCATTAAATTGGAATACGCTCTCTTCGTACTTCTAAACACGCGGAAAGTAAGGCGCTCCACGAGCACCCACTGCACTTGGAGTTTAACTCCATCACTTGCACCTTACCGTCTTGATGAGCATGAAAGCGCTGCTCACGTGGTTCAATGGGCTCCTAAGAAAATGGATTGGCCTCTGTGGCCGACGTTCTAAAGGCCGTTATCGAGGAGACGGCTAGGTGTTCTTGATGACACGGTCATTGTGATTTCTGAGTACCGCCCTGGCGCATTCAACTTCACCAAGAAACTAGCACCAATGCCGTTCGACAAGAAAAGACTTTAATAACTACTCACCTATTCTTTGCATGATCTGCGCACTTCTCACGCATTGTGTGGTGCAAATTGCATGACATTCGTCGTGTAGCTACTATCAGCTTGTGAGCACTAAGTAGGGCTTGCCTTGGTGAACGGTGCTTGCTTGTCTGCAAGCACAATGCTGCAATGTCTTCTGCAGCCTCGATCAAGTCATTATTATTTAACCTGTCAATAGGTGCCGCCACGCTGCGGTGGACTTCTTACACGCCAATGCGATTAGAAATTTTGCTCAGCAAGAAAAAACGAGCACTCGAAATGTCATCCGCTCGTAACACTATAACCGCAGTGCCGAGCGTAGCAGTAGTTGAGTAAAACCGCTTCACAAACAACCACTGCGCTTAATGTCAAGTTCCACCCGATGCACTTCATCGTGCATGTTTTTCGTGGCGTACCTGCACTCGGATTTTCTTTCGTGTATCATATCTCATTGCTCAAACAGACCCGAAAAAATTATTACCCGTCCTTACCAGCCACACAAAAACTGATAGCAGCGAAACAAATCTTCTTGATCGAATGGTCAGCAACGATCTCTTCGTCGAAATTACTGAACACATTTTGGAGGACCAATAATAAAGCACATATTGACGAATAGTCAATGCTGGTTCAGAACAGGAACGCCGATCAAAGGTGCTGCCGCGAGTGGCGAAAGATCAACCCATTGAAACGTTTCACACTCATGCACATATGTGCTCACATACTTACAAATGTTGAGCAAGCAATACAATACGCTCAGCGTAAAGTACTTCATTTTTCTTCTGAGGTGAAAAAACGCGGGACATCTCGATGTAAGCCATACCCATCCGGAGGGCTTCCGTCAGAATTTCATCTATCTATCATTCGGAATGGGTCAGACGTCTTTTGGCAATGAGATACTTGGCACTGAACAGTTTTAATTCTCCTTGAAAGTAGACACGATTTTTATTGCGTCCACCTCTGCTAGGAAACAAAAAAGCTATTGGCGCGGGCACTAAACTGAGACGGTTAACGTGCGGAGTATCGGAGTATCCGAGCTGTCGAGCACCGAGAATGTATCGGACAAGAGCAAACGCGGGCTGAACGTGAAGTGGCACGTAACCCACTAATCGCTGCTCAAGTATCAGAGCAGTCGCTGCATGCCATGGTCGGCCAAGGACAGAGGTATCGAGGTTGAGGCCCCAGTGGTGCACATGGAGTGGCACGTAACCCACTGAGCAATGCTCAACTATCTATGAATTAGCTGCATGCCACGAGTGGCATGATCGGATAAGGTCAGGTAGAGACCCCAGCGATGCACGTGGATTGGCACAATATCCACTGGATGAAGACTGCGGAGCTTGCAGCTGTTGTAGGATGTTGTACATAACTTCAGGGCTCCGGTGGCGCAGGAAGTGGGCTAACACTAGACAACGCTGGATGCCTGTTCATACTGGTCTCACCGAGACGTAACATCTCTGTGAGGGAGCGACAGCAACGCCATATGCTCGCTGCAAGACGCAGGGCGTTCATTCTAACCCGGGATGAGTCTACTGTAGTCAGTAGCGCAGCTATACACTGACGTCAACGGTATGACGGGAGAGAAAGACGGCGACGTTAGCCTCGAGGCGTGAAATGGACGGTTTCAAAGAATCAAAAGAACCTACGCAAGTGGCTTGGCCTCGCCAACTACTTGCACAAGTATAGCGATAATCATGCAGAAATGACACGGCAATTGTTGGTTCTCTTTAAAAGGGATGCGGAATGATGCTGGGACACCGAGCATCGGGAGGCTTTTGACGGGGTCAAATTGAGCCCCCTTCATACACCAATACTGACGTTGTCAAACCCCGATCGACCTTTAGTGTCTGTTGTGCCGCTTCGGACTTTGCCATCGGCTGTGCACTGCAACAAGCAGACGCCGAGGGGTGAGATTGGGTGATCGCGTTCGAACCTTGCCAGCTCAAGGCTGCGGAGAAGAACTTCCCAGTCCACGACAAGTGATTACCTGCGAAGAAGTATGCACTTGTCAAGTTCAGGGTGCACCCGCTCGGATCCAAGCCGTTTGTGATCTACACAGATCACACGCACTACGTACTGCGACACAGTTGCCTCACCTCTCGCAGAGGATGGCCATGTGGCTCTTCTTCGCAGAATATAACTTCGAGGTAAAGTATAAGCCATGAAAGTAAATTGCTTTGGCTAATTCGTTGTCACATAGACCAAATTAGTTACGTCGCGGCATGACAAGCTCAATCGCTAGTGACGGATTTGCGCCGCGTACGCGGGTGATGATATATGCGAAGCGCTGCTACATGCTCTAGGGAGCAAGGAGTTTAAAAACTCGGACAAGAAGTTGTCGTCGCGACTGCATGCACGGTTGCACCGGTATTCATTGAATAATGACTTTGCTTTATTATAGCACCGACTCGATGGATACGCCACATATTGTGGTTTTTTACGATGAGGAAAATAAAAGCCGTATCTTATATGAGGCCCACGACACCCCCGCTCAGAGGGCATTTTGGTCGTAATAAGAACTACAGCTCTATGAGTTGCCACTACTGGTGTCCCAAGCTGTACAAATGGACGAGCACACATGTGCGCACGTGTGAGACGTGTCAAATGGTGAAACTCCCTTCGAATGCGGCGGCGACGCTGGCCAATTCATCAGTTCTCTCCGGGTGTTGGCAGTCCATGAGTATGGACCTTGTGTTTGGCCTGTAGAAGGACTCGGCGGGCAACACGGGTGTCGTGATCTCTGTCGACCGTTTGAGCAAGATGGCTGGTGCCGGACACCATCGACGGTGTCAGTACAGCGACACTGTTGGTGGATCGTGTCTTTCGACAACAGGGACTCTCGGAGTCCATTGTCTCTGACAGAGACCAATGTTTTACTGGGAAGTTTTGGTTTACAATCTTGAGGGTGCTGAGCACCATGTTGACTTTGTCAAAACGGACCTTGCGCAGACCGATGATCAAACTGAGCGCGCGAATCGCTTCGTTTGAATTCTTCTCTCGCAGTGTCTGCGCTGAGACGCCAAGGCGCTGGAGCGCCATGCTGCCACTCGTAGAGCTCGCTCTGAACAATGCAGTGTATTTGTCTACCGGCTACTTGCCGTTCTACGCGAACGAGCTCGCTCGCGTCCCGCAAGCGCCGCCATCCCATGACGCAGGGCTTGTTGGTGAAGGAATGGCCGAGCGGCTCGCTGATGTCAGCCCTTTCACTGTATGTAACGAAGTCGATGAAGTCCTATCATTGGACCGAGTGTCTTACGACACGTTTGCGATGCGATGGCTGAAAGACAAGACATGCAGACAGAATATACAGACGGAAAAAGCAGAAGAGATGTTGAAAACTTTGAGATCGGAGATCTGGTTTGAGTCAATACTAAAAAAATTCCTACACATGCAGTTTCTGCTTTTCTTGAGACGAAGCTCCGTCCACGTATATCGGACCTTTAGACGTCGTGTCCAAGTGTATAACGGGGTAACACGTACCCTGGTATGAAGGGGTGGGTCACACCATCTTGTGTGACCATACAATGGTGTGACTATACCTTAACAAGAAGTAACTATGTGGCTGGACTGCCAGCAGTTACACCTTTCAATTTGGTTTTACTGTCTGATTTGGAAAACCTATAGATTTAGATATTGGCGGCTTTGCCGCGATAAAACCAAGAAATACAGTTTACATTCTAAACGGGTAAGTTCATTTGCCTTAGGTTAAGGTTGTGGTTTATTTTAAAGTTAGCGGATTGTGATCCTCTACACTGGTACTGATTCTAAGTATATACCCTAGGTCACCGACTTTAGCTAAGCTTCCTCTAAGCGAAAGATCTGAGGCAGCCCCGCTGCAATGCACCTCAATAACCTTTTCGCCACCGAAGAGAAATATGCATTTGGTGCAAAAACGATCTTCCTTATGGGCTGTCTTATTGGATTGCATGGTATACGGACAAATCCCGCAGAAATAAAGGAAATTTTGAACTACTCAGTGTCGCTGTATCAAATAGACTTGAGAAAGTAAATCATCCCTTGCATAAGTAGTGTGCGACTTATTCCGACATTTCGCGATACCTAAAATAAAATAAGTGAGGCGGATTGTCTTCCTCACCTAGGAAGCGGGCGTGTAAGGGCTCCAACGCGGCGCGGCGAGCATTACTCGGCGCACTAGAATCGGCAAAATTTGTTGATGTCTCTGCGTTCGCAGACGTTGAACGCAACACATTCGTCTATGAGAGCGAAATGTAGAAAATTCATCTTTTTCAGCTAAAAGCCCTGCCCTATGACGCTCGGTGTGAGTGGAATTGTCTGGTTTGGTTCTAGAGATTCGCTACGACCGTTTGGATCGGGACGCGCTTGGGTCATTTCGTCAAGAATGACCTTGAGATTGTCAGCCGCGCCGATCGCGCCTTTTTTAGAGGACTGTCGAAACGTATGAAGCATGTACAAGTGGTGAATTATAAATCAAGAACAGTGGGTGTTTGTTGATCGCTTATGTTTCAACTGGACATGAATGTGAACCCCAGCGTGAGTGTAGCGGGGTATGTTATGTACTTTGTACTAACTGTGTACGCACAAATTCCACTTTTTGTGCATTTGTGTAAAATAAAATTTTGTGCAATGACAAATGCACATGACACTTCCGAGTAATTGTGCAAAACGTAGAGGTGCGGGAACTAATGAGAACAACGTGACAGAGGTAGAGGCATTTACTTCCGATGTTGTCTCTCCTTTTCTTAATCTCATTTAATCCCATCCAAATGCCTGCTCTGTAGCCTCAAGCTCGATTCGATATTTCAGTCTATTTTTTTTTCAAATGATAACACTTTTACACAAACCTTTTCACGCCACTCTCAAAAACATCAATTAACGCCTCCATAATCAACTGCAGCACATATGTACATTTGATTTCGAAATGGGTACAATGGATCACTCATATGCTAAACACGTTTCCAAAAACTGTCCCCATAATTGCGGTAGATGTTTCCGTACTTCTTTTTTCCACTTTGCCATGTCATATGCTTATTTCTTGGGTACTCTGAATATTTGCGAGTACATTCTGTTGTTGACTCTATTCAAAGGACAATACCAAAATGATATTTCCTTTTTTATCGACTTTTTCTGAAAGTAAATGCAAATTTCAGCTGTAGAAAATAATATCTAGCCGAGTGGATCGTACACTCCTGTGTACTATATGCAACAGTATAATCTTCGGACACTGTATCGGGATAGGATGAAAGCTTTCTTCGTCACGTTTTGACAAATCAGCAAATAAAATGACGAGATCTGTTTTTGTCGTTATTTGTTGCTCGCGCCTATCGTGAGCGTATTATACAGCAAGGCTTGGCGATGAGACACTAGGCTTACATCAATAATTGCCACAAACGGGTACCACACGCGCACAAAGTCGCGGCGATACCAGATCCTGGCAAAACACGTAAACAGTTTATGTCTTGCATTGTCAAATGTTTCTCATCATTTCCTTTCATATTTAATAATTAAGTGTAACAATTATTAATGCGTCATTGCATCAAGTGCATACGCTCTAACTCTGGAGCTGTTGTAACCGTCGCGCCACAACACTACAAGCACCCTGTCGATTTGAAACCGCCTGTTTTTGTTCTCGCACGCATTTTACTGACGTGTTGACAAAAAATATATCACCATGTACCCTTATACAATAATTGTACTGATAGTTAAGAAATTGCAGCATGAAACCCGAATTTTATTTGGTTACAAGTACTACTCAACTGTGCAATTATTGTCTACGTCTTCATAGCGCTTAGAATCTTACCCATCTTCAGTTCATAATGCTTGATCACCAGCAACTATGCACAATTTGAGTTGATGTTACGTCGGCCCTTTACTCGTTTATATTGCTATATCACAATCAGCTGTAGATCCTGCATGTAAAGCAAAAAAGGTTGTTCAATGTTTTATAGAAGTCACACATCATCGCTTGCACTAGAAATAGGCTGTGAAAGATTGCAAGCCGTGCCAGATGGATAACACTGCTCTGCGCTTGTGCATTAAGAATCCTATCCCTGTGCAGCGCAAAGCAAGCGCGAGTCGCAGTTTGCTCTCGGAAGTCTGTCGCTTAGAGTAATCTGCCTTTTCCGAGTAGAGTACAAAGGCTAGTAGTACATAGGCCATCGCAAAAGCAAAGAATTGCCAATGTTCCATGTATTGTTCTGTCGCATTTTTTGCTTCACATTTAGTATATCGTTCTCGAGGACAGCACGGAAGATGCCAAGCCCTCACGTCTCCTATGAACAGCAGCAAAGCATCAACCCAGAATAAGGTCGTCAGTCACTCGTTTCTGTTCCATGAATTTTTATACTCTGCCCTTAATGATCTTGATTTTTGTAAGAAGCCAACAGATAAGGCAGATGGGACAAGGGTAAAAGCCACGTCTTTTGTAGTCCGTCGTCGATCCCTGATACAATTCACGGATGGCGACGGTCGCTTCTACCTCAAGGTTCAGCTCTGGTGAGAAATTCATTAACTGTCCACTCGCGGATCGAGCGCCCGATCGACCAATTCGTAGCAACGTCACAACGCAATTTCGCCTCGGCCTTGTAGTCAATATCGTGGCCTTTTATTACCTGCAATCCACCTCTTTGTCTCGATACTGGCCACCTCTCACTTCTCTGAACGTGTGCACCGAGTTACTCACTGCTCTTCGAACTTCCAGCGTAGCTTGGTTTTCGACCACCTCACGCACAATTCAATAGACTTCAATCCCCACACGTGACTCAACACACAATGCACATGACTGACATGGACCCGATTGAAACCTCAAGCTACGGCAGTCCCAATCGCATGCATGTTCTTGCTAATGGGGATATCGTAGATTGTGGACGTCTCCCGCAAACAGCGCGCAATAATCTCTACAAGACTGAGCTTTGTAAACACTTTGTGGATAGCGGCAGTTGTCGCTATGGGTCCAAGTGCCAATTCGCTCACGGCGAGGACGAGCTGCGTGGCGTGCTCCGACACCCAAAATACAAGACTACGCGTTGCAAGGCTTTTTTGTCTACGGGTAGATGCATATACGGATCGCGCTGTCGTTTCATTCACACGCGTCATCCGGGTGACGAGGACCAGCGGTTTGCTAACTACCGCAACAGTGACATGTCCAGTACCGCTAGCGAGTCGGACGACTTGGAGACACAATCCAAGGACTTATTGGTGAATCCGTACGGCAACGCTTTGGAACCTATTGACTTGTCATTGCCTTTTGGTGGATTCAATCAGCACATGTCATTGGCTCCTTTAACTGGGGTGTCGCCCCCTAAGCCAGAATTCGACTCGTATCTGAGTCGCGGCCCGTTCTTCGACTATTCGTTCGAAAGTAGCGACTTAGGCAGTTTTGATTTATCAAGGAGCAGCATAAGTAGCTGCAGTGGCGAGACGTTAAATGCGTTGTCACCTCGCTCTTCAAGTAGCACGGAGTCTGTGGCATCCAGATTCTCGCGTTTGACAATCTTTCAACGTATTTGCCGTGAAGATGATTAAAGGGGTTAAGTCGTACAAGTCATGTCATCAGCTACCTTAACTCTTGGTTAGCAACCTAATAATTTATCAGACGACCCCACATCAAATCGAGAGTCAAGTGGCGTGGCGACACAAGTAACTTGACCATTATTGCTGGCTGGCTACGAGCGCCTTCAACTATAACCGCGTCAGTGGATTGACTGCAGTCTCAAAGCCGTTTTCACGCCTCCAGCTTGTAGCATTTTACAAAAGAAATTTTCTTATTGTCATAAATTCAATAGTGTACATCTATATGCTTAAATAACTTGACGACTTAATCATTGTATCTTCCGTCTGCAATGATTGGATAATACTTCTAAAGCACAGTTCTGTGTAATGAAATAGTAAGTAGAAGAGCACGATGCAAGAACACCAAAGAATCCGCGACGTTCGCCAGTCTCGCATTCATTAATAAAAGGAGGCTGATTAAAGGAATGCTGACTGAAGCACTTGTTGTCACGTGGATCAACATGTGTGCGATCATGGTGCGTTCGTTCTGTTGCTCAGTGGTGACTGCATCAAATAATTTTGTCGCTGCTTTGACACGTTTCATTAGCTGTACTTAGATCCGCAGCTCTGGATCGTTGTGATTTCCTCGTTGGTACGACAAAGTGAGCGAACTGTATGGCGAGTTTATACACTAAGAACCTTTGTCATTTGATTGATGAGGCTTTCGCGACAATCCGTGTCTTGATTCTTCCGATAGGATTGGCCAATTTCAAAACTTTTGCAGCAATGTCGACATTTGGCAAGCTACTATTTAGCAACACATTGGTGTCAATGCTGCACTCAATGCTATCTTCATTACTTTCAATAATTGCTCTGCTCTCGTCACACTCGCTTAATGGCAACTACGTCAATTCTGCCACGATTGAAGAATTTTTGGCTACCTCGGTCTCTACTGGTAATATTTTGTTTGGCTTCTGTGACCTAAAGCACTGATCCAACAGTAATCCATCACATGATATATACATGTTATCTACTCAGGCTATTTTGCTCATGACTTGTGGGACTATGTGCACAATGGACTGTATGTCAAGTCCCCTGGAATTATCTTGCATCACGTAGTTGTGCTCATCTGCTACACTTCCGCCTTAACGAAGACCGTGGGTGTGCCATTGCTATCACTTGCATTATTGTGTGAATTACACTCAATTTTCATGCATGCTCGAAAACTCCTGACAATGAGTAACTACTCGGTACAGCAATCTCAATTACTACGATGGGTCTGGTGTATGCAGTGGATTACATTCATTGTCGCCAGAGTCATACCTCACACCATTGTCACTTTTCTGACTTATCAATCGAGAGACTTTTTCCACCAACAGGTACGATGCAACTGCATAAAAGTCACATGTTTTGAAATCTGGTTTTGTGTAGCTTCATTTCGTGATTGCGTTTGGCGGAATGGTTTTTATCAATTTGCTAAATCTCAAGGTAACATCTTGATCAGCACGAACTCAATTATAAATTCTACTCATTTATGCTACTATTTAATGACTACCTACAGCTTTTCTACGACGTACGCAAAGCATGGCTAAAGGACTTCGCGCCACCTGTGACATCTTCGCTGCTTGCAAAAGCACTCTGATTCACTTTACAGTTTTGGTACTAACATTTTGGAAAATAGAACAGTTTTTTATAATGTGCCAAAATTAAATTTTCGATATGCATTTTCTCTGAAAAGTTGCATAGAATACATCAACAATATCGAATATTTTGCTAATCCTCAGACTGTGAATTGATCTTATAGAAAACGCACTGACTCAACTAACAGACAATGGTCAGTCACAATGTTCGAAATGTCTACAGTGTAGACTCTACACGCAAAAAAAGACATACTTTCGTTACTTATTAAATTTGGCAACGATGTGGCAAATCACGAGGGATGTAGCACAGCTAAATGAAATATGAAAAATTACAACGCTATTCACATTGAAGTTTCTGGCCTGATGTGTCCACACCATATGTTGTGAGCAAAGAAATTGTGAAAGACGCACGGCATCATGACTATGAAAGGCGCTCAGACGGACATCGAGTGGTTCTCACCTGAGGAAGTGGCTGCTGCTCGTGAAGAATATCTACAGGAGCAGGAAAAAGAGCAGCCGTCGCCTCAGGTAGCGTAAAATGAAGCCAATTTTTTAGGAATTCTCATTCAAGAAGCTGCCTACATTACTATGATTTTTTTCACTGATGGAGGTCAAACTACGGTACGCTGTTGCTTTGGCAAAAAGTCGAAAACGCGACGACAAACATCGTGCGATTGGATTACTGGAAGGTACCGAATCGTGTAGTTGTCAGTAAAGAAACATGATAAATTGTAGTTTTGTGATCAGATCTTTTGGAGCAGAGCTACGCTCCTAAGGAGAGTTTGTACTGGATCGCACTTACTCTATGTGGTTTGGGAGACTATCGTGCTAGTCGCAGCTATTGCGAGCGTTTGCTCCGCATGGAGCCGTCACATATGAAGGCACAATTGTTGCATAAGAGGATTAAGGAGGTCGTAGCAAAAGGTATATTTTTGATTCGTACTGGTATTAGTGCCAATTAACTTGTATGTTTTAAGTAGAAGACGGAGTAGTAAGCGTGGGTATCGTTGGGGCTGTGGTTGTCGCTGGATTGGCACTTAAGTTCTTGCTTAAGAGATAAGATGTGAATTTATAATGGCAGATTGATTCATTGATGTGATTCTGTACAGTTTTCATTGCAGACAACTCAACAATTTATGAGATAAATATGTTTTGGAGAATCTCTTCATCTCTTATCAATTTTGTCATACACAGCTGATAAACAATTTCGTTTCTATTCCTATTGTTGTCGAATGTCTATACACACGTGAATTTCATAATTCGATTATGTCTCATCACAGCTGAGAAAGAGCCATCTGCTCATCGCTATTGAGTTTTGCCCACGCGGCCTGCACAACTGAACTAGGTAATTGCGACTGTAGCTTGGCCAAGAGCTCACGAAGCTGAAGTCTAGAATCCTTTGAAATCGTTAACACCTCATCATCATTCGCGGCATCTTCTGATTCCGACAGGTCGTACACTACGCAAGCGACACAAATACACGAAAAGGTTACAAGACGCGTTCAAATTCCAAAACAGAAGTACTTACAGAGAGCCGAGGCGAAAACTTTAAGGATCTGAGGAAGATTGGAGAACTCAGCACCAAGCACGTGGGTATTACCGCTATTCACGAGTGAAATGAGACGAGAATGTACGTCTTGAGCTTCAAGAACATCAGTGCGAAGTGGTAGCCATGTAAGCCACAAAGTCCACATTTTGGCTGCATCCACGGCACTTCCGCGAGCTAGAATAATCTTGGCTACAGCACTGATGGCATTGTCTCGAGCAGCGCAAACTTCATCGTCATCCGCGTTGGCTGAGACATTAATCACGTGTACTAATTTCTCAAGTGCGTTCTGGCAGAATGGATCAAAGGCGCCTCCACACTTTTCTGCACTGACACCTATCCCATAAGCTGACGCTTGTATCACCGAAGGGTTTTGGTCCTCAAGACCTTGCACCAGGTGGTCCAAGAACAACGGTAACAGCTCCTGAGCGGCAGCTCCACAGTGCTCGATAACGTCATCAATCATACAAATTGCTTGTCCACGCAACATCGGCACAACCTTCTGCTCAAGCAACGGCTTCACAAACATTAACAAGTGCGAGTGGAACACGGGGAAAAACGCTTCCTTTTGGATCTTGATAATCCAGCCAATAGAGTCGATCATTGAGCGAAAAACACCTTCTTCCAACTCATCGTTCTCAGTCTGTTGCAAAGCAGCTTCAGCGTCATAGTCTTCATCTAGCTGGTTCTCGCGGTGCTGAGCCATTAAACGCTGAGCACTATTCGATGCTACCGTCTTTAAAATCCCCACGACACGTGGAACATGTTCTATAGGAACACCAACACTAAAACCTTTGTCTTGACTTTCCTTGCACACCTCCAACAAGGCCGACATGGCTTCAGCAAAAGCACCGAGACACTCGAGATCCTCTTCTTCTTGCAAACCCTTTAACATTGGCTCGAAACATTTCTCGAAAAGCTGCTGTGGAAATTGCGGAGCAATTGCACTGTGGCCATGATTTAGCGTACCGTCTACCGCGCAGTTCAGCAGCTTTGCCATAGTCAAGCTACTCACAATGCGAACATCTTCCACATATTCAAAGTCAATCAGCGGGATCATCACCTGCGCAACTTCAGCTACGTAAGGGTAGAAATAACCTTCCAGGTCAGATGCCGACTGGTACAACATATTACAAGCATTAGTCTTGTCTTCCAGAGCACTCGTATTCACGTCCAGTCGCTTCTTGCCTACACCCCGGATTTCTAGCGTCATTGTGTCCTTTCCATCAACGGTTTGGCCATCCTTCTCGGCATCACCTTCAGCGATATCGAATAACTGAATATCAGGCTGAATCTTGGCTTGTTTAATCAGCGCCGGAATCACGTGCGGTAGATAAGGCACAAAGTCCTCCTTTAAGATACCTCCAATACGTACGCACGATTGAGCCACGTACTGCACCTCGGGCCCTTCTAGCTCTTCACTAGACCGCACTCGTATCAAAATCTCCATAATTTCCCTTGCGTCGTTGACAAAGCGCTCTTTACCTACAGCCTGACCGATCAAAGCGATAGATTCCATCGACTTGCCACGCAGTAGAGCGTATTCTTTCCCATGTGCATTCGTCAAGACTTCTTTGGCAAGCGGGATGAAAATATCGTAATAGCGCAAGAATTCGTCACCAATCACCTTCGCTACACTGGCAACTGCAGTAATCGCTTGTTCTTGAACCTGTCGCGGACACGAACGCATGGCATGAAACAGAGCTTCTAACAGTGTTTGACTGTATGGAGTCACGTATTTGGCTTTGCACACGTTTGTGTTGCAGAAGTTGATAACTACACTTGCAGCCAAAGCGCGAGTACGCATTACAACCTGCTCGTTTTGAATCAAAGTCGTCAATGCAGGTACCACCGCAGTATGAAATTTTGCCTGGAAGTTCTTGCCCTTTTCAACTTCGCCAAAGTCATCGGCAAGTTGACCAATACTATGAAGCGCAGCGTACTGAACACGCGGGTGCTGGTCATTAAGAAAAGGTAATACCATATTCACAACATTGTCAATTTCACGGGTCATAAGCGACTTGGCGCCTTCACCCAGTAAGCAGATCGCGTAGAGTGCCGCGCGACGCTTTCGCCAATCGGCATTTTTTAGAAAGGTGGTAATAACCGGAATAGCTACGGGGAGCACAGCATTGCCACCTAATGACGAGCTGAGACGATCAATGGCAGCACTACTAGCATCACTTATGGAATCATCGGCGTCACTGGTCTCCGTGAAAGTCTCGGGGTCGTCGAACTTGTGTATCCATGTCTCATCTTCTTCAACTTCGCACATGAGCTGAAGAACAAGAGGTACTACATTCGTCACAATATATTGCGATTTGCGTACCATACCACCAGCATTTTCACATAAAGAAATAATGAATTCGAGAGCAAGTTCACGTGTCTCTGACTCGAGCTCTTGGGACGAACATACAAAGACCATAGCACGAGCCACGTCATCCAATAAAGTTCGAAAAAACTTTGGATGCGTTTCAGCAATCTGTACAAGAGAAGACAATACTTCACGAAAAGTGGCCTCTTCGCCAGCATTGACCAATGCTTCGATAATGCGCAGCATAGGAGGAATAATAATCGTAAACGCCAACAATTCCTGCTTGTCTTCCAATGTCAACAGAAAGGCAGAAGCGGCTTTTAGACTTGCAATTTGTACCTCTCCATTTCCGTCATTAAGTGCATTCGTAAAGAGCGTAAGAAAATTCTCTTTATGTGGAGCAAGCACGTCGCCAACATATTCGGCAAGCTTTGCCAATAGATCAAACGCTGTTACGCGAAGTTGTGCATCAGTGTGTGTAGTAAGCTCTGAAACGGTGCTAAGTAGCTCAGGCCACGGCTGGTCGAGTTTACACGAAATAGCGGCGAGCCCGGCGATCAAGTGGTCAAGTTTGCGACGAATGTGGGCTACAGGCTCGTGAACCACGGCTTCTAGTAGTTGAGTCTTAAGTGTATTTTGTGCAGAAGTGTCTAGCTGTGTGTAAATCTCAGCTTTTACTTCAAGCAACGGACGTAGCAGCACAGGCGCGAAGGCGCGCGCTTCAGGTTCTGGTGCCGTGCGCAATAAATGAACGAGATTGGCCACGAGTGTCTGTGGTTGCTCAGCTTTTAAAGCCTCATATGATGACTCCGCCTGCTGACGTGCCTCATTGTCATTGCTCATGAGAGCGGCGACTAATGCTTGGAAGTTCATGCTCATAAGGTAGCAACAACAAAACTGACAGTCTCCGAACCAGTCGATCAGCTGTTTGAGATATGAAGACGTAACCGGAAGGTTGTCATTAATTTTGAACCTTTTTATGAAAAAGCAAAAAACGTCAATATTGGTATACAAAGTTGTTAGGTGCATCAAATGTATACAACTGGAAGTTGGTATTTGGTATAGCATATGCACAGTACTTTTTCTATATCAGCAGCTTTATATCGAAAAAAATTATACTTTATTTATAGTGTAATGTACAGTACACTTTTAAGCTCAATTACCTTAGCGTCTTTACGGATAAAATCTACATTAATCAACTGGAAGGCTGCTGGCTTTGTGAGTGGGTACTCGAATGAAGCTTGTGCAAGACTACATTCATTTGCACAGATATATAAAAATGGTATGGACTACATAGCTATCCAAGGTGCCTTTTGATGCTGCCGTTGCAACGGGATTGTGTTGCACCTAGCACAAAGGAAGCTTTGAGTGTGGCGTCCTCTATGCGGACTCGTAGAGCTAAGGAGCTATCGTTTTAGTTAATCCTTTCTGATCTTAAGGAAATATACATATATATTTATTGAATTAAGTTTACGTAAAACAAATTGTTTCAAATACTATAAATGAGACTGGCAGCCTACGTTCGTTGCAGACCTTTATGATGGAGTCACTTTTTATCCGTATCAAATCTAATAATAGCTTCGTCATGAGGCTTTACTTCGATACTATTGATCTTACTTTAGGTCGGTCTTCGGGACAAGAAAGTAATATGTACGCGCTCAAACATTTGTCCTTCCGCGCAAAAGTGTACGCTTTACATGCCGCCCCTGCGCCGGGAATTCGCCTACCTCCCATTGCACCTAGTTATTCAACCAGAGTCTCCTCCTCATCTTACTCGCATGACTCCACGAATCTTTAAGAAAGACGCGGAGCCGTGGGAAACGATCAAATCGACAGCCCGTCATCTGTAACCCTTTTTTAGAACGTCACCCCCTTTTTAGGGGTCGTGTAAGCCATATCAAGCGCGTGCTGTAGGGTTTCTTCATAACACTCTAACCCCGCTCTACCCGGCCCGGGGATTGAACGCTGGACCTCCCGGTTCTGAAGTGAACATCATTCCACTGCACCACAGGATCGGTTACAACCCGACATCTGTACCCCAACCAAAGCCATACAACGATGCCGTTTTCGTCAAAGAAATACACTAAGGTAGGAGGCAGTTCACACTCTGCCCAGCTTCTGCACAAGTTGCGCACTCTGTAGCGTTATGATCCGCTCATCGGAGACACAACAAGGACCAGATTGTTACAGATGAGCAGGACTCAGCTAAGCTCGAGGGCCTAAGCAATTATTAATTGATTTGCTTCAGACGATATCACGTCGTGATTATTAGGCTAATCCATTTGATCCATCAAAAGTTGCCCGTTAAGACGTGGCAAAGCTCTGATGTATCTTTCGGTCAATCAGCCAGCAAAGCGTGCTGCCAACTCGTCAGAAGTCACATCTACATCCAGATTCCCCCTCAAGGACTATACCTGTGGTACTAGGTGCTGACAAAAACGCGGAAAGTACCTTACTCAATTTACGTGATGGGCGAAGAATGAGCATTGTATCATCTGTTTTACAGCTTATTGTCGGCTTAAATGATGCAGATATCAGACTACAACGTAGATTACAGTAAAACGCAAAGTACGATGTCAGTGTCGAGATAAACTGTAAACAAGCTTGCTCATTTCTATGACCCTTCTGGTACAGGTACTGGTCGAGTCTCGAGATCGGAGTAAGGTTAGCCAAGTCGTAAGCGGTAGCAGTGACGAGACAATTTTGCCGAAGTGGTGCTTTATATTTCTATAATTTCTTAACGTGAGGGTAATTCTTCCACTTCACCTGAAACTGCTTATAGCTTAGTGAGCCCAACAACGGCCCACTAACCGCGCCATTTTAAGTACGCACTTTTTTGGTATCGAGCAGAGGATGGCCTTCTTGCGTTTTGCTCTCGTGAGCTCTCCAGCTTTGATGACACATTCAGTTATTTTGAATGTATCGGTGTGTGATCGATATCTTACTTTCTATGCACTCACTGAGCAACGCTCTCGAGCCAATTGGGTTGGGATGCCCAAAGCATTTTAAAGCATGTTTGCTACCGAGACCAGTACGTGCATTAACTACTAACGATCACTACTCTGGATTTCTAAATGGCATATATGAATTGTTGAAACGATTATTTGTCCTCAGCGAGACGCTTCGTACTAGTCTGGCTTGTGAAAGTAAAATCGTGTTAGGCTTCAATAAGCTCACGTAATGCACTTACTGTATTCACATACAATATAAAATAATCCGAGTATAATTCAATCCCTTCTAACAACAGATGTGAAAGGTCAAATGTAGTGAGGTCGCACTTAGTTTTACAGGCTTCAGGCAATAATGTATGGGCTGCTAAATAGCGTTTAATCAAGCCTTTTCATGCTCAACAGATTCATGCGTGTTCTGTCTGCCTCAGTTGCTCTACAATTCATGGCACTCAACGATAGCCTCATTTACTCGCAAAAGTTGAGAATCTGATGCGCAAAACTATCGTAGATCTGCCAGAACAATAAGGCTCGATTTGCCTAATTTTCGCGCCACCAACGCCATCATGAAATGTTACATTAAAGGTCTAGCAGCCGCTTACGCTCAATAGTTTTGTATGAACTCTTGGTCTTGCTTTAGATTGTAGCGATGATATAAGCAAGTCGAATTGTATCGATAATATAATCCTAGCAAGGTCGAAGCCCCTTCGTGGTGATGTCAAGAGGACACGGAAATTAATCAAGCTACATTATTAAACCTTTGTGAAAGCGTGTATTGAACTAGCATTTCTCTTCAGAACCGCGGTCGTTTCGCGCAATTGTTTTAAGAGCATTTATATATCAAACGATTATCCCATTTCGTCTGACCATTAGATTAAACAATCATTTGTTGAGGACGTTTCAAATCTATTGCTCAGCGCTTTGTACGAGATTCAAATATTTGCTGTAGCTTGTTGATCTCGGTTCGAAACGATAGCTACTGGCTAATTTGGCGAAAAACGTTGTCGACGAGTAGAATTGCTATATCTCATGTTGATGATGACAGCACGATGGGTTTTCGGGTCCATATGATCCACGGATTTAACGAAGATACACGTACCCTTGTATGAAAGGGTGGGTCACACATAATGATGTGACCACTACGTGGCAGTACTACAAGTAGTATTGCAAATTTATTAGGTGTTACTATATTTATGAGGTAGTATATATTAGTCAAGAAAATCTCAGGTTTGGGATATTGGTGGCTCTGCCGCAACTAAAACAATTTAATACAGTTTCATTTTTTCACGGAAGAGCGTCTGTACCTTGGTTTAGGTTTTAGTTCTCTTGGAGATAGCGAATTGCGATCCGCCAAACTCAGAACATAATGTCGATGGCCTTAGTTTAGCTTCCTCTAAGCAAAAAGATACGGTAGCCCCTCTGCACTTGGTAGCACTCGTAGTCAATCTACGACTGAGTCGTTACGACTGATTCACTGTCAGGATGGAGCAAAACTCCTATTTGCCCCAGGACATGCAGGACGGGCTTAATAGGCTGATGTCCCTGCTCGGTCCTGAGGGCGTAAAACACATTATTTCGCAAGGTCACGAGGCAAAAAGCGCGCGCTAAGAGGCGTTTCAAATTATTAAATGGTCTGTTAGAGCACCTACAGCAGAAGCTGTCAACGTCGACAACATCCATGACGCCACCGTCGATGACGGATGACTCTTTTCGACCCAGACCGCTCACGGTGAGCGTTAAGACACTCGAGGGTAAGGATAAAGAAAATCTCCTGCACTGGGGAAGGGAGGCCAAGATGGCTATGGCATCCGCCATGCTCCAGAATCAGCAACAGCACATCGCGCCAGCTATCTCCAAGCTCGGGGCCGAGATCAGGAATGGGCACTAAAGTGCGGTGCATATGTTGAAGCTGCGTGTCCATCCTGAAAGGAGCTGAAGCGTCAGCTTTCGCAAGTATTCTCACCGCCTAATCAAGAAAATTGCGTGTGATTGCATTTCCTTGCTGCCCGACGGGGCAAGAAGGAGTTGGTCGACATTGTCCGAAAGTTAAGAGCTCTCATTACCGGAATGGCAGCCGATCCTCTCCCCGAGGCGGTCGCAGTGACTGTCTATATGGAGGGCCTCCGCACTGGCGTGGCCAGAATGGAAGTCTTCCGTGGGCATCCGTCTTTTTTTAAAGAGTGGCATTGAATGTCGAATTCAACTTTAAGTCGGCACGACTTGGTTGTAATGCACACGCTCAGAGCAATGGATCTCAGCTTTGCTGAGATAGAGATGGAAGAGCTTCGAGCTGTCGAGCTGTCGAGCTGTCGAGCTGTCGAACTGTCGAGCTGTCGAGCTGCCGAGCTGCCGAGCTGCCGAGCTGCTGAGCAGCGTTTAAACACTTAGCGGTGTTTTGCCTGCGGAGATACCCGTCACCTTCGAACTGGTTGTTTCCTGCGTAAGGCGCGTAACCGACGTCCCGCTTCTAGACAGTCTGGTTTGTCGTGGGGATACGACAACAGCCGGTTGGTGCCCTACTGGGAGAGAACAAAGTTCTGTTGAACCTCAAAGAAGTAGAGGGTAGCAGAGCCCAGCCCAGAAGAGCTTCGTGCTCTTGAACACTGAACGTGTGTGCAAGGCGGGGTTGCTGGTCGTGAAAGCGACCGTGAAGGGCTTTAAGAAGCCATGGAAAATCACTATCGATTCCGGGGCGTCGGGCAATTACGCTCGATACTCCAGGATCGAAAGAAGTCAGTTGTATGCTGAGGCGCCGAAAGCGTGAGTGACACCATCACTGTTACGAGGGCCCCTGTGGATCGCGGTTTCAAGCTTCTTGACTTTGATAGCGTGGGACGCTACTTGTGTAAGGTATGATCTTATCCTTGTTATGGCATGCATGGAACACCATGAGCCATGGATTGATTAGAGTTCGAAAATTTTGGGCGGTAAGCGCACGTGTCCTGGTGGAGCTTTGGTGAGTCATGTACCCACCTCTGCTAGGAAGCAGAAACGTTAATGGTTTGAGCGCTAGACCGGGATGGTCAAAGTGCTGGATGAGATGTCAACCACCGAAGGTGTATTGAACAAGAGGTTCGAGCTTGGATTGCGGGCTGAACGTGGAGTGGCACGAAGCCCACTGAGCACTGCTCACGTTACGAAGCGCTGCATGCCAGAGTGGCATGGTCGGACGAGGTCCGAGGAATCCTAGGCAAGACCCTTCTGGTGCGCGTAAAGTGGTAATTTAATAAGTGGACGAAGGATGCGGAGCTAGCAGCTCTTCGTCGGCTGTTGTTTATAACATCAAGACTCCAATGGAGCAGGGAGTGGGGACACTAGACGACGCTGAGTGCGTGTTCCCACTGGTCTTCCTGAGATGTAAACTCTCTATATAGAGGAGACGGCGATTCCGTATGTTACCTGCAAGACTCAAGGCGTCGATCCTGATCCACTGTGCGTCTATCTTAGACGATACCGCACAGCTATATACCCTTGTCAACGGTATGACGGGAGAGGAAGACGGCGAGGTTATTCTCGAGGCTATTTCAGCGATGGATGCTCTTTTTGAGCCAACGAGATGTCCTTCGAAGAGATTGGCGGTGCCTTGAAGGTAGGCAATTTAGCCGAGGTGATCATTATACGACCGAAAGAGTAGATTTACTCGTCGTCGCTTCTAATTGAAGCTGTCCTGGAAGACACTAAGAGGGTGCTGAACGCACGAAGTTAATCGTTGATTCTGAAGGATCCCTCGAATCCGTACTATCCTTTAAATAAGGAGTTTAAAGACGTCGCCCCCAAAGACCCGCCGTCGGTCCTACCTCCGGACCGAGGTCAGATCGACCTGGTCCCGGGACCAAATACTTCGTAATACGCCAAAGGCCCCTCATTGACACCTCCCGTGTAAAGCACGATGCAGGAATGGTATGTGAGAGCAAGTCTTTCCATTCGACACCCACGTTTTGTGCCCGGAAGCCGACTGGCAAGGGGCGTATCTTATACGCTTACAATAAGCTAATTGCTGCCACCATTCCGGCATAGACGCAAATTCCTAGAAAGAAAATTCCTCCAGAACAATATAGTTGGCTGTAGAAAGTACAGCGCACTCGACTTGGTTGATGGGTATCGAAAATTGCTCATGAGAGCGAGTAATGTTACGCTGACAGCGGTGAGTACTCCGATCGGGATGCTCTGGGAGTGACTGGTGATGCCCCACAGGCTGTCAAATATATCAGCAACAATTAATCGTCTGGTGACGCAATTGTTCAGGCCCCACCGGGCGTATGCACAAACATACGCTGGCGATATCTTCGCCAACAGTCGTGCAGGGCACGGTAGAACAGATGAGGAATTCCCCAACGTTCATTTGAGAGCGGTGTTCGAGTGCACGCGCAGGAATAAGCTCTATGCTAATGCAGATGAGTGCATCTTCGGCGCTGAAGAAT
>NW_020187589.1:756195-773551 GCF_900000015.1 Plasmopara halstedii | reverse complement strand
ATAGATTCTCGCTTCATATGCACAATCCAACGAAAAAGGGGGGGGGGGGGTTGGCGCGGTATATCCGCTTCGAGGTCACACTTAGGAAGCCTAGAGGTGGGGTTGCGACAAAGCATTGCTAGCAGTGTATGTTCCGCAATTCATACTCAGCTTATCTGAAACCCATCGCCTTCGTCGCGCCCCGACTCATCCAGCTCATTGCCGTGAAAGTTGTGCCCCACATTTAAGGCAATTTCTACCGCGTTCTTAAGAAGGTCAAGCATACGCGAAAGGCACTTCCACATCATATTGAAAAAATCGCGGGTCCATAGTAAGATACACAATTGAAGGCTCTGCACAACTTCGTTGCGCCGATAGTTCTCCGATGCAATCTAAATTCTAGAGTCGGCTCTTACACGCAATAGCAAGCGAAAAGTCCTCTCCTTAACTTTACCTTCGAAGCGTATGTCTTGGTGAGTCTCTGAGAAAGACCCCACCTTGAGGTCCCACCGAGTATACCATGATTGCTGAGGCAACCGTGATGTTCTTAGATCAACGAGCCTCCGACTCCTTACGTAGCGTTTATAACTTTACAGAGGAAAATGCGGTTAAGTCGCTTCCCGTTCTCATAATCATCCACGAGGATAAAACATCATCTAGGCTTTGCGTCATCTTTGTGCGATACGTGTAGATGTACATGCCCTTCCCGACGACGGACGACCTTACTGAAACCCACCTTAATTGACGAAAAGAGGTTTAATTCGTAGCTCTTGAAGAGAATCTGCCTTAGCAAGCCGATCTTTCGCAATCGTAAGTATATGGGTTGCAGAAACTGAGGTGAAGTCGCTCTAAGAGTGCGTCGCGACTTCGCAAGTCACCGCTTCTCGGCAGTATCGCTTACGCCTTGATCTGCAACAGCGGGTGAGTTCAAACCATGATTGATGCCTTGTAAAGGTTTTATAGAAGAATATGAATTTCATGATTTAATACGCGCTTTGGATAAGGAAAGGTTGTCACCTCACCCGTTTTCAGCTTCAATAATCAGCATCAACAAAACAAGCACCCGACAAAAAAATGTTTACCATTAAATTCTGCCCAGCACAAAACACGATGTCGATGCTTGGGTGGGATGGGCTTGTAAATAGTCCAACAGGTATATTTAGTAGCATTTTGAGCTATACTTTACTCTATATATACTATTGTAAAAATTAAATCAAAGAGAAAATTAAAGAATCTACAAGATACACAGAAATATAGAAAGAATAGACCAGATATTTGATAAAAATATACCAAGTGTGTATATGGTTATGTATATATACACATGTAGACATATTTATGATATCAATATCAGTGTAAGAATACATCAAGTGCGCATAAAGAGAATGTGGCACAGAAAACATCGTTATATCGTTCGAAAGTGACCCATGCAAAGCTAAAAGATACACTCTGACATGAAATAATTTGCCAGACAGCCAGAAAGATTACGCTTTATCACAGGTTTTGCAGACACCGCATCTCCAAACTTGTTTCTTTGTGAGCCGAGCAGTTGCCTGTTGTGACGGAGTACGACTCTTCTCAGGTCTTTCACACTTCTTCAAAATCTGGGGAGGCTTGCAATATCAATTTCGTAGACTTTATATTTTCTCTAAATTTCAAGCATTTCGTGCTTGAGAGGCTCTCGGCTTGGAGCCCAAGTGATACCTGATAGACCATCCGGTGTATGTTAGCTAACGCGAACTCGGAGGGTAAAGCCTCTCTTTGAGTGAGATGCAGTGCAACCTGTTGCATTTGGTACCGGTGGCATTTGTGGATTTGCGTCTTGGAGACGTTATTTAAGCTTATTTCTGTCAGCTTGCTTGCGCAGTCTTTCGGAAACCCGGACAGGGTGTCCCGATAACCCTGTTGAACTCTGCACTTATTCTCAGTCCGACGATCGAGTCTAAGGAAGACTGTACCATATGTAGGAATGGAATTATCTGCATAAAGAAAACGCACCTAAAAGCATCAGTTTCCAGCCAGTCATGAGAGGGTAGCTCTGATGAAACGGAGTGCGTACCCTGATATGGCAGGCGTAAGTATGTTGTGGACTCAGAACGCAGCTCAGTAGTACTTGGGTGAAATATCATGATAGATTATCATTAATAACATTTCATATAGATAAAATTAATGGTAGTCTGCAAAGAAACGCTCCTTCCACTTTTGTTGTCAACGGCTTTGCTTATCCCAAGAAGGTTGCCGGTGCACTTTGAACTTTAAGCTCTAAATCGACCCTTCACTACTTGTTATTGGGAAATGGGTTGCGCTGCACGACTATGGCCCTTCTCCTCAGTAAATGACTTGCAGTAAAGTAAGTGGCAATTCGTAAAGGCGCAGGATAAATCTTGCAAAAAACCTTGGATTCATATAAATCCTTAAGGCGATAGTAATTTACTTTACCAGTTTGGATAAAGTTCTGGTGACCACAGTAGTTTTTTTCTGTCTTACTTGGAGGTGAGATCTACTTTGACCGTCGGGCGGACCCGAAATGAACAACTTACCGTGGCTGACTATCGTGAATTCTCTCGGTGTTTGCAGAGCATCGACTTTTACAAATTTTCTCCGCTTGCGACCGGTACTTGTACGAGTCATTTTTTAAAGCTTTCACCGGGATGCGCAAAAGGTCCAATAATTGGCTTTACATTACGTCCTCTTTGACAGAGCGCTTTGCATCTAAAGGCGAGGTCATGGTATCGCATTATTCAGCTCGGATAGAATACAGTATTCGCTCGCGCTCTCTTTAAGATACTGAAACTGGAACTCAGTTTTTTTTAGCTACGAGTGTAAACAGTCCTATGTGGCGTGGTCGCAGATTAGTCCAAACACGCCGGCTAACAACGTCTCATAATATCTAATCACCCATTAGAAATTCAAGTATATACCGTCTACCTCGAACATCTGCACGCTCTTTTGCATAATTCTAAATCTTGTCGTAGCGTCGCAGACTTGTCGCATCACCGCTATCTATGCATTATTAGATTGCTGGATTTGCTATAAAAAACATAGCCGGGCAAAAATATCTGCAAGTCAAATCCTATCAATAACTCCCCCCACACCAATACCAAAGCCAATTCCTAGCGGTGCGAAAGAGACAAGGGGTAATCGAAAAACTAGATTCAATCTGGGTAAAACCTGTTCAGGCGTGTACTGCACTATTCCAAATCTTATCAATGGGAGCGTCTCTCTCCGGCACCGTAATCGTTCCAAGCAAGGGCTTTATGGATATGCGCACCATGCGATCATTACTATTTGTCAGTTCATCTGCCAGCGATGATCACTAGTGGATATGTTCAATCTGGTGCCTATCACCTTGACCAAAATGTGTCGGAGCATCAATGTGAAGCGTGTATTTATATCCGATACAATGACAGCCGACAAGCTATGTTGGCAGGAAAGCTTTTTTGATGAACAACTTGCTTGCATTCTCACCAGTAACGGTCCCGCTGACGAAAATGAGATGAGCCATATCACAGTCCAGAAAGAACACAATGTCTAGTTACCGAACGTAGCCTTTTAGAACACCAGAGACAGAGTCTTGGCAAACGGATTGCAAAAATTGCCGGAATTAACAAACTGGTCAAAGGTACCGTCGTATGTGGAGGGAAGACACGTTGTATACATGCGCATATAAACTTACTCATTTGTTTATGCTGGACCATCGATTCATAGCTGTAGATGTCTTCTCCACTAAAGTGAACCAATTGGGCTTCATATGCCTCATGCAGTATCTTACTTGAGATAGTAACACATGCTGTGTTTAAGGCGAGCCAATTTTATAAGACAAGGAATCTTAAGCTTAGAGATCGAAGCGCAGACGTGCCAGCCAAGGCTTTGATAACGCGACACCCGAGCTCAAAAATTTCCTCCATTTTAGAGCTTTTAACATTGCAACACAAGTGGCGTCGGGCCCGCCAGCCTTATGTATCGCCTCATTTAATATGCGGCTGCATCATCGTGATGTGCTCCACTTCATAGTCGGAGTACCTTGAAACGCATCCATTACTGCGATGAGCCGACTCGGCTTATACTTTACTTTAGTATGCTAAGCAAAGAAAGATGGCCGCCGTGTCAGTCTGCAAAAGTAGTTTTTACGACGGCTGTGTGCTCAAAAACGCATGATCCATGCACATCATGCATTTTTGCGCACAGTATTAGCAATTACTTCGTTGACATGATTTAAGTGGTTCACTGCTGCCTCTATAAGCTAGAGAGACTCAAGCGCAGCGAGTGACACTTTCGTGTGGTCGGCATCGTCTTGAAGTAGCGTGCATCCTACGGAAGACGATGTGAAATTACCGCTTTCGGTTCCGGAAGAACTATGAATAATCGTTAGTATTCAAATCAGCCAGAATAGGAATGCATTATCATTCTTTGAGCGCCTCAAAACCGCTTCTTTTGTCACATCTAACAACATTTGATGTACGGATTTCAATGATCAGTGCGGGGCTGTGTCATATCGGCGTTTTTCGCACTAAACATGTGCAACTACTTGGCCAGACCAAGTCACATATGTGAACTTTTGAAAATAATGGCACTGGTCGGTTCTTAAAGCCCTCTTGAAAGTCAATGGGTTAATCGCAGATCGTGTTTTCCAGTAATGGACCTTGAAAACAAAATCGCGTCAGCGCCAAAGACAAACTTGCCCGTCGTGGCCAATGTAAAAGCTTATTTGTGCGCATACACACTAGCACTGCTTGCACGTGTTGGATGCCAATATTTGATTCCGCATCAATGACTTATACACATGGACAATGTTGAGATAAACGTGTTAGTTATCACTGATGCAGCCAAATAGCTGTGTCACCAGGCGGTTGAGCATCGCTGGTGCGAGGGTAGCTCTTACATCATAAACAGCCACCTCGCTCGAGAACCCCCTGCAGTGAGGGGAAAGTAATCGATTCCATGTGCAGTCACTTATAGTCATCAAATAGGCCAATAGTACCAAACAGGGTATGTTGTTTGGCAGCATTTCCTGTAACAAGAATAGTGTTGCACTGGATGAAAGCTGCACGAATCCCATTGCATGCATGCATGTTTTCATCACTTGCTATTAGATTTTTCTGCTGCTGAGAGGTTGCATTGAGTGGGACGATTCACACTCTCCTGCAAAAACATTCTCGTAGATCAGGCGGAAAGCAGCATATATGGAGTCACATTGTTCCTTAATTTGTGTGACGTAATGTTTGGTTCCAGTAACCAGGGAAAGGCACCGCAATCCGGTAGCATTACTGTGGTGATATGTGGTCACTATGTCAAAATATTGATGTATATTTGGATAGAACGAAAGCCAAAAAATTTTAGAAAGCCAATTCACAGTGCTCTGAGGCTCCATTACGGACACATACATGAATATTGAAGAAATAAACCTTTCTTTCTAATTTTACAGCTTGAATATCCCACCGTGATACAATATCTCAGAAAACATTACAAAGCTTGATAAGATCATCTTCATGAAGTTGTGAGATAAGACCTTCATCCCGAAGGACTGAACCGGCTGCTTCATTTATGCGCAAAAACGCCTTCATATCGCAAAACCTTGATGATTCACTCTTCCGCACAGCGGACGATCGTAAGGTATTTTGTCTTATCAGAACCGTTACATCAAAATAACGATAAATAATTTAAATTGCATCAATGCTAAGAAAATCACTCGCAAATTACAGTTTTATTGCTGCTGGATCGTGACCGGGACCGCGGGGCTATTCTGACTCACCCCCAGGAGGTCATGACGATGGCAACACACCGTCAGTTTTATTTGTGCCACCAGAACTAATGACTCAGAGCCTCAAATTATCGTCGAAGCAAAAAAAAGTCTCGGGACTCGACACGCTGTCGCTAATTTGAGTCTCAGCAAAGATACACTCTAGAAACCGCAATGTGCGGTCGATTCTTTATTTCTCATTTTTAAGATGTGGTACCATGCTTTTTGTGCCTAGCGCGAAGCAATTAGATATATCATTGTTAGTTGATTTGGTGAAACGTATATCGTGCATTGGAGCTATCACAGTTTCATAATCGCGCCAAAAGTGCATCTAATTACTTGTCGAGGTCGATGTATGTCTTACAAAAGCTTTGTTGGGTGAGATGTGCGTGGCAGACAATATTTTTCAGTTTTCATTTGATCCACGGCTCGAAGCGCTTAGTTGGCATCTCGAGTAGCAAATTAAGACCATGCAGTGATAACGCCCTCAGAGTCTCCAAGCACTACAGAAACATCGAACAGGCCTTCAAAATTTAAACTTGTGTCCTTGTCGCAGAATTCACTGGCACTGTATACATTCATCATTATCGCACATCGAACGTAATATACCAGGACTTTTCACGGCTTTGTAAAGCTTGAAACGGCGAGTTTAGCATCCAACAACTTTGGGCTGTGAGCTCTATCTCTCTTAGAGAATCTAACTGCCAGGGGCTGGGTTCAGCTAATCTCGATCCCTTGGGGTACAATAAAGTATTTACCGACGCGTGTCGACTGAGATATTTTCCGCGAGAATTTTCTCGACACTGGGGTGAAGATTGATGTTGTGCCTTTGAAATTTTAAGGAGGGGCTCGCAGGATGAAAACGTTTGAAACTACCACAAATGTAAAATTTGCAAGTGCTCAGCAACATAGAGATATCGTTTTTCTTCTTTTGCTTGGCCAAATAAACACTTCTGTATTTAAAAAAAATCTGGGTTGTCTAAAACAATGCATATGTATCAGCCAACATTCTGTTGAAAAGAGTACACAAGAGTATATAACTCGAAAGTGGTACTGGTGAGGACGATGGAACTTCGTAGAGAAAAGTTTCGTGGGATACGCGGGCAGTAAGCCCATACAAACATTTGTAATTGAACATGGTTAAACAGCTATATTTGGAATCAGTTAAATCAGACGCCTTCCATATTAGATGTGAGAACTAAAATAAAAGGCCAAACTAGTCACCATTGTACTAGAAAAGCTCTCGGTTATGCCCCCGGGTGAAGCAAAAATCGCCATTTTCTGCGTATCGTGTAGGCAAATTCTTTAGTCGAAGCTTTTCCTGTGCAAATGTTGAGTTCTTTTTTTCTTGACTCAACGACCACGATTCAGTGGATTGAAACCTCTGTATAAAATGAATGTTATATCTCATCAGTCTCCGGTCCAACAAGACATGCTTAATAAGCTCATTAATAATCGTCACGATTGGTTAGGTATTTGCGATTCTAGAAGCGTTATTAGTACCCGGATGCCTGGAGGTGTTTGCCATCTATGAGAATGCGCCGGTGCGAGTGTCCTAGTCAGGCATCAGTGGAAGCACCGCAGAATTCCTTGGTGAAGCCGCTTATGCAAAGTGTCCAGCCTTTGTGGACACCGACCAAAGAAATCTTTAATGGAGGATGAAGCTGATTCTAGCAATTCAGCATCAAATCTCACCGGTGAAATGTTCTAAAGGACCTTAGCAATGACTGACAACCGGAAAATTCAGTCATCCACTTATATAACAGCTTATCATGATTATTGGTGTTATCTTCATACTTTTGTTTTGCAGCATTTCGCGATGTTTGCTCGCTGTGGCCTTGATTAGCTCTAAACCACACCTCAGTACCACTTCTGCCCTTATTGCTTTGGTCAAGTCATATCAGCCGGGAGAGAAGAGGTGCGAAGAGCAAAAATGTTTGATACTATCACAGATAGAGCATTTGCAAATGTCTCGGAAGCCAGGAAATCGGTCTCTTTTAAGGTACGGAGGTTCATGCCATCTGGCACGCTGGTAGGGTTTCCATCTCCCATACTTCAACCAACTTAACAAATTTGAACTTTGTATCTGATACAATGCCAATCGCATTCTAGAGCGGTAAGTGAACGCGGAAGGTGGGTGTGAGTCGCACCTGCCATTCATCAAGGCGGTGATTTGTCGCCTTCGACAAAGGGTATGCCACCATCGCTGCGAGTGATTTCAACTCAGAATGCTATTATTTGCCTCTCTTGCAAGCAGACGGTAGCCTTAGGCGCACACAATGCGCCAGGTCCAGTGGTGCGAGAACTTGCGGCATCGATGGCTTCAGATCCTCGCATATCGAAAATACCCTTATTTCAGAAGCTTCGCTGCCAATATTCGACGTGAATTTCAAGCATGAAGACCACTAGTGCGAGACGATGACGCTTCTTGTTATCGATAGATAATTTTATGCGATCTCAACTTCTCTCAGTCCCCAGTTATTTCACTGCCAAGACAGAAAATGAGCAACGGTATGTCGTGTTGTCCATAATGTAAGTCTTCTGTGCCAGAGCCGATTGTGACATGTAAGGACGGCCGTATGTTACAGTCTCCGATACAGGTGCCGGGGGGGGGGACGGCCAACGGTTATTTGAAAGTAGAAAGGTAAGGATGTAAGCGATGTTTTTTTGCCTCGATGTGGTGGTACTACATAGTCAGCACTACCATATGAGGTGCCAATCGTGCGGAGCTGTAGGGTTCTAACAAGATAATTTTCTACTCTTGAATGCTGTAACGAAAGTAGACCGATAGTTTGTAAGTCTTCTCTCTCGACCCCCAGTAGAAAAGCTCATTGACTCTTATTCCTACCGCAGACTCACAATAACTCATCATCTGTCATGGATAAGTTTGATACTGAGAGTACTTTTTTATCGAGGAACATGGCATGTGGGCAGATCCCACGAAGATCGCGGCTATTGCTTCGATTGATGTCTCTATTCCAGACAGACTCAAGAAAGTGACTAGGCCAAACCCTTGCACAAGTATCATGCAAGTGATGACCGCGTGGCACGTCCCCTTGCCAACTCTCTATTAAATTTTGTCGCATGGCACTGAGGTGCGCACAAGAAGTACCATCCAGGTTGTGATGGAAAGTCTAATGCCTTTTCTGATTCTGGCTGTTCCAAATCCGGATGGATTGGCTATCCTTTCATGTTAGTATGACACTTTAGTTCTTTATAGGGTACGCCTTATTACAGGTAGATGTCGATCGGCATGCATAACCATGTTCAAGTCTCGCTTGCTTGAAGAAGCAGAGAGGAACTATCCCTATCATGAAAGATGGACCCTCGTGCGAGTACGCTCCACTGCAGGGTGCAAGTGACGGAGTACTACCTATCGCGGTGGATGCTCGTTAGGCGTTCGCTATTACACAATGTCATTCAAATGAAAAAGACATGTGAAAACTGGTGGGGCTCACATCTTGGCGGGTAATGTAGTAGGGTACGTTCTGTACTTTTGTGTAAGTACACATAACAATTCCCAGAAGTTCCATGTACTGATGGCGACGATGGTGCTGAATAGATGACGTCTGTGGCACACGTGAGCTGTTAGCCTCATGTAGTGCGATGCGTATAACCTTATTACTGAATAAAATAGCGTCGTAAGTACTAGTTTATCCAGAATTTGAACAAAACATTTGCCACGTTTAGAAAAGAAAGTCAAACTAGGCCTGCCACTTGGGAGCTTCATGACCGGACTGAGCAGCTGAGCTTTTTTTCGTCACATTGAGTTTTCGACTTTTCTCTTAACATTTGAAATGCAACTTTTTCACATTTTTGTTTCTATGGAGAAATTATATTAAGCTCTCCATTGTTTTTAATTTCTCAAAAAGTATTACATTTATCGCTAATAATATATGTGCTATCACTTATCATAATAAAAAGCTTCTTGCTTGAAAACTAAATCATCACTCTTTGATCGTACATCGAACACATAGTATACGATGTACGATCACTGCACTCAATACTTGGATAATTTGGGTGGTGCAGCCTAGCGTGATCAACTTACGTGATGGGTTCGCTACACAAAAGATACGAAATTTGTTCTCAAGCAGACCGTGCTTCATAGATGTTGCACCGGTTGTTGATAGAAAGAAGTTCAAATTCGGCGTCAAGTTAAGCACATAGCCTAATAGTCGCGAGATTAAACGGCAGTGCGGCGCGCCAAACGAGTGGCAAGATTGCTGTCAAGAGAGTTGATATTTTTCCAAGAGACTTGTGCGCGTGACAGTGCTTATCGAGGCAGTACTTACGATTACTCTAGATTATGCCTAAGTTCTTAAGTTCAATATTGCTCTTCTTCAAATCTATCTATCTTGTGATGGGACGCAGCTGCCTCCGTCAGTGAGTGTACTTCAAATCCTATCAAGAGTTTTGAACATATGCAATAAAGATCTGAAGCAATGTCAAAGCACCCCTTTAAACTAAGACTGTACAGAAACACAACCTTCACGCGTTGACAAAACAAGATTGGTACCCACGAGACCTTTTACTACGACTTCTGCTTTTATCACTACAGAAATAGCTAGGTGGTATAGTGAGAAAATTTAACAAGTTACACAGTATATTATTACATGGAAGCATGAGGAATGCTCCCCAGTGAGGGATGTCGTCGAGATTCTTGAGCCTTCAAACAGTTTTCATGATGGGCAAATCACGAGATTGTGTTTGCATCTATCTGCCTACTCCATGTGTGGCAACTTTTGGTCTTGTCTCCCTGCGTATCATTTCATAACTTTCTTCCCGATGATCGTGCCAACCCTTACAACTTTATTACTGCTTGATGTCAGTATATCTTCCGCCTATAATTCGAGTCTTGGTGGCCAGCTTGGAGACACCGTCGTCCCCGTTGGTCACTTGAACCGCTCGCTACCTTCTGCGAACAACAATTCGACCGTTGCTGAGGATGAGTTGGAGAGCGACGATGATAGTGAGCAAGACAATACCGAGTTTGACAGCACTGAGGCGGAGACAAGGAGTTGGATCAGTTCTACCACAGGAAAAGTACAACATTTCTACGAAAAATTGTCAAGCAAAGAAGATGTCGTAGGCAACGAGCTCGGCCAACATGTTTGGCAACAGATTATGGAGATGCACCAGCAGCCAAATGTGAAACAAACTCCAGAGCAAATTAAGGAGCTATTTGCAAAATTGGCGAATCATATCAAGATCAAAGACGAAGATCCAACCCCACGCATTGGCATCTCCGTCTTACTTGAAAGTGCCTCAACGGAGATCGTCCAAAGCGAACTGCTTCGATCGAAAACAAAACTCTCTGCAGTGTTTGACATTCTGTTGAGTCGTACGCAGGACGGAAGCCTAACTGATTTTTTTAAACGCAAGCTGCATGTTCCAATGCTATCTTACGCTTGCAAATACTTGGAATCCACCAGTACAGCTAAAGAACAAAAAGCTGTCTCACAGGAGATGTATCAGTTCCTCACCGCTGATCGTCAGGGTAAGAATTTTATTACTATGCTAGGAACCTATGACGTCACCTATGTCCACGAGGATGTCGATAAATTGATCAATTTATTGACAAAGCAGCCTGTGACACGCGTTCTAGCGGCTCGATTGAACATGATGCGAAACTTCAATCTATCGTACTATTGGAACATCATTCGCAATCAACATTCGTTGAGTCTTCCACTTAATGTCTGGCTTGAGCTCGCTGCTTTCACTCGTTTCAGCTACATTGAGCACGAAGCAATGGATTCTGCCTTTGTGTTGTCGCAAATCTTCGACACACTCACTCAGACGCTTAAAATACCGAAGACAGACGTGAAAACAGTGTTCTCAGCTATTTCCGAAGTAAATCAAGTGACATTTGAAATTGGTCCTAAGACGATGTTATATTGGAAGCTTCTGTATCCAGTCGCAGAAAAGGAGATAATGAGCAGACTTGATACCATAAAGAATGAGGATGAAGTACGTCTTCTCAAAGCTACTTTGCAGAATGACGATCAAGTGGAATTGGTCAGAGCGGCTTTAAAGGATAACGAGAAGATTGTTTCTTTCGAGGCGGCGTTGGATGATCAGGCAATGAAGACAACGTTCCAGGCGATGCTAAAAGAGGATAATCTCGTGCAATTGCTTAATGCGCTGCTCGAAGACAATTACAAAGTGCAATTGCTCAAAGGGGGTTCGGGAGATCAAAAGCACCTAGAGATGGCTCTGAGCAAAAGTGATGTGAAGGAGGCGAAGGATGAAGCTGGTGATATGAATATACTCAAAGCGCTGGTCAAGGATGAGGGAAGGTTGCAGTTGCTCAAAGCGTCTTTGGTGGATGATGACCGTGTGAAGTTGTTTAAAGAAGCTTTGGAAGCTGAAAGACGGTTAAAATCGGTTGAAGATATGCTGAGCGGTACGGATTTGAATATGAAGCAGATATTCAATTCGATACTCGCGAAGGAGGATACAGTGCGTTTACTCCAAGAGACTGTGAACAATAACGAGCGCTTGAAGTTGTTAAGAATTGTGCTGAAGGAAAAGAAATCAATAGCGAGCTTGAAGACGGTGCTGGGTGATGACACTCTGTCGGCGGCGCTCGATGAGGTATTAAAGGATGTGGATCAAGTGTTTTTCCTCAGATTGGCAATTAACGATGAGAACCGTCTGTGGTTGTTTCGGATGGCTTTAACGAAGCAGCAAGAACGGATAAACAAGTTTGAAGAGATGTTGGACAAAAGAGAATTGGGGCATGTGTTTAGAACGATGATCGAGAACGAAGAGAAAGCAAAGTGGTTAGGTGCGATTTTTGGTAGCCCATCAAACGCGAGAGATCACAAACAAGCGCTGAAAGATAGAGATCTGGTAAAGCTTGCTGGCGAAATGATCAAGTACATGGAGAATCTAGAAAGTAAAGCTAGTTCTTAACGAGTTTGAGGTTGACCTTAGATATTGTTTTTTAATAAGCAGTACGTCTCTTGAAACTTTGGTGTTCAAATGTACAAATGATTATAGTCGCGTGGTTATTTTAGGTAGCTTTTAAGCTTCTTTCTCTCAAGTTCAGATGTATATCGCACAACGTCAGCAAAAGAATCTTGCTATCTCCTCCTTCATACGATGCGAATGATACCAATGTTGATAACATTTTCATTTTCCATATACTTTGCAACTTGTTGTCTTACACTTTTGATTAACTTCTTTCTTCTTGAGCTTATCACCAAGTGCTGTACTATCCATATACGGCGCCAAGATATTGACGAAACTGAAAAAAGCTCATTCTTCGAAGTTGCAACGCATGTACTCACGCTTACGACAATTGAACTCACTTCTGGCAAACCTTAATCATTTGCATCACTCTGCGGACATTGAGCGCTCTCTCGTCTTTTCAAGTTAGACGCAGTGAAGTATTTCATGGCCTGCTTAGACGCCTCGCCCTTCGCTTTTGACCACCTTGACTTCGCACAACTTTGTACTTGAGAATTTCGTCGGCGACATTAACGAAGCGCACATAGATAAAGCGAGTAACACGATGTCAATCGGCCTAGGTTCTTCCGTATAGACTAGCAGATCTTAGCTTCCTGCTCATCAAGATATAATTTTTTGCGCTACTCGCGACAATATCTTCTTCACTTGCCTCTGTATTTGCTTTGTCATCGTGATTCAATAGCGTCTACCGTCCTTCAATATCCCCGTCGCTTTCCTTGCTCAACAACATGACCTAATGCTTCCAAACGCAAATGATGATCCTCTTCATCCTGTTCAGCGTGCAATTTCTTCATTTTCTTCATCTGGACTAACTCACAAACCACGTATACTATTGTCTGTTCTGCTCCAATCTCTTGCTCGTGCTGTGTGATAGATTTATCTTTCGCATTATCGAGAGCTTTACACTTCTTTAGATCACGACACTCCTTTGGAAATGATCGTTTATATCTTCGCGTTTGGTCCTCTGTGTATACACCGTCTCTTCTTCAAACCTCTCAATTATTAAAATCTGCTGCAACATTAATGTCCTCTTATCTGCCATAGACATCATCGTACAAATTGCTTCTCGAAGCACACATTTTTTTTCTTTGTCTTGGCGCCGTCAAACGTATGCGGCAAGCTTTCTTCACCTTGTCGAATGATCACTAAAATAGCACTCCTCAGTAAAATAATTGCCAGTCTCACCTTAAACCTTGACCGCTAGTTAGATACTCGCCCGTAGGAGCTGTGTTTAATACTTGGTCTGCGTGTTTCCAGTGAGCACCAGCAATAATTTGATAAAACTAAGCACTGCTACGGCATGCAATCATTTTCTTTGCCTGTCCCAAAGTAGCCACAAGAGTCTTGAGTCTGCTCATTGTATGGCTTCACCAGCAGCTCGTTCTGGTGGGGGGGTTCCAACAAGTAAGTACTTTTCAGCAGGCAGAAACTATTAAGACTTTCGATCCAAAGCGTTTCAAGTCCCGAATCGATCTCACCGCTTTTTCTTTGCTGCTTCTCCAGCATCTTAGAAATGCTCCACTCCGCCAAAGTAATAGCTGGTACCGTAATCCGCACTTTCAAAAGCAAATATATCACCTCGTCTCTTGATAAGTACGTGACATGAGTTGCCGTTTGTTTTCTCAAGATAGCTACATCACTTTGAGTTTAAACAGTAATGACGCTAGCCACAGCTATTAATGTGCGGACGTAGTAACTGCTATGTTTATGAAGGGTAACGTGCTCAACTTGTAATTTGTACATAATCATGATATTAGACGAGTTTTTGGTTACAATGTCACCACCAACTTAATTTGTCGAGCCTTGATTTTCTTGCTCGCAGACAAGTGGAGCGAACAGAGCAGTTTGATTCAGATATTTATGTAAGTAATTTTTACTTCAGAAATAATAGACACGATAATCAGTATGGAGCAGGAGCTGGATTAGAGATTGATCCAGTGGAGATCAAGGATCGTCCGTGATGCCGACGAAAATCTGCGAACGCTACATGGACGATGAAGAGGCAGTCGTTACAAAGGACAGGGAAGAAGTCAAAAACATGGAAAGAAAAAGAAGAAACGAAGACATGTGAAGAATAACAATTGAACGAATTCACCAGCAATCAGGACCATTGCACGAGATTTCTGACTCCATTTATATTTACATCGCAAAACTCACGAATACCTAAAGTGTGTCGTGCTTCTAAGATGTCAACGCACGAGATGAAGTAACAATAAATGGATAGATATGTAATTGTTTTGTTGAATAGATTAATCTCTGACGCTACAAACAGATTCCAACGGTAAATGATCCGTGTCTTACTTTATTCACAGAGAATGATTTTGATACTGCAGGGGATGACTTGCTTTTGTTCTGTTAGAATAACGAAATAATAAGATTGCTGGCTTTTGAGAGCCCAACAACACGACTCATGTCTCGGACATCATATTTTTGCAGCTACCGTTCAATTCAGAATTTGGTCCATACACCGAAACGCTGACAGTCACAAATAGGCCGACACCACCCTGAAAGTTATAATATTTAGTAACAGGATTTGATAAACACGCGTGCAAGCTAAGTCTTTCGGAACGTTTTGCATGATGCTTGTGTCATACAAAAAACGCATGGTGCGCGCGACAATCGGCTACGTCTTTTCCGGGTTACCACCTGAATTCAGAAGGATGCCGGCCCATCCGTTAAATTTTTATCCTTCTCCCGGAACTTGTTTTTTATTATCTCTTGTAACAAAGTAGTCATAAAGCTATGAGCTTCTCCTCGGGGAGAAGCGCTTGAGCGATGGGTGCAACGGCACCGGAAATAGCAAAAGCTGTGGCTACAGCAAATCATTACTCTCCGCAGCACATGTCCAGCTCGAGGGGGAAGGTTTAATGTTCACGCCATCAGGTTCTCGACGTGTTAGATCCGATTTGCATGTCGATCTCGAAGAAGTAGAGCTCGCTTTTCGGCTTCATCAACCGGTAGCACATACACTCGGTAAATGCTCGCGATGTTTCGATAGGCGTCATGGACGCAGTCGACACCGACAGCCTGCCTGGATCCCGCGGCGATGGTTGCTTCTTACCTTTTCATCTGTGCAGACTGTGCAAACATTTGTAAAAGCCGAATGTGACAGATCAATTTAGATAATGTGATCCTTTTTGTATTTCTAGCTCGCATCGTTCACATCGTAGAGCGAGACAGTTATTTTTTTATTAGAAGTCCATATAAACAAAATTCACCACCTACTTGTAGATTTCTGTTACCTTCCATTCCATTCTGCTGTAGGCATTCTATATGTCAGCAATAGACAGCAATAATTATTTGCACGTATGAAGACTGTGCATTGCTGCTACTGCACTTTCTGCAACTTCTCTTGCAAGATCCGTGACTTGTTATCGTTTGTTTTCTTTGCGACACCGCTTTGCATTCTTTGCGACGCCGCCGTGCTTTCTTTGCGACACTGCTTTGCTTTCTATGCGACACCGAGGGAATCGCGCCACCTAAATTTGCATAAAATCAGATGTCATGCAATTCGAATAAAGACTAGCTCCAAATCGTACTAAAGACGTGACCACGTGTCCCACGAACTCATTTCCATCACAAAGTATGATACTTCTCACAGTAAAGCGTACAACAACAAAAAACAAGCTAAACACAATTGGGACTTATTGTTGACGATTTTGACGACTCATTTTGGTGGAGAAGGCAACTTAGTGCGACATATTTACGAGGTGAAACATTGCCTAGGAGAAAACGCCGTTGATTTTGTTGACCCCCTGAAAGCGAGTTTATTTGACCAGTGTATACACCATCGTAGGGTACATGCCCTGTCAGATTGTCTGAGAACGCCTGCAGCGGGGCTACCGTAGCTTTGCGCTTAGAGAAAGCGTAAGTTAGGTCACCAACCTCTCGTTCTATACTTATAACAAGTACGAGCTTAGCGGACCGCAATTCGCTTACTCCAAGAGTAATTACAATCTTAACCCAAGGCTAATTAACTTTTCCGTTTAAATTCAAAACTGTATTTATTTGTTTTAACTGCGGCAAGCCGCCTAATTTTAAATGTATGGATTTTCCTAAAAATGTATAGTAAAATCTAAATGCATGCATAACTACTGGCTACCCAGCCTCATACCGTATTCTTGTTTGGGTGTGGTCACACCATACCCACCTGGAGTAACAGACACCCTTGTTACCTGGGTATGTGTAACCCTGTTGCACTCTCCCCCATTAAGATTGATAACATTTACAATTCCAATCGTTTATAGCCTCAACGAGGCTTGCGTGTCCGCTAGACACTGCGTTGGAGCAAAACGACTTCCGTGCTCAATGATCCCTGTGTCAACGACACTGACGTTCCCAAGTCTCGCTGGTTACGACAGCGCACACGGACAGAGCCCAACTTTGTCTTGCACGCGGTGCAATGTCGGACCGTGTGTCCGCGGCATCGAGGGATGTAAATCCTACGCTCGATGAGCCCGAGCGTCGCGCTCCGTGCACGCTATCAGTGACGAGCGACCTTGTTGGGAATGTGGAGGTGGTCGAGACTACGAGTCTGACACTCCTTTTCCCGTGGAATGACGAGGAAGGTGAGCCACGCCAGCGGCGTAAGATGAGCTCTGCTCGTGCCTTGCGGACCCCATGTCCGTTTCCTGACCTCTCATCACCTGAGAGACGTGGTGTCATCAC
>NW_020187589.1:755926-756185 GCF_900000015.1 Plasmopara halstedii | reverse complement strand
GCGCAGTGCTACAGCCCTCCGAAGATCCGTGGAGTCGCTTGACTGGAAGCAACACATGAAAAAAGATGGTGTTATATGTGTCTGGTTGTCCCGAGGATATATATTTGGACAACTCGCGTTCCATTCTCACAGAGGATACTCCAGTAAGACTTGGCTGCCGAATTGACGACAAGTTCAGTTAAACAAAGGCTTCTTGCTATCTTGTCCTTACAATATTTTTGTGTACCGTACTTCACAAAATAAAAGCCACTCAAAAAGG
>NW_020187589.1:755215-755916 GCF_900000015.1 Plasmopara halstedii | reverse complement strand
ACTCCAAGAGTAATTATTGCGTTAACCCAAGGCTAATTACTCTTCCGTTTAAAATCCAAGACTAATTTTATTTTTATCTGCGGCAAAGCCGCCTAATTTTAACTGTATAGATTTTCCTAAGTAGATATAGTAAAATCCGAATACATGCATAAGTACTGGCTACGTATCCACATACCGTATTCTTGTTTGGGTGAAGTCACACCATGCCCATCTCGTGTGCCAAACACACCTATTACCAGGGTACGTGTAACCCCGTTGCACTCTCCACCATTAAGATTGAGAACATTTACAGTTCCAATAGAATATTGCCTCAACGAGGCTTGCGTGTCCACTAGACACTGCAACTTGGTTCGTTGGAACAAAACGACTTCCGTGCTCAATTGGCCCTGTGTCAACAGCACTGAAGTCACCAAGTCTCGCTGGTTCTGACAGCGCACACGGACAGAGCCCAACTTCGTCTCCCGCACGCGGTGCAATGTCGGACTGTGCGTCTGCAGCATCGAGGGATGTACATTCTAGGCTCGATGAGCACGTGCGTAGAGCTCCGCGCACGCTATCAGTGACGAGTGGCCTCGTTGAGGATGTGGAGGTGGTCGACTACGAGTCTGACACTCATTTTCCCGCATGGGATGACGAGGAAGGCGAGCCGCGCTAGCGGCGTGAGACGAGCCCTGCTCACGCCTTGCGGATCCCATGTTCGC
>NW_020187589.1:753916-754141 GCF_900000015.1 Plasmopara halstedii | reverse complement strand
CTCTGGCGCCAACGCTTCCGCGTTCACATGCACCGGATCGCGATACAACTTGAGCAAAGCCACGTAAGACACCGGGTGGGTGCGCATCCGTTTGAGAAGGTTTAGCGTATACGCTATATGGCCACAACTTTAAAAGGTCCAGCAAACCGTGGACGAAGCTTCGTCCTGAAGATAGCAGAGGCTGCATGTGTAGGCAGGTTTTTGGAGTTTGATAAAACAAGGTCT
>NW_020187589.1:753291-753906 GCF_900000015.1 Plasmopara halstedii | reverse complement strand
AGTGCGTAGTGACACATGATCTGTATAGATCACAAACGGCTTGGAGCCGAGCAGGTGGGCCCTGAACTTAACAAGTGCATACTTCATCGCAAGAAACTCCTTGTCATGAACTGGGTAGCTCTTCTCTGCAGCTTTGAGCTGTCGAGATTCGAACGCGATCACTTGATCTCGCCCCTCGGCGTCTGCTTGCAGCAGTGCACAGCTAATGGCAAAGCCCGAAGCGTCAGAGACGACGCTGAAAGGACGATCGTGATTTGGCAGCGCCAGTATTGGTGCATACAGGAGGCTATCTTTGACCCCCGTCAAAAGCCTCCTGATGTTCGGTGTTTCAGCACCATTCCGCATCCTTTTTAAAAAGATTGGATAATGGTCGGGCCATTTCTGCGTAATTTACGCTGTACATGTGCAAGTAGTTGGCGAGACCAAGCCACTTACGCAAGTCCTTCTGGTTCTTTGGAACCGGCCACTCTACAATGGTCTTGACCTTAGCGGGATCCACTCGAAGGCCACGCTTCCCAATCAAGTACCCGAAAAGGGAATCTCTTCTGCGCCGAAGATGCACTTGTCTACATTGGCGTACAGCTTGTCAGTGCCCATGCGCTCGAGCACCGCTCT
>NW_020187589.1:752637-753180 GCF_900000015.1 Plasmopara halstedii | reverse complement strand
GAAGTCATCGACTTCTTTGTGGATGGTGAGGGGGCTGACATCAGCTAGCCGTTCGGCTATACCTTCCCCACCAAGCTCTGAACCATGGGATGGCGGCACCATCGGGACGTGAGCGTAAGCTAGCCCGTTCACGTAAAACGGAGTATAGCCGGTAGACGAATGCACTGCATTGTTCAGCGCAAACTCTACGAGTGGCAACATGGCGCTCCAGCACCTCGGCGTCTCAGCGCAGACGCTGCGAAGAACCTCTTCGACGACGCGATTCACCATTTCGGTCTGACCATCGGTCTGAGGATGATCCACTGTCGACATATCCAACTTGGTGCCGAGCACCTTATGATAGTCGACCAAAATTGTCCCTTAAAACGGGATTCTTTATCAAAGCCAATTAACTCTGGGAGTCCGTGTTGTCGAAGAACACGGTCCACGAACAGCGTTGCTGTACCAACACCGTCGATCGTGTCTGGCACCGCCGCCAAATGGGCCATCTTGCTCAACCGGTCGATGAATACCACGACACCCATGTTGCTCGCCGAATCTTTC
>NW_020187589.1:752068-752191 GCF_900000015.1 Plasmopara halstedii | reverse complement strand
AGCGCCCAAGGTCTTTGACCTCCAATCAATCCATGGCTTATGGTGTTCCAACCATGCCCCTAGGATGACGTCATACCTTGCATCCAAGTCTAAGACTAGACAGCGTTCCACGCTATCGAAGTG
>NW_020187589.1:751333-752058 GCF_900000015.1 Plasmopara halstedii | reverse complement strand
TACAATGACCACTTCGGCCAAATCGCCTGCCTTCAAGGCACTGCCGAACTCTTCAAGTGACATCTCGTCCAGCTTAAGAAGAGCATCTACTGCAGGCATATCCTCGAGGCGGGCGTCGCCATCTTCCTCCCCCGTTATACCGCTGACGAGGGTGTATAACTGTGTGCCATCGTCTTCGGCAGACACACCCTGGATCAGGGTCGACACCCGACGTCTTGTAGCGTCGCCGTCGCCTCTGTACAGAGGTTCTATGTCTCGGGGAGACCAGGGTGAACTCGCACTCCGCGTCGTCCGGTGTCACCCTCACTGTCTGCTCCTTTGGAGCTCCGATGTTATCTACAACATCCGACAAAGAGCTGCTATCCCCACAGTTTTCTTCAGTGGATAACGTGCCACTTCACGCGCATATGAAGGGCCGAGCCCAAGATGCCTCGGACTCTGTCCAACCACGCTATCAATGGCATGCAGCGACTGCTTCGCAACGAGAGCATGCTCACTGGTTTTCGTGCCACTTCACGTGCATCACGGGGGCCTCGCCCTCGACGCCTCGGCCCTTGGCCGACCATGCCACGCATGACATGCAGCGACTGCTCCAAAACGTGAGCAGTGCTGAGTTGGTTACGTGTCACTCCACGATCAGCCCGCAAGTCACGCTCGGGACTCCTATCTAATACACCGTTGGTGTCTACCAACTCGGACATTCCATTGTCCAGCACGTTGACCGA
>NW_020187589.1:751061-751204 GCF_900000015.1 Plasmopara halstedii | reverse complement strand
CTCTTCGGGGCTGGGCCCTGCTGACCTATGCCTCCCTGGGGATAAACAGAACTCAGTTTTTCCCCCGTAGGTCGCCCCGTGCCTACTGAGTGGTGTCGTTTCCCCGCGACGAACTAGACTGGTAGGCGATGGGGCGATGGTTT
>NW_020187589.1:750797-751051 GCF_900000015.1 Plasmopara halstedii | reverse complement strand
CTCCGAGGTCCACAGGGACCTTCGGGACCGTGACACGTGTCCCCGTCGCTAGGCGAACGGTGACGATGTCACCTAAACCTGCTTTCGGCGACTCAGCATACAGCTGACTTCCTTCCATCGTGGAGTGTCGAGCATAATTGCCCGCCGCCCCAAAATCGATGAGGATCTTTCATGGCTTCTCGAAGCCCTTTACGGTCGCCTCCACGACCAGCAAGCCCGGCTTACGCACACGTTCCGTGTTTAAGAGCACGGAG
>NW_020187589.1:749431-750724 GCF_900000015.1 Plasmopara halstedii | reverse complement strand
TGTATAGACTAATGTTGAAGACGAAAAGAAATCGGGAGCACAGTCATAGACCAATTTTAATTTTTCATAAGGAAGTTGTGAATAGACTGCAGAAAGTATCTTCATTGTTGTGATGCCACTTGCAAGCCCAAAAACGCTTTTGGGTTAGCAAAGTGGTGTTTGGTCAACGTTTGTGCATTCATGAATACATATACTGCTTGACTTGACTTCTGTTTTCCATCAGGACTTATATCAACATACCATTACCTTGTGATACAGACGGAGCGTGCGGTGTGAGCGTACTTGGTTTACATGACGATCTAAACGGTATCAAACTACTATGTATCCGACGTTGAAACAAAGCCAGTAATCCGAAGCTTGTTCTTAGCAGCTTTGGATGTGAAGTATCAATTTGACTATGAAAGAAGTTTTACGTAGTCACAGATTAGATGTGATGATGACTAGTTTGTGTTCGAGACTATATCCGTTACTGGCCACTTTAACTGGGATTATTTGGCAATTACATGCCAATGTGAAAAAAGGTCAAATTTTGTGCCAGACATAAAACGTGTCTTCGAAGTAGGTCAGGTGGAAAGAATATTTGATATTTGTGTGTTGCGAAGATACCATAATGATCCACAAAGTCTTGAAGACAATGCAAAGGAAAGTTAATAGCGATTTTCCTGACTTTGGCCAGTATGTGAGACCGTGATCAGTATGCACTCTCGCTGATACGTGTGTGGTAATTCTTCGATAGTCAGGGGTCTATTACATTGTTTACCCTCATCTGCGTAAGGAAATTGACGCCAAAACCCAAGGAGGACCATCGTTCTTGTAAGATGGTAAAGTTTCGAAGTGATCCAGCGGGAAAAAACATTCAATTTATGCGTCGAGACAACTTTATATCTTACTGACGTGATGTGCATAGCTTGAATATAGACATTGGCAGGCGCCAAGCCAAAATTACTATTCGAAATTGTATAAAGACATATTTTTGCAGATTATCTGCAGCAGCAGAGTCACTATCCGTATATTTCGAGCGAGCGAAGTTTTGGATAATGACTTTAATAAATTTGAAAGAGTTGATGCAATAGACTTCACGGTGATTGCTTTCCATAATTTCTGAGTTCAATACGAAATCGCTGATTGGTTTTCACCTTCGCACCCAAAACCTCTCCTGATAGCATCCGACAGCTGTAACACTTTGTGATCCGTTGAAGCACGTATTCTTGCCACTTCAGACATAAACGAATAAAAGAATGTAATTTACAATGAAAGATATGCGTAAATGGTATGATACACGTCGTATTCATT
>NW_020187589.1:748131-749421 GCF_900000015.1 Plasmopara halstedii | reverse complement strand
TTGTAACCCTGATGCGAATGCAATTTCTTGCACAATATCCAGGAGCTGAGTGGTCTACATTATCAAGTAGATCAGTACATTCATTTGCAAACGCTAAACGCTAATGTAGAGATGACCCCACCGCTATCTATAAGTCCGCATACCAAAGCTCAAGCACGTAGGAAATTGATGGGTTGTTGCATAAACACCACGAACATCCCCGAAGTTAGTGGACCTCCTGCCGTATCCCGCCTGACTAGAATGGGATTCCTAGTGAGCTAATTAAAAGCATATTATAAGAAGTCTGGTATAAAATATCATTAATCAGACTCGAAATATTGTATCAAACCATGTCCAATCCTAGCCATGTTGACAGCTTTGGCAAAATCAATAAGAACCGCGCATGCGTCGGTTTTAATGTGCTTGCACAACTCATGAAAGTCTCGGAAGCGAGCGATAGTGACAATCGATATGCTGAGTTCAAACCCGTTTCTGACCTTTTCTGACCGTAAGCTTGTTCGCAGTGCTCCGTTTTAAATGATTTTCTTGTACGCGCTGATGCTGACTTGTGCTTGCCATAGTGCTGCATTGTTGGAGTCGATCAAGGTAAGATAAAAAGGTGGATGGCATCCTCTTGTTACCAGCTCACACATACTTACTTATCGTAGTTCAATTCACCGTCTTCAAAGATAAGTGCAATTGGCTTGTGGTGCTCGTCAAAAATAATGCTGCGTTAGCGCTATCAACGCTTGAAAATGTGCCACAAGTCGCTCAGTCGATAAAATTAGGTTCGTGGTAACGTCATCTAAAAAGACACTCTGAATAAGCGCAATCAAATTTTTGAAGTCGTATCACGAGTCAAATCGATAAAAATTGGCACGTGACGTATTGAGCATGTAGATGGGGGCATCGCCATAGCGCGCGTCTCATCTTTGGCATAAACTTTGCTGATAGTCTGACTTTCGCAGGCATTTGGTCGTTGTTGTGCTATTTTTGATTTCGGACATGATTAATCAAAGCAAGAATGGTTTTGGATACGAGCAACTGTATGCGCAATGTGCTTGCGAAACCCTTTGGAACTGATGTACAGAATGTCATGCGCTTAAAGGCCCGACACATCAAGCCAACTACAAACGTTTTTCTACCAGTGCTCCGGTATAAAAGAGATGGCGAGGATTCATCAAATAGAATCCATCGAGACGTTTAAGTCATTCATGACTTCATTCGAGCCTGGTACTTTCACCCGAGCTAAGAAAGATAAGATAAGTGGGAAGTGCGCTTAAAAATTTACCACGTTATGGATTCGTTATA
>NW_020187589.1:731737-747952 GCF_900000015.1 Plasmopara halstedii | reverse complement strand
TTTGTATACTCTTGGAAGTCAATCTTCCTCTGTGCAAGGTGCCGTGTGACCCGTCACAGTTTTTTTGGTTAAACTCATAAGTATCGACGTTTCAATACTCATGAAGATGATAAATTTCCGTGAAAGGTCGTTTGATACGAAAAGTAAGATCGATTTTTAAGAATGAGAGTTAGTAAAACATATCCATAGTGTTATACTTTTGAAATAGCAGAGCAAACAAGAGATGTCGTTACAGTGTAGACTCTCGATTCCACTCTTGGCGGGAACTCACAAGCCCAACTTCTTTGCGTAAGTTAGCGCGGACTTTTTCAGCCACATATTCCTCTGTGTAAAGTGCACGGCGACCAAGTTGCACGTGGGCTGTTTGTTACTACTGCTGGTTAAACATGTGTGTTATGTAAAATTTTAAATAGACTTAGGACTAATGTTTTTCACGCTTATGATTAAGTGAGAGCAAAATGGTACTAAGATACTTTAAAGGCTCTCGGTCTCGCTCCTGGGTTGATCGCACGAGCCCATCCTCTCACGCAGACTCTGGTCCGAGCTTCTATGCAAGGGTACAGCAAGTTCGTCGCATAACGGCTGTAAATTTGTCATTACCGGTTAAATTATTGCTTAGAAGTTCCGAGAATTATATACTTGTTGTACTGAACAAGCCAAATTTAAAACCAAATTTTCAAATTAAAATGTCAGGATTTGGAGGAGCTTAGAAGTATACTATCATATGGTAATTGTTGCGGATCGCGACTACCCTAATTATGATGCCCATGTGAGACCGATCGGTGAATTTCCAAGTGGTGTTCACAAAGAGCAACTAAGGGATGGTCTGAATGGATGTGATATGGCAACGCAGAAAACGCCAAACGAAAGCTAAGCGGCTGATTTGTTGCGCCTCGTTGTATCGTGTTCTGATTAGGTTATTTGCGTGTAACGTGTGCGCCTGTCCATAACGAATTATCTTCATTTTCGGACATAAGTATGGATTTTGTCCTTACTGAAAACAAGATTAAATTTTGATCATCCATTCCTTAGGATGAATTAAAACTGACTCGAAGTAACGATGCGGTAAAGACAGCGTCATTGCTTCTTCCTCCTTTCGACTGCAAGATGGCCCCCCTGTCCATTGCCCCCATCGTCTTACTGTTGTCCTCGGCATCAGCGTTAAGTCAGAAGCTTTACGGCATTAACTACGACCTTCGCCAAGGCCCGGATTGGGACCCTAACAAGTGCAAGGACGCGGATACTATCGCGTCAGACCTGAAGATTTTAAGCAATCTTACTTCCAATGTGCGCACTTATAGTCTCTCTGATTGCGATGTGACGGGCGTGCTAACAGCCGCAAAGGATCTATCGCTCACCGTTTGGCTTGGTGTCTGGGTTTCCGAGGACCCTAAGGTGTTCAAAGCTGAGGTTGAGGCTTTCAAGAAGCTTGTCGCTGCTGGTCATATCGACAGCAACATCGTGGGAATGAATGTTGGCAGTGAAACCGTCTACCGTGGCGATATCTCAGCCACTCAGGCCATTGAGTACATCAACGACTTCAAGAAGGTCATGGCTGAACACGACATCTCCATACCCGTCAGTATCACGGATATTGTCGACACGTTCATCCAGTACCCGGATATGCTTAAAGCCGGTGACATTGTGACCATCAACCAGTTTCCGTATTGGGAAAAAATAAAGGCCGACAAAGCTGTAGCTCATTTTGATAAGCGCATTAAACCGCTACTTAAGCTGGCAGGTGATATGGAAGTAGTCATTAGCGAGACGGGCTGGCCAACGGGTGGCTCATCCATCAATGGATCAGTGGCCTCAGAGGAGAATGGTGCGATCTATCTCAACGACTTTTGTCAGTTGGCCGAGTCGAGAGGCTGGAAATATTATTACTTTGCAGGCTTTGATACGCCCTATAAGGAGAAGCAAGAAGACGACCCGGCCACAGTCGAGTCGCACTTTGGTCTTTTTGATGCATCAGGAACCCTTAAGGCAGTCTACGAAAATATCGAGTTCACCAAAAATGAAAAATCACTTGATGTGAGCAGCTCTGCATCGACCGATCCATCGGGATCGTTTGGAGATTCGTTTGGCACTGGTACGGTCTCCGAGTCGAGTACGTCCGACACTTCCTCCTCTATCGAATCTTCCTCGCAAGTAGACACGTCTCCATCGCCGGATGCGGAGAACGGATCATCGCAACTGACGGCTGCCAGCTTCGCCACCATTCTGGCCGTGATGTACGCCATATTGTAGAGTCCTTAAGGCATGGAATGCTAAGTATGTTCTCAGGTCGACATAAGATACGTGTACACGAGTTTTTGCTGCTAAAGTGCTTCCTCTTCCCTTGTCTAATCCTCTTAAGTTTAGTCTGATTTTGTCAAACAATAATCTAACCCTAAGATCGCAGGCGCCACATAGAATTCTTTGGCGGTAGCATGCATAGTCGCATAACGCATAATGTATGCGTGAGTGTTGACGCCTTCGTTTTGATACGTCAAGCCTATCACTGTTCATTGCAGAAAAAATGTCTTGCCTCGAATGGTTGCTGGACAACGCAAGGTTACATACCATTATGACATGTCGCAAAGTCGCAGTCTTGAACTCGCACATTGTCAGTTAAAGCACGATCAAGTAGTCAGCGGAAATTGCGATCGCAAATATATTTTTTAAAATCTATGCTCTTCCTTTCGTGCTTCTATGTGGTATACGCGGCCAGGTGCTATTCCACCAAAATGGGCGAGCTGTTTAGCTGCACGTTGCTGCTTGCTTGCCATCTTCTTCAGGTGCCAACCGAGACGCTCAGCGTCATATAAATCTTCCACTTTCCATGCAATGCTTGGCACACGCACCAGTTTTGCTGTCGTGGGGAGTGTATTTTTCGCGTAGAGCTGCTGGTACATGGAAATAGTAGCGACTTCTTCAATGCCTGCGGCTGACGCAATCCCGTCTACTTTGAGACGTAATGCTTCTCCCATGAGCGCAAAGCCCACCTTTGTCAGCGACTCAAGATTCCAGAGAGCAAGAGTGTTCCACGGCGACGTCAAGCCGCTCAGCTCGACTGGTTGTTTTGATAGTTCGGGTTGAAAGTCATGACCAGGCAGTTCTGCTCCAACAACTAGATCCTTTTTCTTATCGAAATGTGATTGCAAAGTTGCAACAGTAGCTGCAGTTACGTTGACTTCCAGCGACTGCAGGATCAACATGTCTGCTTTCGGAAAACAATCAGCTGCCTTTCCAATCAATGCATTTAAGGCCGGTACAAACTTGCCCCAATGGAGCATCGGTATTATTTCGACTTGCCCAGCGAAAGATCCAGAAGACACTTCCCTCTGAAACTTGGCCATAAAATCGCGTACAGAATCCTCAAAGGCGCTAGGAGGGGATACGCTTTCACAAGACGATGTACCTGCTGTGATATAACTGACCATTGCTTTGGGGAGCCCCACTGCTATTAAAATTCCGCCATCTGAATACGTAGCTGCACGAGTGCAAAAGGCGCGGACTTGAGCCAGCACCTTGTCAACATCAATTCGATCGAGCTGTGAGTGACTGTGCCAGTGCAGCCTGGTGCCTACGACAGTTTCTCCTTTCATTACTGAGTTTGACTTTTCTTAAATCAACAATTTATTTCCGGTAACATACCTATTCAAAATGAAAGTCGTATTGCTACTCCCTTAGGCGTCCAATTTTATCTATTCATAGCAACTTATTATCGCAAGCGCCTACTCTCGTTGCCGACCGTGGAAATCAATGACGGAGCACAGGGAGAGAAAAGGTCTTGGGATGCATGGGCTACGCCTTGCATATTATTAGATTACTTAAGCCAGTGAAACAGATATATTTACCAATATAGACACAAATCAGATCTTGATCGGAGCCTTCCTTGCGTCTTCCTGTTCACTAATAACTTTTCTGTGCGAGAGGCACGGCAACCCCACCGCACTTGGTAGCAATTGTCGTCAATCCTACAACCAAGTCGTGCAAAGACTGTGATCCTTGGTGAAGGTAGATTTGACTTTCTGTCTTCGGACAATTGAACACGATTAATTTGCCTCTAGTCATGACGGGGGAACAAAATTGGCGTTCTAGGGCCAGTGGCGGTAAGTGATAGCCTAAAGGCACACACCAGCTGTGATAATGGTTGGACAGGATACCGCCAAGATGACCTAAAACTGTGATCTGTGGGATAACAACAGGTAGCATTTTTGTATTGGATAAAGTTGAAGCGACATATGTCGCGGCTGTCTACTGGATTTACCATCCGAGATCAAAATTTTCTATCCCAGGCAAATAAATTCGTGCAAAGGTGAGTAGGAAAAGAAATCTTTAGCCACCGAGCAGCACAGTAGAACTTGGAATTGTTACATTTAAGGTAGTACAGGACATCTGCGCCTTGCGTGCCCCATGATCTCTCGGTTAAGATATGCGTAGGATTAAGCATCTACGCGGAGTCGTGCGATGTACTCCTCGTAAGGAATTGACGAGTCATAATAGGTGCAAGGCGGCCTTCTGAGACTAAATAAAGTTCTGTTGTACTCCATGAGGGGCTGGGCAAGAAAGACCCACTTTGAAAGATATGATGCTTTTTATGAAAAGGTAGCGCTTACAGCATAGACGGGGGTTCGACTATCAATATGAGAGACTTTGGGCTTTATGAAGCTGTTTAATTTTGTGATAGATCTAGGAGCGTCATGCAAACACTTAGACGCGCGGTTGTCGAAAACAAAGGACAGCACACGGAGGTATTAATTATGTGTCAAAAACGGATACGATAGCCCGGCATTTTTGGCGACAGGGATCTGTCAAAATTCAGTTAAAACCTTCGTACAAGGCGTTGCCAAAGTTGATCACTGCTTTGTACCTCGATTCGAGATACAATATCTGCTTAGGTAACACGTGGCAGAGAAGCCGTGAGCCATGGACTAACTGGAAGCATGGGCACCGAAGGGTATATAATTTTCCTCTAATAGATATTCAATGAACATGAACTGAAATTTGCTTAAGAAAATGGAACTTCTGTTAACGCGAGCATGAAGGTCCGATAGCTTCAGTGCAAAATATAAAATCATTCAATTGGGAACTGTGATAATTCTAACTGCCTTTTACGTAGGTCGAATGGTAGAAGCGTTAGTAAGCCGCGGACTCCGGATGAGAAAGGAATTAGCGACGGTGTGTTGCGGCATACAAGGTTTCTCTCTGCTGGGACTTCTGAAATTTCACGTCCTCACATGTAAATTTTGCGAGATAAGTCAGTACGGTTTAGTGTTACAGCCTCCTTAGAAAAGCCGGTAAAGACATGCGAATGTGAGTCGAGAGCAGAACGAAGAAAAAACTAAGCTATCGAGGACAGTCCGTTCTTGGCTTGATGTTACGGTACTTGCTACCACGTGACACAAAACCCCTACGATGCGATTATTCAGTTGTAAACGAAATGATCAGAAAAGTCAACGGTTGTATGTCTTTCCTACTTCAGGCGGAGGGTCTTACAGAGCTAAAAATACATTTGAGATGAGTGGAAGGAATAGCAAGGCGGTGAGCGCACCAAATATGGATAATTGGTACCGTGAGAAATTTAAGCCCGTCTATTACCATGGTGGAATCAGCCATTTGGAGGACTCGCAGCGTACTGAGAGCAAAGAGGGAACCTGCTATCCTCAAAAACACTACGAACCCCTTTATCCTATTTTGAATAGTGTCATAACGCGAAGACGGGCCATCACCGTGGGAAATTCAATTAATATTCGATTAATACATTGGAAAAGTGAAACGTAAAGAGAGCCTCTTCATCAGGGATTGGCTTCGCCGTAAAACTCATAGTGGAGGAGCGAGTGCAGGCCAGGCCTTCGAGAGTCCCTAGGTCCGTCCCCACTATATAAAACCTCAGCTTCCTGACTGATTATGACTATTAATCGTCAGTCGCGGTGGCCGCATATTTTTCCGTTGCTCGTTGAGCCATAGAGAAAACCTTCACAGTGGTAAACGCTCAACAAAGCAGGCGCTACTATGGGCAATGGTGAAAAGCGAACTGAGTGCTTGTGAAGTAATTTATGTGCGTCCTGGAAATGAAAAAAGGAATATAGTAAACAAGTTTGAAGGGATGTAACGGGGTACATAGCGTACTTTGATCACTCAGGCATAACACTTATTCACTATTTTTTCTAAAACTTCTAACGTAAAGTATCGTTATGAAGAATCAATATTAGAAAGGAGCGGGTGATGGGACTGGCTAACGGTAGATCCGTGGGAGGCTAGTCTCACCTTACGCGATCCGAACGGTAGGGTTATATTATTACCGATAGAGATACATTTAGTATAAGCTGAAATTTTACTTGACCCTTACTGTACATCACTCATGAGATATGGGGAGAGCAACCAAGTACTTCGTCTCCGAAGTGACTCTCGATCCTGTTGTTGAATGAAGTACACAATATCATCTCTGCGTGTCACGCTGACACTTTGAATCAGAATTTTGCCTTGCGAGAAGCGCAACAACTCCGCTGCAGATGATTTTGAATGCGCAATCATAAAAATCTACCGGTGAACACAGGTTGAGCGGACATGCAAGTGTCATCTAATGGATTCACCTGCACCTCAGTTGCCTTATTAAGGGTAAGCTACAACATGACATCAAACTAGCACCACAAAGCACGAAATTAGACTAACTATATTGTTCTCATTACATTAGCCGATCATTATAGATCAACAAATGCGCTATTGTTGCTGACGCAGTAAATCGGCTTAGGAGAAAATCAAAGGATTCCCAGATTTCTCAAATGCATGTGTTGATGATTGAGTAGAAATTAATTTTATCCGAGCATAATCCTTACGTGAGCTGCTAACTTATGCCACCTAAATCATTAACTTCCAATGCAGCATTTTGTGCATTTGTTTCGTTTAAAACATTGTCTCGTGTGTTGCTAAAATATATGCAGTCTGGACGTCTTTTCTTAGGGTCTGAAAGGAAGCTTATTCAAAACAAGTCTGATGGGCAACTTGAGAAAATAGTATAATGACAATAAGCGAACAAAAGTGATTTAATTACGTCTCGCAAAAATATATCGAAAGTAATTTAAATTATACTACACATTTCTTAAAGTCTACATACATTACTGTGCCATTATTATTTTTAGCGTTTAATGCATATTCCATTTTGTTGTCATGACGCTTTTTTTACTCATACATCGCTTGTCCTAAAATGTGTGTCGCTATGCCTCTGAATGCAGAGGGGCTGCCGTTGCCCTTTGCTTAGAAGAAGCTAAGCTAAGATCACTGACCTTATGTTCCATACAAAAACTAGTACGATTGTAGTGGATCGCAATCCGCTACCCAAAAGAGTACTTAAAATCCTAACCAAGGTACAGATGCTGTTCTGTTAAGAACTGAAACCGTACGTAACTGCTTTAGTCGCGGCACAGACGCCAATATCTTAAACTTTAGGTTTTCCGAATTAATATAGTAATACCTAAATTTATAGTAAAATCTAATTAATATGTATAACTACTGGCAGTCCTGCCACTTAGTAAATTCTTGTTACGGTGTAGCCAAACCAAGGTGTGATTACACCAACTTGTATAGTCCACACGTATGTACGGTCACACCATCTTGTGTGACCCGCCCATTCATACAAGGGTACGTGTAACCCTGTTGCACCAAATCTATAACACTGTATGCGGGTGCGGTAGCAAAATATAAATCCAATTCCATTACCCCTCTTTGGCATCATTGCATCATATACTCTTAATCCAGGTCATACCCTGCCGCGACAGCACCTTGGATTTGATGGTTTCGCTTGTCGTGATGACTGTGGGATGGGACGCAAACACTAAAGGCGTTCTAAGATAAAAGACGGCTTTTCATCATCTCAATTATTTGAAGAATGCTTTGACGCCGTCCACAGCTCAATTTTATCGCACTGTGGTATCCCAAAAAAGAACGGTTGGTAACATGATGGAGTGTGAATAAAAGATCGATCCTATGCGCAATACTATTTAAGTTTAAGTCAAGGATTTATCTGTGTGAGGTGCATGGCAACCAGTTTGCTTTGAAGTAGAAAAGCGATATCAATATTTGGAGACTGTTGGTTCCACTTCAGGGTGAAGCGTACGCAGTCAACCTCTGTGTTGTATACGTGAACGCTTAGTGCAACGGGTTTGCTGTGCACCTTGTATAAGAAGAATTGACTGCTACAGCACGCGTTAGCAAGCTTACAGTGGTCAGTTTCATGTACTCCACGCAGGCGAAACCAAAGATATCAATTGAAACCGGTCACCAAATTGATCTCTTATGTCAAGTCTAACATGTTATTTGAAAAAAATTATACTTAATATATGTAATGGGCTAAATTTATCGATCAAACTATGCATCTCCTGTATGCATTGTGGGAGTTGATAAAAAGAAGATTACTGTATGGTACTCACAAAAGCATATATATGAAGTCACAAACATTCTGTGTGATACAGAATAATGGTTCCTACATTGGGGTCTGTACTGGTGACGAGACCGACGTCTGTCTTTCGATGTGGGCGGCGTAAGCCAGTCATTTCTACTGGATACTTTCCACTAATGTTGAAGCTCAAGCTTTTCAAATTTCAAGTTCCGTATACCCAAGATCTTGTGTAAGTTTACGCTGAGGTTCAACCTCACTACACCTTTGAATCATAGTCGGGAACACACGGTTCTATCAGTAGAACTACTAGGCCCTTGGGTAGTCTTGCATATTTGCTAGAAACCATCAACTCACTATAATTCAATTGCAAATTTTCCTTAAAGGCCTAAAGTCGTTCTTCTTCGCTCCAAGTCAGGACTGTCTTTCCCTCCACATCAGGAATTCCTTCCTCGTCGCACAAGCGTGTGTGTTGTGTCTGAGGGACTGTTGTGAATAGCGCTCTCTTTTAATCAAATGCTGGATGTAAAGATATTACTACCTCCGAAAAAAAAGTATTTGGATTCCTTCACAAGTATCAGAAGCCTCTCCTATAAGGAATGGAATCATATGATGAGAGTTGATGGTCAAAACTTCTAAATGACCATAAACACAATACGTGTGTGAAGTGATTATCTTACAGCTGTCCAGAATCGGAAAAATTCAGCTGTACCTGATATGTAAGGTGTAGATTCACAAGATGACAGTCCATTCCCCGTTATACCTTTTCGTGCTAATATGTGAACCACAATAGTTATCGCACTTACTTTCTATTCTGAAGACACAGCGTAAACATGACTGCTCCACAAGCAATCGCTGCCTTGCCATGCCTTCACCTCAGAGCATAATTGCATGAAATGTCTCATCTTGTGCATTCTGAGCAAATAGCCCGGCGAGATTTCGGAAAGGCGCAGCCCTTGCGGCCGACGCATCAAAGATATTTGGTAAATGTGCCCAGGTGTTCTTCGATGAGAATAGTCCAATGGTCCTCTTGAGACTAGAGCGATTAACTTCCGCTCCACTGGCGATCCAAGGCGACCAATTTACCAAGAACGACGTGATTACTGTGCTTAGCATCTCCGTAACTGGAGTCTCGAGCTCAATGCCCTAGTCTTTGAGTGCAGTGAAACTAAAGACGCGGCTCGTCTTGATAGCGATGAGCGGGGCCTGAATCGAAGAGCCCAGCTTACTGCACTACAAGCGTAAGAGCCAATCTAATAAATTCCAATGATTCCGCCGTTATTATGATCAAACCGTCCGAAGTCGCACTCACGCTGATTCAAAGTCCTCACACGCCTGTGCGTGCAACGTCCGCCAAGAGCAAAGTCTCGTGCTAGGCGTTGTGACCACAATACCTGCTAAGAACAGCCTCGCTCATCTTCATAAGACAGCTGTTATAGCTGCTGACCAAGAATTTTTTAGCCCAAGCTGGGTTGCCTCCCAATAGCAAAAAGCACGTAGCGACTGGCAACGCTGCCTCATCAGCTTGGCCAAAGATGCGCTAGGTTATAAGTATCCCAGCACAATCTAATTGAAGTGGCCTCAACCTTCCAATATTTTATTTATTGAGTTAATCTCCTTTACTCAGATAGGTTATCCGGTAAGAGCCCTGGTGTACTCGCCAAGCGGTCGATGAGAAATAAAACCACCCCTTGTTTATCAAGAAATGCCGATGCGGGTCGACTTTCTTGTGACTGGTTGTCAAAAGCTTGTTTGATTATAGTGGATGTCAACATTAATTGAAGTGTCAGTTTTGCTATCTGAGCTTTGCCATTGCGTTGCCTGGTTTGAGGCATAACCGTGTTGCTTCTTAGAAGCATAAAGTTACTCGGCTACAGGGGATGGCAGAGATGACGCTACGTGTTCAATCGAGCTCTTTTAGTATGACTTGATCGAAAGTGAGGAGACATGATTCCGCTCATAATGCCCGCTTTGAGCACAGTGGAAATTCAGTTAAAGATGTGAAAGTGTGTCTTAATTTCTTCTTCGCTACGACTGTAAATGCGCGGACAAATTTATTTTGTATATATCGCAAACACTGCATGTGAAATTAGGTTAGTTGCGCTCAATAACATACTTTTCCGACAACATAGTCGTGTGTGTTCTGTTTCTGGCGTCAGAGTGTTGCTTTTTATATTCCAGCTCTTATCCAAAACTCCGTGCACCCTAATGTTGACGGTAGATCTCGTAAAGATAAAGTCACTGATTTGTTAAAAATGACACCAGCATGCCAAAGTTGCTCGACAGCTCCCAAGATGAGCAGACTGGTTTCAAAGGCACCTGGGTGTAATAGATTACTTGTAACAAATGAGATGAAGCCTGAAGAGTTATGAACTGAGTTATTTAACGCATGTTTAATGTGTGGTAGCACGTAACTCCAGCTTCACAGTCTTTCCCCGCAACTGATCCAGCGGAATACCCTAGCAGTATGTTTCACACGCTTTAAATTGCCACTTGTTTGAGGATGGTCAGCAGTTGACATATCCAGTCTAGAGTTAAGCAACTTAAACAGTGTTTGCCAAACCCTTGTTGTACAGTGCGGACATTTAACCGATTCAATGACTGTCGTTCAGCCATTTTGGTGAAAGATTTGTCCAGGTGAATATTGGCCAGACACCACGGGTTGCACAATCGCTGACAGCAGCAAGATAAGACATCTTGCTTTACGGTCCACGAAGTCTACAATGCCGGTATTACGTAACGCGTTTATTGAGAGTCCGAAAATGAACTTCAAACGTATGAAACTCTGCTGGACGGATGGGCTGACCGGAGGTGCTGCCAAATGCAACGAGGGTCTAACGCACTGACATGTTTTTACAAATGGGCAACTATGTGTTTTTTCGTTAATATATGTTTTGCTACCTGTTTTACTACCAGTACATAGCACTAATAAGGCAATATGTCTTTTTTTCCGAGAAGACACCCACGGGTATGTCCTGTGTCCGTAAAAAATATGTACTTGAGGTCTTCATCATAAGACACCACTACACGCTAAGTGGTGCGATACAGCAAAGCCTTGGGGTACGGCTTTTTGGCGCAGGATTACAACCGCTTCAATAACTCGAAAATTTAGGTTCCAAACACCTTGCTTCTCAGATCGTTTTGCAGCGCAGCCCATATTGCATTTGGCTGGTGAGCTGTTCGCATCTTCTAACCAGTTGTCGATGCCATCATTACTTTATGTAGCGAGTCATAATTGAGGCGACGCGAAAGCGCATCTGCCACCACATTAAGTTGACCCGCCCTAGACTTTGCCTTGAGGGCGAGCTCGGCAAAAACAATTGGCAATGTCGTTATTACTACATGCTGCAAGTCATTGTTGAGGCTACGCGAAAGCGCATCTGCCAACATATTAAGTCGACTCGGCTTATACCTTGCCCCGAAGGTATACTCATTCTCCATAAGAATTGGTGCTGATGTCCTAATGCACAGCGACAAATGGTAGTTTAGGTCACAAACTAATCCAACCAGGTACACTAATACATATACATAGTGTATATGTATTTGACCAGAGTATACTTCATTGCAAGGGGTTACTTTTCATGACGAGGGTCCTTCGCAGTAGATTGAAGGTAATAAAACTTACATGAGCCCAGGCGTTTATGCTAATTGATAACTATTCGGGGTAACGGTAGTCTATCGCAAATGCTGCAGACAGCGTGCCATTTAGGCGTAGCCTATAATGTACTCGGAGCAAGTCGTTGGCTAAATCAAGACACTTCATCAAGCCATTTTAAATACATACGCTGACCAAACTAAATGATCAATATCTACGCGGACCTTTCCGCAAACCATGCTGTTAAAAAACTGACAGGTCGAGTTTGCGGCGTTAAAGAGACACTTGTCTATATTGGAAAATACCTTCTTTAAACGCGTACACTTAAGAACCGTTTCAAGTGCTTAATGGGGTTCCCCACCTTCACTCTTTTGTGTACTACATGGTAGATAGGCTTGCGCATAGCCATGAAATGGCCTGAATAGCTGCGTCTCCAGAGTCGCTGGTGCATTAGATAGTCCCACTGGTATATCCAGTCATCACCAGGTCACCTTATTAGAAACACTCACCGCAGTGAGAGTGATAGCGCTGTCTCTCACGAGCGGGTTGACCATGTTCAACAACAGATCGAGGCCACTAAAATGATGCAAACAGAAGTGCTGTTCAGGAGCTCATCTTCGTAAAAAGTGGCGGAATTACGAATGCAATAAACTTCTTTCAAGTATGCTGAAAATTCTCCATTTACCGAAAGCTTTTCTGCTACCAAAAGTCGGCACCGATTTGGGAATTTTACTCTTTCATTTACTACTCGCTTCGTGCCTTGCACATAAGATAACGTCAATTAAGTCATCGCTTCTTGGCTTCGGCCACTACCGTGTGACGCGATTTTAAAATCCAAAACTATATCAATATCACAACGCTCTTATCTCATGTGGGGTGATTCGCGTGATGGGTCTCTTGTCACCGCGTTGCTCTTTAATAAAGATAGTAATATCACTAGGGCCGTTTATGATCACTGTTCTATTCCTTCACTTCAGTGCCCTACGTGTATTCCTAATGATAGATACATCCACGGATGACGTGCACAGCAATTTAAGTGTAATATTTTGGTGACTTAAATGCCTTTCAACTTTTACCACGTATTATCGAGGGACAATTCCTCTAGCTTGATGACAAAGTATGCCGGATGGAATGAGGGGGTCGTACAGCCCCTAAAACTATCCTGCTTACTCTATTCACGACTAAACAGTCTAGTTAGTTTCCCGTAGAGCATCACAGCCCCGCACAGTGGACACGTCACGCGGTAGCACTAAATCTGAAGTACCGTCACATTATGGCAAGGCTTAACGGTTCTTTTTATACAAAAGACCCATAATTCTACTCTTAACTTTCAGTCACCCATTAACCACCACTGGCTCTGGCACAGGGGCCCCAGACTCAGCCGCTACCACTCTACACCAGCCTTGACACATGATACGATAGTTTATAGTAGTTTGTTAACCGTCTCGCGAGAACTATACTCTATTGACCGCGATATACGATCGCACTTTTATCTCATCCTGAGACCTCGATTTGCTGCCGCTTCCGCCTCCCGAGCTCTACCCTAAGATCCTAACGAAACTATATCTGGGGATTCGGACAATTTCATGTTCTACACGGAAACTAACGCAGCTTTGTGTCCACGCCAACAGTACTTATGTCTCCTGGCAAAGGTGGGATCATAACCCCTTTATACTACAAAAAGGGAAGGTCGTCGCATACGCCATCCCGAACTCCATTCGATCTATGAATCAATCTCGCCATACCAAAGATGAGACCGAATCTCAAATCAAATCCCAAGATGACCGAGTATTCCACACTGCAAAGTCTTTATACTTTTCTGAAGGGGTCAACATAACCTTGACACATTCCGTTGCTTAACGCACGGAAAATGTTTCTGTCCTGGGCATCCTCAATTTCATTAAATTCTGTCAGCCATTATGATAGCTGCGCGTCGTACGTAAAATTGAACGAAGCTTCTGAATTTATCAGGACTATTCACGGCTTCATATTGCCCGGATCGCGATATTAACAGCTATTATCCCTAGGCCGTGTGTCCAACTTCTCTCAGATAAAGTCAATTTTAAGGGTGGATCACACTGACCACTGTCTCAATGAGGTACAATAGAGCCCAGCTTTTTCCTAGTAGGTACAGGGCGGTTTACTAGGACATGACGCTCCCCGTCAATGACTCTACATCTGCTTTCGTGAGGAATTTTAACCCTTCGTACCCTCAGCCAAGAGAGAAAGAAGCGCGCAAGGCGCAGGTGTATTGTACTACCACACATAAAACACATATGGGTACCTCAGAACAGCTCAGCAGCTACAATATATCCCTTTCTTCTCAGCATGGCTGAGATCTATTACCGCTGATGTGTTTATTGAGCTTACTTTCCCCCTCATCCATCCTGCCTTGAAGCACGGAGGTTGTTCTTCGGATTAATCGGACGCCCACCGTTCCAGCGAAAGCATCTAGTAAGCGTGGAATATCGCAGTGAGAGCTGTTTTGAGACCCTCATGTACACATTAGCTGTGGCCGTCTCCGAGAGAGAGTTAGACGCCTATGCGGCGATAAGTAAATCTCAACACCTGAACTTAATTCTCCGCTTTTTGATTTCCGTGTGAATGACTATTCAAGCGTAGTTACCAGCAAAAATTATCAAGATTAATATTCGAAAGTACATGCTGTATGGCGATTTTTTATTCGTGATACATATATACTTATGATCAGGGGTGATAGATAAAGCTGGTCATGAATGCTGTAACGGTGTTTCACGTGCCTAGGTAGAAGAGTGCGGGCCACACAATATTGTTTGACCACACAAAAGTGTGGCGTCACTTTAACAAGAAGTCAATACGTGGCTGGACTGCCAGTAGTTATGCGTTTAATTTGGATTTACAATATAGATAGGAAAACCTATAGATTTAGATATAGGCGGCTTTGCCGCAAATAAAACCGAGAAATACACTTTACGTTTTAAATGGAAGAGTTAGTTAGCCTTGGGATCAGGTTGTAATCACTCTTGAAGTAAGTGGATTGCGATCCGCTACACTCGTGTACGGCAGCTCCGCTGCAAATACTTACCACCATTGGGATATTTTTTCACTATATACCCCAGAATGGTATATGGCTATAAAAATTGTTAACGGAAGCTTGCATTATGTCGTTCAATAAAAGTGTTCGATAATAAAGTTTGTTTGAGATGAGAGGCACCTTTAGGAATGAATACATCATCACCTCAATCAGACAAGCGCCATGGCCAAGTGCCAAATCTATCGAGCTTTTAGAAGAGTACAAATTAGTAATATGATACATGAAAACAATGATAAATTGCGATTACTGCTTAATAGCTGCAAGCCATACGCAATCCATACCGGTCGTTTTACCAACACCGTTTCGCACACATTTAAGGACGTGGATGGCGTAGTTGAGACACTAATACAGGCTGTATGATCACATCGCGGGATATCTCGTAATCACGTGGACGGGGTCGTCTTCAGCGAGATGCCGGCGGTTATTACTGTTCGTGAAGATCCCACCAACGGTGCAGCACGTTACACAGAAACTACTGGCGAAACATGAACCTGCATCTTTCGACATTATGGACTTCCTTTCTGAAGACAAAAGTTCCTCGAGATTGTGGTCGATTATTATATCGTCAGCTTTATTACTGTTAATCTGACCCTTGGCTCTAAAAGATGTAGCGTGACTCGATCTATCAATTTGAATAATTCGCCAACTGACTGTGTGCTAAAATATTGCTAACACTCGTTCCCTTATATTAATAAAACTATCGCTTCTTTTTGCTGCTCTGCTCGAAATATGTCTTCATGATTGATACGACCGTACTTGTCAACATTCGGCGATCCTCTCACGCTCCTCACGCTCAAGTTCAAGCTCCCGATCTCGCCGATCCGATTCCAGGCGGCGCTCTTCCCGTTTCAGCGAAAACATTTGCTCATTCGTTTGGGTCTGCTGCTCAACAACTTTCTGCAGAAGTGACTTGAGTTCAGCAAAATTGGTCGTCTCCGTGTAACGCGAGCTCGAAGTCACTTCTCCGGTTGAAAACACCGCGTTTTTTGTTGTTAAGTATGCTGCTGTAGCCAATGCTTGCGCTAACTTATGAGTTATGGTAACTGGCTCAAGTGATTTAGCATCGTGGTGCTAAAAGGCAACATGTGAGTTCAATTCCCACTAAGGATGGTTAGTGCGTGTTTCACATTTATGGTTAAGACTGCATATGTCTGCATAGTTTAAGTC
>NW_020187589.1:731521-731727 GCF_900000015.1 Plasmopara halstedii | reverse complement strand
CAATGCGGGCTACAACGCCAGGACCAAGCACGTTGACATCCGTCACCACTTCATTCGGAAAAATGTGGCTCTAGACATCATCATTGTAAAGTACCTGCCAACGAAGGATCAGCTTGCTGACATGCTAACCAAGGCCCTAGGAACGAAGCGAATCAAGTACCTACTTCGATCGAGCGGCAAAGGACCCAAGCATACACAGCATTAGT
>NW_020187589.1:731240-731511 GCF_900000015.1 Plasmopara halstedii | reverse complement strand
AGCTTATCAGATATGATTTCTCTCAGTAATCAAGATCTACACTATCGACATCACCTAATCATAGACTAAGTACAACGGTGTATAATCAATCATACGCAACTGAACACTGTCAGTCTGATACGGCATGCTTAAGCGTGTTGATATCGTGGCTAGTATTGTGAGTTTATTTCGTTAGTCAAGTAGAAAGGAATGAGGTGATCTTTAGCAACAAATCTAGACAGGCACGAAAAACATGCTTTCACGAAACCTTTTTTCATTACGCGTTGTCCTT
>NW_020187589.1:730104-730237 GCF_900000015.1 Plasmopara halstedii | reverse complement strand
GCCTAGCATATAAAATGATTGGCTTAGAGGTAGCAAGCGTTTTTGCGAACTAAGGACCAATAATATATTCACTTCACATTTTGCGTTCTACTGCATACTAGTCTCAACAGTCTGGAGCTTCATGTAAGAAATC
>NW_020187589.1:729991-730082 GCF_900000015.1 Plasmopara halstedii | reverse complement strand
GCTTCCGGGCGGAATTCTGCCGCTATCACGAAGATCAGATTCCACAGCACTTGAGCATGGTCCACTAATTTGTCTCCCCTGACGAGTGCAC
>NW_020187589.1:729856-729981 GCF_900000015.1 Plasmopara halstedii | reverse complement strand
CGTCGACGATATGATTATTGCCGCCAAGACGAACAAGGAAATTGAGGATGTGAAGGCAACTCTCAAGAAATCGTTCAAGGTGAAGGAGCTGGGCACGGCTAAATTCATTCTTGGTATGGAGATCA
>NW_020187589.1:729741-729846 GCF_900000015.1 Plasmopara halstedii | reverse complement strand
AAGGGCGTATCGTACGAATGGTGGGCGGAAGCAGTCAGCACGGCGGTGTATCTTATCACTCGAACGACAAACAGGGCAAGCTCGGACATCACGCCATACGAGCTC
>NW_020187589.1:729475-729731 GCF_900000015.1 Plasmopara halstedii | reverse complement strand
GGATTATGAGCTTGCTCATTTCACGGCGGTGACGTGTCAGTGACGGATTTGATCCGCGCCACATACGCGGGTGATGGTATGTGTGTAGCGCTGCTACGGGGTCACGGGAGCAAGGAGTTTAAAAACTCGGACAAAATATTTTAGGCGCGATTGCGCGCACGGTTACACTGATATTCGCTGTATAATGGGTTGCTGCATTATAGCACCGATTCGGCGGATACGCCACAAATTGTGGTTTATCACGATGAGGATTTGA
>NW_020187589.1:724758-729465 GCF_900000015.1 Plasmopara halstedii | reverse complement strand
TGCCACACCACAGCTCCCTTGGGAGAGTAACGGGTCACTCTCATGTAACCCCGTTACACCAGGATTAAGACTCTATTCACCGCAATGGAGCCTGACCTCTCCCGGAGGTGGTAAGGGTTTCCATCTACATGGAGGGTTTCTCGACGCGTGTGGACCGCACCAAAAATTTTAATGCCCATTCACTTCGTTCGAGCAAGTAATGAATATCGTTTCAAGCAATTTTTGAAGTGTATAAGCCTTAATTATAAGAGCTTTAAAGTACTGTCGCTAAAAGTAGTAAAACATGAAATTAAACTTAAATCAAAACACATCGCGGCTGCTACTTTTCGTATCAACTTCACTGCAACTTTTAACAATTTAACAATCACCTCGTTCTACGTGTCGCCGATAAGAATTCTTCGCCGTGGGCGTTGGTTGCCTCTGCGTGTCGCAGAAATGCACCCAATGCACCGAGATAGCCCTCGTGCTTACAAAAGCGAGCCTCCATCGCCGCGTTTGACCAAAAATTAATAGCGTACGCTAACGTTCGCGACGAAATTTCGTTGTGCCGAAGAAAGTTTCCCACGAAAAAAATGTTCTTGGTTTTGTACAAAGTCGCATTCAGAAACGCAATTTGGCCGATATTCTGCGTGATCATCACTAATAGAGATCTTGCCAAATCGGCGTCACTCACATTTTCATGAGATTCGAAAATCATTTTACCAAAACTGCTGGCCACAGTCGCAGCGGGTAGCTTGAATTTGTCATAAGCCCCACCATAGATATCGCCCACACTCATGTCGACCGGTGTGTTCGAGCCATGAACGCATAAATCCAGAGCGTCGTCGTATGTTTCACAGCTGGTCATCAGACGGCATAATCCCCAATAGGTACCGCCGCCGATACTGCTTCCGCTCACACGTTCATACTCTCCAGGCCCTTTCACGTACAGAACGCTCACTCCTGACCCGATACTGACAAGCTGCAATGAGAAGCGATCCCAATCAACTGCGATTTCCATTGATATTGTGCGACATAACGTACCAGATACGGATAAACATCTTGATCAGTTTCAGTTTGGATAGTTATCACTCGCGACGCCGCTAGTGAGTCTAAATCTACGACCTACAATTGAGCAGTATAATTTATATATTCGCATAAACACTTAAATACAGAGACCCCAATCCATACTTCAAAAGTATAAACTTCGTCTGACAGTAACGTAAGGAGCAGATGGAGTCCCAACGTGGTGCAGTCGATCTCATCGTACTTTTTCAGCTCAATACCAGCAATTTTACTAAATGTGGGCCCAAACTATAAACAATGTCAGTAACATTAAAGCAGTTCAATGCAGACATCACACTTGAGACCTTGTGTGCTCCACCTCCCGTGCAGGGCAATATCCGCAGGGATTGATTTATCCCGTTGCTTACAATAAAGTTAATGGCATCACGCGTCTTATTGCTTTCATACCGCACAAAGTGAAACACCTGACGGCTGCATCAGCTAAGCAAATTCACAACAACAGCATTTTTGTATACCTACTCCATGGAGTGTCTTGGACTGAATTCGCAATCGTACATCCTGCACGCCCGTGCCACCGAACGATTCGTGTTCACGTAAAAATTTATTCATCTCGCCGGCTGCAATGTCTAGCGAGGCCGAACGCGGTCGCTTTCGCACATCGGTACTGACCTCATGACGCTCGAAGTACACGATTTTGGCCAGCGTGCCACCTACAGCAGCGTCAAACTAAAACATTTATGCTATGTAGGCTAGAACTAATGTACCAATATCCAGGCCAAAAGACGTTCCCAAGTCGGACCTGTAGTGATAAGGAGAACGATAATCTCAGCAGTACTTTTAACAATTGAGATCGACGTTTCAAAATTTGTTACGATTTTGATAATTTCTTGTGGTTGAGTCGCTGGCGCCAGATCCACTGACGGTTCTTCTTGCGCTTTAAGCATAAAAGCGCTACTGTCGAGGAGAATAAGAGAAAGCCGCCGGACAGAAGCGCACACTCGGCCATAACACGCATCTGATGAAGCGCGTTTTGGCCAATAGTATGGCGACTCGGAATCGTATTTTTATGAAAGACTTGATATTTGCTTTTACAAAAAAATCTATCCTTTTGATCACTGCCATAATATAATAATAACCCTTGATTTGTCGCAGCTTGTCAGATATTATCTGACAAGCTGCGACAAATCAAGAAGCGCTCCAGTAAGAATGTCTTGTATTTATTTATATACATTTAGAGCAGAATATAATCTAGAAAATTTGTGAAAAGACGCTCTTACATATGATCAAATAATAATAGATAATAAGGATGGGAGTTTCAAACTTTTGTGCAGTTGCCTTGTTAGTTGTCAATTTCATCAATTTCATTCTGCCAGAGATACCCCACGAATTGTTTCCATAAACTTGATAGCGCAATCAAGTAATATTACGTTTGGTAGCACTCGTTGGTCAAAAGCCGAAGCTCCTGCTAAATCAGATTTACGGCTGATATCTCCTTTCTTCTCTCCTCATTTTGATCTGTACCTTGCGGCCTTCGGGACTCGGTGGTTGCTCACAAATAAAGTCTTGCATGAGGGGTTAGTGAAGGCCGTAGGTATTTAATCGCCGAGAACCAAGGCTCTTTAGTTAGGGTTGCTATTGGTTTTTAATAATAATTTGCGACGTACAAGATGGAACAAGCATTTGCGGCATAGGTGCATGCAATGAAGCAGCAAAAACAGATGCTTCAAGCTTTGGTAAAAGTCCAGACAAATCATCTAAACATTAAAGCTGTAATGCAGCAGCAGCTCGCCGACCGCGGACCATGGGGGAACAGCGGAGAAGAAAATAGAAGGGCTCTTGATGCCAAAGTATTTTAGATAGATGGAAGAGAGTGTCGAATTGTACATCAATAAAGTCAACACGATTTTTAAAGCAATCCAAATGCCAAAGAAGAAATGATGTAGAGAGCTTGACAATGATGGTTGTAAATTTAATAGGACTCATTGCCGCATAATACCAAGAACATGCTCAGTCGACGGGAGCGTTACCATAGTTTCTTGTGGAGTTTGAGCCGGCAGATTCGCCAGATCGATCGAGAAGCGAATTGGTAAGCTTGAAACAGAAGAATAGCAAAGACTTCCTGACTTCATTGTCATTTAAATTACAGACATGTTGAAGCTTGACAATTTTTCGAAGTTTAACCGAGGATTAAGAGAACGTACAAGAGAAGAAGTACAGAAGTAGCGATGCGATACCATCCAGAAAGCACTAGAACTTCAGAGAGCGCATAACGTTCCATTGGGGCTTGATAAGCAAAGACGAAATCGAGACCAAGATCGATAGAGAGGACAAAGAAATTGGAATACCCACAACTCATCGCGGCAGGGATATGACAGCATGGAGGTCAACATGAATGTGTGACGAAGAAATAATAGCAGCAGACAAAGCATGACGTGCTAAAACCGAAAAAAACGGGACACGATGCTGCTCAATGAGCGCAACCGAGGCAACAAATAGGAAAGCGAAATCGGGAACTAGATCAACCACAAATTCGAGATCGAGTAAAGCAGAACAACATTGATATTACGAAGAATAAAGAGAGTGAATCTACTAGAAATAAAGACAGCGGAAGTAGAAAAATCAAAGAATTTGGTATGAGCTATGACTAGATCGAGGTAGAAAGATAAAAGAAAACGTTCTACAAAGGGCATTTTGAATTGGAAGAGTATGCGGATACTCATTAAATGTGAAGCTTCGGGCATAATTTGTTGGCCAGGACTTGATAAGAACGTCATGAGAGCAAATAAAGTCCTGGTGGAAAGCTTTGATGGCTCGTGAATATCAACTTGGAAACTAAACGAGATAACAGAAATGTTGCGGCACCACGGATGGATATTCAAAGACGTGTGTATGACCGAATAAAACTTGGGAGGAAACAAATATGATGTCATCGTAGGAAAGCCAAGGTTCGATTAAAAAAATCTAAAGATCACGGCATCCGATGCTGAGAAGAACCACATCTCGGACTCTCTCTGAGCTATGCATTCGGACCGCGTGGCCTTAAGCGTCTCCTTCGGATTGGAACCGCAGTGCTGGGGCATAGAGTAGCTCGGCTACAGGGTGTGGTTAAGTCGCTGGACCATTCACAACTGAGCTCTTCACGTCCAAATGGATCGTGAAGAGGGATCGTGGTGTGAATCAGTTAGCACACTCGCTTTAAAATTTTCAAAGCACAATTCGAACTCTTTTAACTCAGGCCGTGAACGGTCTGATGTATTGCGATCGCGACTTTGGTCTTCAAGCCGCAGACAAATTTTTGTGTAGATAGGTTAGCTACATATAAGAAGATCTTTTTCTCACACAATATCCATCTGTCTTTGGCATTCGCGTGTTGTCTCTGTAAGATTTTACCCTCAGCCACAACGTTGCGCACTCTGCGCATGATGCTTTCTCTCATCAAATCAAAATCACTCATTTACCGCGCAGTGTAGCCGGGTGATATCAGCAAGTCGAATTAGATTGAAATCCTCTCATCCACACATTTTGAATTACTTCGTGGCGGCATTAAAGGCACTTAGAAATTTTCGTCATTTTCTTTTAAGTTTTATGAAATATGGTAAAGCCTATTAAAGTATTCTGCGCATAATCAAGGAGTGGTAGCAACTTGCTCTTACAACTCGAATCTGGTTCGTCCGACCAACCGTTTGGGGATGGTCAGTCTGC
>NW_020187589.1:720668-724748 GCF_900000015.1 Plasmopara halstedii | reverse complement strand
CAAGTCTCTTCGGTCATCTCTTCCCCTACAGCTTCCTTCGGTCTACACTTCTATCAGGATCCAATTCACTTCTTGCGTTTGCCTTAATTACCATATGACCGCCATCAGCTTTGCGCGATGGGTCGGAGCGACCCAGTTTCAATTTGAACCAGTACCTGGTGAAGTAGAGAAAAACTCTCAGTCGCTTTAACAAGGATCCCAATCCAATATAAAATGATGGGCCGATGCTTAGGCGAACCCTCACAAATTATTTTCCTCTGAGAAGTGTCAGAGCCGCCCGTTACATTACGCTTCCTACGACTGAATGGCAGTTGAGCTTGTGGTGAGTAAGAATTCAAGTCAGTACTGGCATTTTGGACTATCGGGGTTGTGACCAGTGGACGTTGCAGGCGATAGTTCATGACCTCTTCGTCCGCGTAGAGCTTTGCACTCGCAAAGGTTGAGATGTCCGCTTTTTTAAATTTGGCTTCTAAGCCATAAGTCGGGTGAGAGGCGTGTGTTTCTCACCCAGTTCCAGCGTGAGTTTTTTTGCATCGACACTACCGGAAGCGGAAAATACAAGATGCACCTATTCGGAGGTTACTGTGTTCCGAACCGCTGATTCATAAAGCTCAAGTGGTCTAAGGATGGCCTATGGGTCGAGAAAGCGCTTATAAAGCGACTTCTAGCGCTTGTTCTGCTCCTGGTGAGATCGTAAGGTCCATATACATAGGTTTGCAAGGGCCCTCACCGGCTCGTCAACCGTAGTCCCGTATTCTAATCAAATTGATCATTATATTTTTATCCATTTTCACGATACAATCTGGTCAGGAATGGTTGTGACCCTTGCGCTTGCAGTAGATACCCTTGAGCCAGATTCAGCTCATTGGAAATGAGCACCATATTGTCTTGGGCTTCACGACGGGGTATCCAAGAACTTGTCGCCGATAAAAACGCACAAAGCTCGATTATCATTCTGAATATATGTATTCTCTAAAATATAGAGCAAATTAATTGCGGTAAAAGTTCTAGATTCCGCTTATAGCAGGAACGCACATACCCAATTTCTGCATGTATGACGTCGCGGAATTTGAGAGCAAAACCACTCTCTGTGTGAAGAGAAGGAAAATTAGTCGCAGTACCGGTGACAAATTGCTTAACGGCATTCTCGATGCAGCACTGCAGAAAGACCCCTTGCGGAAACATTAGCATCAAGTTTGACAGCGTCATCCATCGTGCTTTTTTTGGAAAACTACGTCATCTGACGTTTGTTTCACTTTCGACATGTATGTATGATTGCGCTGCTTAGAGTTTGCCTGATCCTCGATGTGGATGCTGTCCAATGCTCATTCGTAAACAGGCACTGTGACTTTCCAATCGAATGTAATTTCTGAGTAGAAATTAAAGCATCATGAAATTTGCGTAGCACGCCGAATAGCCATCGCGCAAAATGCTTATAAAACAAGTTATTGGTCTTTTGTCTGATAATGAGTATTGAAACACCCACATTAAGTTTTGACGAACCAACTCAAAGAACGAGCGCTCGCACTCTGCAAGAACAAACAAATATAGATAAATTTAGAGTTTGCGCTATTTATTAACATAACGAAACCCTTTTTGTATCATTTACTTATACTTGATGTTTTGACGATCCTGTGTTACCCATTTCGCGCTAATCGATATGTTCCATTTGTCTTCTCGATTCACGTATATCAATTCTGCGATAGAATAAATCTTCGTTGCCCTGTATTGAGCTGCATACTAGCGCTATTTATAATGATTGAATGTTGTAGCATCCTTTTAAGTGTCGTCTGTGGCGCTCCGGACTTTGCCATCGGCTGTGAACTGCTGCAAGTAGTCACCGAGGGACGAGATCGGGTGCTCTCATTCGAATCTCGTCAGCTCAAGGCTGCAAAGAAGGACTACTTGCGTTGAAGTATGCACATGTCAGGTTCAGGGTTCACCTGCTCGGCTCCAAGCCGTTCGTGATCTTCTCAGATCATGCGTCGCTACGCGCTGCGACTCGATTGTCTCACCTCTCACAGAGGATGGCCAGGTGGCTCTGATTCCCCGTAGAATATAACTTCGAGATGAAGTGTAAGCCAGGAAAGCAGAATGGTTTGGCTGATGCATTGTCACGCAGACCAGATTATGAGATTGCTCATGTCACTGTGACGTCGTCCGTGACGGGTTTGATCCGAGCCGCGTACGTGGGTGATGATATGTGCGTAGCGTTGCAACAGGCTCTCGTAGGCAAGGAGTTTGGAATCTCAGACAGAAAGCTGTCGTAGCGACTGTGTTCACATTTGCACCGATATTCATTGAATAATGGATTGCTGTCAAATAGCACCTATTCGACGGCAACGCCAAGAATTGTGGTTCCTCACGATGAGGATTTAGAATACCGTATCTACTATGAGGCCCACGACACTCCACTCAGTAGTCATCTTGGTAGTGAGAAGGCCTACAGCTTTGTGAGTTGCCACTACCGGCCTGCCGAAGGATTCGGCGGGCAACACGGTTTTTGTGGTCTTCATCGGCCGTTTGAGCAAGATAGATTATCCTGCGATGGTGTCGGACACCATCGACTGTTTGGGTACAGCGACGCTGTTTGTGGATCGTGTCCATCAAAAACTTGGACTCTCGAAGTCATGTCTCTGACAAGAACCCACGCTTCACTGAAAAAGTTGGTTGACGATCTTCAAGCTACTGGGCAACAAGTTGACTATGTCAACAGCGGTCCATCCTTGGATCGATTGTCAAACTGAGCCTGTGAATCGCGTCGGTGAAGACATCCTTCGCAGCGTCTGCGCTGAGACGCCGAGGCTCTGGAGCGCCATGCTGCCACATGTAGAGTTCGCTCTATAAAATGCACTGCATTCTACGTGAACGGGCTAGTTCATCCTCGCGTCCCGCTACACTTTCTATCCAATGGTTCAGGGCTTGGTGGGGAGGGATAGCCGAGCGGCTAGATGAGTGTAACACTCTCACTGTTCGTAAAGTAGTCGATGACTTCCTGTCTACCAGAGTGAGTGTCTCACGACACGTTCGCGATGCGAAGGCTGAAAGCCAAGACATGCAGAAGGAATGTGCATTAGAGGAAATGCGAAATACTTTGAGATCAGAGACCTGGTTTTGTTACAAGCTCACAGCATTCCTACACATTCAATTTCTGCTGTCTTTGAGACGAAGCATCGTCCACGGTTTATCCTACCACTCAAGGTTTTGGTCAAGCGGGATCTTGCGTACGCTAAATCTTTCGGAACAGATGTACACCCACCCGGTGTTTTATGCGGGAGCGACGCATTTGTCTGCTCAACGGTTTGAAGCTGCTCTGACAGAAAGCGATAGTCCTCAGCGTGAGGCAGCCGGTCCACAATGTGCTCCAAGATCTCTAGGTCTTCCTCGCAGCGGTATGCGACCCCAGCATGATGCTCAGCGGAGTCTCGATCGCGACGGACCTCATCCTTAAAAGCTCGAAGAGCATCGCGAGTCACCGGACGGCGATCACACAAGTTGGCATCGTCCGCCGCTGAGTCCTCTCGGCGAGAATGGTGGTGTCCACTATTACGTGGAATGTCTTGTGGCTCGACGTCGTCGCCAGGGTCAAAGTCAGTATCTTGTGAAGTTGCGGGGATACCCCCGACACTAAGAAGTCGTGGGAGTTTGAGGTACCACTTTGACAAGACTGCCCAGACGTCGTGGACGCTTATGATCACAGGGATTATGACGTTCCGCGTTGTCGTACGCCCCGCACTTCTCGCGATAGCCAGGAAAGCTGAAGTGCCATTAGCTGATCTCATGCTATGGCCCTGAGCTGCTACGGTCGCATACTCACCCGTGTGAGAGACCACAGAGCTTTTGGGAGCGTGAGGGATCAGACCATACGTTGCAGGACGACAAACCGAACGAAGTCGGCGAAGTACCCTGTGTAATACTGACTCAAACCGAAAATGACGTTCCACACGCGCGTCGACTTCCCTGTGGCTTAACCGTAAGCTGCGCAGCGAGGAAAGTTTCCGGTGCCGCTGCACCCATCGCTCAAAGAGCCCTTCGTCATCTGCAGCGGTTTCGCCAGGGGCGATAACACAGGAATCGTCC
>NW_020187589.1:700000-720658 GCF_900000015.1 Plasmopara halstedii | reverse complement strand
TATAACTGTGCACCATCATCTACGGTAGACACACCCTGGATCAGGGTCGACGCCCGGTTGCAGCCAGCATACGGTGTCGCCGTCGCCTCTATACAGAGGTTCTATGTTTCAGTGAAACCAGGGTACATACGCTCTCCGCGTCATCCGGTGTAACCCTCACTATCCGCTCCTTTGGTGCTCCGATGTTATCTACAACATCCGACGAAGAGCTGCTTACCCCTCAGTCTTCGTCCAGTGGAAAACGTGCCACTCCACGCGCACCTGAAGGGCCGTGCCCAATATGCCTCGGACTCTGTCCAATCACGCCATCAATGTCATGCAGCGACTTCTTTGATACTCGAGCAGTGCTCATTGCGTTTTGTGCCACTATATGTGCATCATGGGGCCTCGCCCTCGATGCCTCGGTTTTTGGCCGACCATATTACGCATGCCATACAGCGACTGCTTCGATACTCGGGCAGACGCTCAGTGGCTTGCGTGCCACTTCACGTGCATCACAAGGGCCTCGCCCTCGATGCCTCGGCCCTTGGCCGACCATGTCATGCATGACATGCAGCGACTGCTCCAAAACCTGAGCGACTTTCAGTGGGTTACGTGCCACTCCACGATCAGCCCGCAAGCCACGCTCATGCCTCCTGTCCGATAATCCGTTGGTGTCTACCAACTCGGACATTCCCATGTCCAGCACGTTGATTGTCTCGCTCAAGTGCTCTCGACAGTAGCGCATTTGTCCTCTAGCGAGGTGGGTCCAAAAGCTCCACCGGGAGACGTGCGCGTAGCGCCCGAGGTCTTTGACCCCCAATCAATCCATGGCTCATGGTGTTCCAACCATGCTATTCCTAGGATGAGGTCATGCCTTGCATCCAAGTCTAAGACAAGGCAGCCTTTCACGCTATCAAAGTCAATGAACTTGACTCCGAGGTCCGCTGGGACCTTCGGGAACGTGACACGTGTCAAAGTTGCTAGGCGAACAGTGACGATGTCACTCAACCACGCTTTCGGCGCCTCAGCATACAGCTGACTTCCTTCCATCGTGGAACATCCGACATTATTGCCCGACGCCCCGGAATCGATGAGGATCTTCCTTGAGTTCTCGAAGCCCTTTACGGTCGCCTCCACGACCAGCAAGCCCGGTTTGCATACACGTTCCGTGTTAAAGAGCACGGAGCTCTTCGAAGATAAGCCCCGTTGACCTCTACCTCCCTGATGCTCAACAGAACTCGGTTCTTCCCCAGTTTTTCGCTTCGCGCTAACTTAGTGGTGTCGTTTCCCCGCAACGAATCAGACTGGTTGGCATTAAGGCGATGATTTGACGAACCTTGACGCGCCTTGCGCAGGGGGCAACCGTTCCGAAGGTGAAGGGTGTCTCCGCAGACAAAACACCGTCGTATATTTATGTGCAGCTCGGCAGCTCGAGGCTTTGCTCCCTCGTCCTCAGCATAGCTGATATCAATGGGCACAGACCCGCTCGACGACTGTTGAAGTTTGCATTCCAACCAAGTCGTGCCGACTTGAAATTGAATTTGGCATTCAATGCCACATTTACCGCTTCTTCAAATGAAGACAATTGCACACGGAAGACTTCCATTCCGGCCACGCCAGTGCGGAGGCCTTCCACAAAGACGGTCACTGTGACCGCCTCCAGAAGGGGATCTGCTGCCATCCCGGCAATGAGAGTGCGCATCTCTTGAAAAAAGTCCACCAATCCCTAGTTGCCCTGTCGGGCGGCAAGGAAACGCGATCGCACACGATATTCCTTATCAGGCGGTGAGAAGACTGGTGAGAGCTGCCATTATAGTTTCGCCCTGGTGAAAAACGCAGCTTCGACCGAAGTGCCGCACGTCAGTGCCCATTCTCGCGCTTGACCACCAATCTTGGAGATGGCTAGCGCCACGCGATGTTGCTCGGTCTGGAGCATGGCGAATGCGATGGCCATCTCGACCTCTCTCACCCAGAGCAGGAGATTCTTTCCGTCCTTCCCCTCGAAGACCCTAACGCTTACCATGAGCGGCTTAGGGCGGGGGAAGTCACCCGTTACTGGCGGTGGCCTCAGGGCCCAGCACGGACATCAGCGTTTTAAGCCCGTCCTGCATGCCCTGGGGCAAAGTGGAAAATTGTTCCATTCTACTAAACGACTCAGGTGTAGATTGACAACAAGTGCTACCAAGTGCAGCGGGGATGCCGTAGCTTTGCGCTTTGAGGAAGCGTAATTTAGTTCACCAACCTCTCGTTCTATACTCAGAACAAGTACGAGTTTCAATCCGCTTACTCCAAGAGTAATTACAGCCTTAACCCAAGGCTAATTAACTCTTCCGTTTAAATCCAAAACTGAATGTGTTTTTTTATCTGCGACAAAGCCGCCATATTTAAAATGCATAGATTTTTTTAAATATGTATAGTAAAATCTAAATACATGTATGACTACTGGCTATCCATCCCCGTACCGTATTCTTGTTTGGGTGTGGTCACATCATGCCCATCTGGTGTGGCACACACACCTGTTACCAGGGTATGTGTAACCTCGTCACAGAGGCTGTCACGTATTTCGTTCGCTGGATAACCTAGCCATTTTACCGGGAGCGCCTACCGGCCGCATCCATTTCTCTCAGCCACTACGTTCTGGACGAAGTAGTATCAATCTCCCTGCCGATCCAAAATAGGGAGGAGTTCCCGGAGATGGCGTCCCCTTCACTTCTTTTGTGACTGGTCCACAGTCTTTGTTCGCCCTGGAATTGCGTTTGACGAAGGTGAAGAAGCTCCTCACGATGATGATCCAGCGGTTGATTGGGTGACCGACCGAATTTTGTCGACGCAACAAGGTTTGAAGGATAATCGACAGGTCCTCCGCGAGAATTTGCGATTTTGAAGGACGTCATGGTGTCATGGAATCTCGCCCGGGGATGAAATCGCGAATTAGACCCATCGAAAAGAGCAGATCTCTCTTTTGCTGCTTTCGCTGATGATGTGGGACCTCCTGCCAAGCAATCTTGCTCTATTTCGGGCGTTCCAGATCTATCTCGTCATTCTGAGGACGATGCTGAGGTTATGACGCCAACGATTTAAACGTTCGACCCTCGTGTCAAAGCCGTGGCTCTTAAGCCACCTTTGTATGGCTACGCGTTACATCCAGGTTGAAATTAGCGTCATCGACAAGGTATGGCTTGATGAGACCTACGAATAAGCTGGATGTGTCTTTAGCCAGATTGGCAGGTCGATAGTATAAGCATTTCCATGGCATGACACGACGCAGAATAAATTGATGAAGCGAGTAATATCTTCCAGCTTCTCGAGCTTGAGACCACATCGTCTGACAGGTCTTAGTACTCAGAAGTACATAATACTCCACAATAAGAGACATTTTGTCGTGACGATCTTGTCTAATTTACACCTTTTGGAGATTGCGCATTTGCCATTGCCTCTCGCACCTGTGATCACATCCACACGACTCACGATGAAGGAGTCCAGGGCGTCCTGGTACGTGCGCTTCGAATTTGTATCATTCATTGTATCAATTTGGAAAGCACGAATTGCTGAACTCATCCTCCACTTAGACTTATATTAGCGACACCACCCATCGCACAAAGTGGTTCTGGCGGGTATTCTTCAAGAATGTCATAAATTCAGTGAATAAATAAACTGATTTGTTCATAACATACTTTACCAATGGTAATAACAAGTCTATACTGCGGGAATTTTGCACAGAAGCTAGACATCACCGATTACTCGGTTGGCACTTTCTGTTTGCTCATCGGTTTGCGGGTATACCGCTGTGGACATACAAAAGCGAGTGCCAAGAATTTGAGACAATACTAAAAGCCACTAGTAAATCGCGTACCCTTGATCAGAGACATGGCGTCTGGCAACCCATGATTGCAAAAAACGTGATCAACGAACAATCTAGCCGATCCTTCAGCATCGAAGGAATCGATAAAAGGAGCGATGCGAACCATTCCGGTGAGTCCGTCAACAAAAACGAGCACCCCATTGTGGCCATCAGCATTCTCGGAAAGCCAAAGAAAGGTAGACACCGACTGAATTCAACCGTCAGAAGGAATAAGAAGGCTCTACAATGGCACTTGCGTGCGCCGTGCGCTCTTCTCGATCGGACATACATTGCATTTTTTATATGTATCGTGCCACCCATTTGTACATTTTGGCCACAAAAATGCGCACTGACAGACAGATATGTCTTCTCACGGCCAAAGTGACCGGTCATCGGCGTATCATGCGCCTCGTACACTATCTTGTACTTCAAATCATCGTTGTGGGGAGCCACAATGCGTGACTCCTCGTCATGCGCAACTTCATAGTAAAACAGACCCCTTTTTAATGCATAATTATTCAATCTTGACTTCAGGCGACCAGGAAGCCTGTCATGGAATTGAATAGAATTCGATGACGGTGCTCTGGTGATCAGATCTCACTGTTCACTCTCAACATACGCTCGACGTATCATATCAAATTTATCGTTTTTGATTTAGCTGGTATATAGGTAAATCTTAATCAGGACGACACGATAATGATCCATCGACCAGAACAAGTGCACAAAACTGTGTACAGCAGTAAATGATAACATTCCTAAGTGAAATCGGTACTTGCACGGAAATCATCTGTGCATTCAAATTGTTATAAGTGCTCCATTTACGCATTCAACTTGATGTAGGTGTGAACCATACGCCGTTTTCCACTTGGTTTGCGCACACATAACGTCGGCGCGCTGTGAAGAATTTGCTCTCCCTAACCAAACTCGCACCTCGCTTTTGAGCAAAAAGCTCATCGATATACTCGCGTGCTCACGGGACGATGTCCACGTCGAAGCACTGCATGCTTTGAACCAGGGTCACGATCAATGTCGTGTCGAAATCCCGCTCGGGTGGAAAACCAGAGGCCGAATTTGCATTAAGGACGTCATGATTGATTTCCATAACACGTGAATAATAAGGATCAGTTGGATCCTTCAAAATAGCATTCCCTCTGTGTGAGGCCACACGCTGTCAAAATTTCTCGAGAATCAAATCATCCATAACTGATGATGAGCGTAGTTTCACTGAATCAACCTTCGACTGTATCAGGACGACCTCCGCAATGTCATCACACTTGAGGCCGTGTAGGAAGTCAAGTGACTTCCTTGAGCTGCACCAGCCCTTACGTCGTCGGCAATAGTATCAAAAGGATATCTGTTCTGATGACTTCACAATCGGTCGTTTTATTCACAATACGTGGACCATCGTATCGACATGCTACATTTTCATCATGGGGGGAAGTACGCTGGACTTACTTCCCGTGGACTCAATCGAGACCAGAGTGGGAGTATCCGTACCGAGATCAACAAATTCCATTGTTTCCTTCACATGTTTTTGCTCAATCACACAACGTGTGAATGCATCACCTTTGTGGTCAGTTGTACCCACTTATCCATAATCCGACTCGACCACTCTATTAGTGGGAGTATTAGTATATGCAGCCACAGACGTACAGGTCGACAACATTCTTCTTTTTTTAGGGGGGCAACAATTGGCACCTCTCCTTCCTAAATTCTTTCCGCTGGTCGAATTGCCATGCCCACCTATGATTTATTCGTTTTCAAGTTGCCAGTTCTAGGCACCACTTGGTCTATCGACACTTTTTTTGGGTGACCATCCGTGGCCACTCCATACGACTCCGTATCCCCCCTAATCTGAGAAATGTCAATCGCATGACACCAAATATCAGGAATATCGAACGCTCCCACTGAACGGATGGACACATTCTTTGACAAACAGCTAGCACGATGCATGACAACAAGATTCATGCTTATGTGGAGCCACAATACAAGCGTTATATTTTACGGCTCACGTAGGCATCGTCGAACATTGGAGAGCTTGTGTTGCAAGGTGGTGAAGAAGACAACTAATTGCCTTTCTTTATTTTTGTTAAACAAAGACAACAGTTCCCATGAGGTGAAAAACTATCAGTTTAATCAGTTTGAATTACTGGTCGATATGTGAGCCGAGGAATGTCGTTTTGAATGGCCTTTTAGGGGTCAAACAGCAAAAGAAGTTTATCTTTCCCCAAACTGGGGCACTGTAAATGATACACATGACAAGTATGCACGAGTTGTATGCACTGCTAAATTTCACAACATCAAAGAGACCCGAAAGGATGTCTGGGCGAATTCTGTTACCTTTGATGGGTTGACTGATATTTGCAAAACTTCATACATTGATGTGAGGATCCGCTTCCCAACATTCACAAATTAGTAGTCCCATTCGACGGAAGCGACACAGAAAAAGCCATAAACGAAATGTTTAAGAAGCACAGCTGCATTTTGCTGTGACTAGCCTCAAAAGACGATCGGATGTTTTCCAGACGGAGCGGCGAATGCCGACACGTATCGAGCGTTGTTTCTAATCAAGATACTGTTACAAAATGAAGCTTGAGGCTGTGTTGATGCTTGTACATCAGATTGGCATCGTTTAACAAAAGATATCTTAAGCACTCGACAATTAACGATTTTACAATTCGTTAACAGCATAAGTTGGGCATTCGAGGAAACAGAAACGATACTGTGACCAATGACAAGCGGTATGTTCCCTATGGCGGCGACGCGCTGGGTTTCCATGAGCCGCGATAGTTGGTGGTTGTGGGAACATCGTCAAGAAATATTCGACTGCTTTGAAAGTATTTGCAATGAAGGAGGCAAATTGCTGTAATACCTTCCTGATTTGAAATGGTGGAGATTGCTTGCAGCTGTCAATGATGTTTCCTCTCTGATCACTTATGTTGTCGATGAATTGCTAGGACTTGCCGTTTTTCTGACCTTGCAGATGGCTGGAATCACACAGCTAATCGCGAGCCTGAAAAGAAGTATTCTGTTGCAGGCTAATCGAAGGAAGACAACGCGTTATCCTTAGATCTCAACCAGTACATTGTTGCTGAATGTTAGGCTGTTGAGAGGGACGAGATGATTAGATTTTGCAAGACCAGGGAATATTTGCAATTCAGCCTCTCAGGCATCTTTCAGAAACAGCTATAAGATTGTGTACTTTGCGTTACTGGCTTCCTGCTCGACGATTTGTGCGGGCAGTCCTCTCCGGCAGCCATATACCGTCAATGACTTTTGTCACCTCAGTATGTGATGCTGTTACGTCCACAAATCTGGTATTAATCTACCACTGTCGTTTATCGTATTGTTGGTGTGTACAAAAGCTTTGGCTTCCAGCATAAGCAGTTTGTTGATGCAACCGTAAAGGTGACCCGTTCAAAGCATACTTGAAGACACTGTGCAATTTAGGTGGCCTGGTCATTACCCCGATCTAGAAATTGCTTTCCAGAGCTTGTGAGATTCTTGAAAGGCTTGTCTACACTACTTCCAAATACTGCCTCACTACGATTTGATTTTTTTCTTACAAAAGTGGGAAGATGATTTCCACCGCAGCTCATTCACGTCCTTTGTGCGAAGGAATACCGCATTCGAGGCAGTTTATCACCAAATTCAAATAAACTCTCTCATTTTGTTGACTCCAGGTTGCATTTATGCCGTTTATTGACTCAGTTACATGCCGTTTTTATTAAAATTAATAATTTGTGTAATTTGCCTTACAACGGTTCGATTAAATAATGGAACAAGGTAAGGCTAATGCAAGCAGGCTAATATTTCTAACTTAAGGAGCGTACAAGCGAAACGCCGCCGACACTGCGGGTGGCGAGTGCATATTAAGCCTCAACACGTGTTGAGGCTTAATATGCACTCGCGTTCAACTACCAAGTATGGCTGGTGTTGTCTTTCATTTTGTACGATAATTGCGATGTTAGACTCATGCCAAGCTAGATTTTACCAGTTTAGTAGTCAATCAGATTCATATACATACTACATGATAATTGTATAAAAACGCAAAATACGAAAGGTTCATATCTTCTGGTTTGATTATTTACGGCAGCGGAGTTTCCGCAGTATGGCTAGACCAGCAGAAAAGGAAAATTAAAAATGTAACATAGTTTCCATCGATTACAGCCTAATAGTTGGCGTCGGGGACGTGGTGATAGCTGTAATGGCTATAGGAATGGAGCTCAGGATGTAGATGGTTGTGGTAGTAGTGAGGTTCATGGTGATAGGTTCTGCGGTAGTACACACCCTCCTTCGAATCATAGCTGTAGTCATCGCTTATGTCATCGCTGTAGTCAATGCTGAAGTCATCACTGAGAATATCACTATCGTCGTCATCACTCCACAAGCGATTTTCACGAACTTTTTTTACTTTGGGGGTAGCTGAAACGTGATTTTCGCTCGATGTCTCGGTATGAACGTCAGTGGTCGCTAGATTACGATTAGTGTCGACGGTTACGTCGGCGGTTGATGCCCCCCTTAGTGCTTTGGGAGTTGGGTCTTCAACAGTAAGCGAAACCGCGTTTACGAGTGTGGCCGCAATTCCTGCGCACAAGACTTGAAGGCAAAGGCGCATTGGTGTCGTGTCGAATAAAATTGAATGTGATACAGGGGGAAAAATTCGAAATGACTTTATATTCCAGCCATGGCAGACTCCAATTGCACAGAGGCGAACATGATGAAATTCTCAGCTGCTTACGTCTTTAAATGGATCTAAAATACTGGTCCTGAAAGCTTCAATCAGCTGCTTGAATCCACAAGCTTATTGCTGATACAGTAGTTTCGATCAGCCCATCACCTGATTTGTCAAGATTTTGAGAATCCTTACACATTGAGGTCTCTGGTACTAATGATAGACATCTATGGCGAAAAGATGATGGTATCTCTGTACTTTAGCAATGTATTAAAAAAAAGACTAATCTCATGATACATCCAGGCTTCCAAGCTGTCTCTCATGTAATCAGACATTTCTTTTTGTTGTTGTGCAAGAATCACATCACATGTTCGGTGCAGTTTCTGCTCGCCGAGCTGCTTAGGTTCACGAACCGGATGTATTATAAATTTCTTGCACATCATATGTCAGAAAGCGTATCGATTTCGCCAAAAATGTACGAGAAACATGGAATACAGCTACATTTGTCATTTGTCCCTTAAGTCATCTTTCTGATACCGCTACTGGCTCTTGGGGAGGGATAGAAATGCACAACATAGACACATCCGTGCCCAAATAAACTTTCTGTTCTGTATCAAGTTTATGCGCCTCTAAAATAAAAATTTGCACAATCACAACGCTGATGAGGTCAACTTTGCAGTCATGTTATAATTTGTTGCGCAGGATCCAAAGCGAAGATTTTCAGCCCTATCGATGTTGTATGATATTGATGACAAAATCACAATTTCTCTGTAGGAATATAGCGTATGTGCTACAGTACTATTCTAAAATTCTGGAACTCTGAAGTACAATGAGATAAGGACTTACGCATGTGCATCGAATACATCTGATAATTTGCAAAATAAAAATGCTCATGTATTGCATCCATTCATCGGACCAGATCTAACGTAAGAGCTTTCGTGTCGTTTATGAATCGACGTGGTACAATCTAAAGACGACAAATATTGTCGTTGGATGTTTAATATATATGAGAGACGAAGAAGGTGTAGTAGCAACACGGCTGTGATACTTTTAACTAGCGAAGCAGTTTACCGAGTAGTGTTAGGGCAGTTAAAAGTCAACGAAGTTCTAATACTAATGATATATGAGTCTACATAACAAAGTAGCTGCGTACTTGTGAGACTGTTACAATATTGTGCCATCTCCAAGTAACTTCAAACAATACTTGATTTTGATGGTGCAGAGATTTCCAATGAGTCTCTTAAGAAATAAGCACCATATGAGGTCGTCATGCCTCATAGAGTTTACACTTGATGCTGCGGTTCATATATGGTATATCCAAGGCGAAAGAGAAGCTATTCAATTAAGAGCTTTGGCAGCTTCTCAGTTTCAATTTTCATAGCGGTCTTGTCTCCGTAGTTTCGAATAATAGTAAAGACGTCGTGCTGTGCAATGTCGTCAACCAAACCGTTTAGCAACGACGTCAATTCATGCACATCAACATGAGTTTGGTTTTTCTGAACTTCGTTAATGCGAGCTGCAAGCAAATCCTTGTCCACTAGTGTGTGCACTTTTCGAAGCACAGCAAGTTTGTCCGATCGTGCGAAGCTGACAGGTCGAGCTTCCATATACTTCGCGCTATACTCATCCATTTCAAAAAGCAAAAAAATCTGACCTGCCATACGAACTCGAGCTCCAATATAGAAATCATTCAAATTAAGCCACGATGTCTGGCCATTTGTCATCACAACTGATCCATCTTGACGAGTGCGCTTGATACGCGTGCGCTCCAAAAACTTACCACCAACAATACCAGAATTGCGTTGGGCAAGCTCAATGATTGACACGCTCTGATCGGATACCGTGATCGAGATAACAAAGCGACGCGCTATATTTTCAGGTTGATCGGTCTCGAAGCGACCACGAAAGCGCAAAACTTCTGTCCTATCAAGAGATTCAATGCTTTTGAGTGGAGCTTTTGGCAGCAAACGGTAGCACGACTGCAGCGAATCCTCCTCGGAGCCCAAACCATCATGGCTTGGTGGTATGAAGGTAGGCGCAGATAATTCCCCTTCCTTGACAATGATAGCGGGAGCAAGCGATTTGTTTCGCCTTTCATACCATGAACGCGTAGACGCATCGGCGTCCAACAAGAGGATTTGTCGATTATAGATGTGCAAATATTTACCAATTGCCAAATCTTCCCACGAATAATAACTTTGCGGTGGGGCCTGCTCATCCTCCGTTCTTTCATCGCACACAGCAGCACAAGCTTGACGTTTCGGATCCTTTAAGAGTTTCGTTCGATTCAACAGTTTTGGAAACGGATCACAACCTGAATTGCGATCGTAAGATTCGAGAATTTCGATTGTGTTGTCGGCCAAGAAGAAGTGCAGCGTATATCGGTGGCGAATACCAAAGGTCTTTTCAGTGTCATCCCAAATAGCAAAAAATCGCAGCACCTCGCGGTCATGAGCCAGAAATCGACGAAGATGGTCACTAGGCCGCGCAAACTTACCAAGTGAAGCCTCCATAAAGTCCTTCATCGGATATTTTTTCTTGCCGTAGTGTGCATCTTGATCCTGTCCAGTCTCACGGGCCATATGTGCTTGACGTAGAATTGTGTAAGGGTCCCGCGGAACAGGCTCGTTAGGTGGTACATTTACTCCTTGAGAATTAAGATAATTGCGAGTAAAGTCGTCAACCGAGATGAGATGAAATGTCCGACCATAGAAAGTCACCTCTTCACCCACGTTTAGATGACGCACCGTGTAATACTGAATATTACCCTGCTCGTCACTTTCCAACATTGGTATGCGGTGCCGCTTGACAAAGTTGCCCTGCAGAATACCGCTATTCTCAATTTTAGGCTCTGTGATCTGCAGCGTATCATCTTCAAGATAATAAAGTACTTCGCAACGTCGTACTCGATAATTTTCGAGATTACTCTCGTGCACAGCTTCTAAAAAATATGCTTCGAAACGCAGGACTTTTTTATCAAAAACAATGAAGTTTGGGTGAAAAGGGCTGGTTGACATGCGCTCGGATGTATTTAACAACGTGCTGCTTCCGATATCACCTTGGCGCTCTAGCTCTCGAATATAGAATGACGCAGGTTTGGTGTTTCCTAAGGTATGGCTACGTGTTTTAGGCGTTGTATCTCCATGCCGTCGGAAAATCATCGGCACTACTTTTTCTTTCTCAAGCATTGCGGAACTCGGCATGGGTTTCGAGATAGCCGGCTACGAGGTGCGAGTGTCGAAAGGATAGTTCGGGTATGAAAGTAGTTTTTAGCGCGTGCTGGTAAGATTCTATTTATGATTCGAGTTGCTATTAGATATACTCTTGCAGCTATTGTGATTACGTTTCGTCTATATACTTAGGCAGAATTATCAAAGAAAAGGATATAAGCAACCGATTTTGGTTTACATGCATATCGTCCGTCCGCGACCTCTGAATCATTCATACATGTCAAATATAATTTCGAATTCGCTAGGGATCAAAACCTAGTTGCTGGCTTATAATGATAGCTCACAAATTAGAAAATCATCTTCACATTATCCATTTGTATTTATCGGTCGTAAGCCGTCGTAGATTAAGCTCGTAAAAGACACACTTCCTCGTGGGCGCCAAACTTTGTATCGACCCCATTCATCGAGTCTATAAGTCCTACTATAACCGCAGATAGCTACATATATCTGTATCAATCCAGCTCTCATTGTCCCTCCATGAGGGATGTACCTTGGTAACTAGAAGCAGGTGAATGTCCCGCTGAGATCCAGACTAGTTCGTACACTGGGCGAGAAAAACACACTGCCTCACCCGCCTCCATGAGACAGGTGTATGAGCAACCAACCAGCGGTACTTTCACCGCAAGGTTCTAATGAGAAGCGCACAGCAAGGGGTGATAATGCCTCTTCTCTTAAGGTGCTAAATTCGGATGGGGACAATGTATATCGATCCCCCGTGGCTGGTATGAGACCTCTCTCTGTCACGGCGACACATTAACTTTCTATGAGCGTCAAGGTGTGCATCCGAGGCTGAGATGAACCAGATTTCGGGATTGATATCTGATTTTAGCCTGAATTGAGTCGCCCTCAGCGACTCAAACTGCGTTGCCATCTTGGAACAGAAAGCAGCTCAGACTAGGGAAATGGTACAGACATTACCGAGTCTACAACGGATTGTCACGCTTGATTAGTTCGAGATATGGTTTGTTATATGGAATCAGTAAGCCCGTATAAAACACTGGGTCATAGCGGAAAAGGGATTGAGTGTCACTGATTTTTTTTATGAAATTGCAAGCACCAACGTGCCCGCGTTAAAGCATTACAAATTGGTGGCGGAGGTGGGCGCATGATTTTATCAGTGTATTAGCAGGAGAAACGTGCGAGCGCCCCACGCTTTCAAATTCCAGTCATTTCATGGGTTTTGGTGTAGTATTCGATTCACGCCATCGCTATAGTGGGGTCGTATCTCGAATTGTAATCCGAGACTGGACAACGTTCTTATCTGTAATATCGTTTAACTATCACTTGAAGATTCGACATAACCTTAAGCACTTTGAACCATTTTCCTGTCGCGAGACACACGGGTACTGTGTCCGTATTCGGCATCTTTAATGCCTACTCGTACTGTAACAACTCCTGCCAAACGCGCGCTATACGCTCTAGCACCAATCCATCAAGACTTCCCTCGCGAAGCATTTGTCGCTCAACATAGCATGTAAGTCCGACCCTCCGCATCTCCCAATCGACAGCGAGGTCAGCATGCAACGCACAGATGCTTTTTTACTATTGTCAATGATATGTCAGCGGAGATCGTGGATGTGTCGGGCAACTAAGAGATCTCTCATCGTGGCTGGAGTATATCGACCTTTGGCACGCTCGTAGCTCTTCCATTTTCAGCATCCCATCCTCCCCTCACGCCACGAAAATTGTACTCCGCACTAGATGCAATGCTCACCACTTGCTCGAACAAAGTACGGTGAAAATGAAAGTTTCAGCACAAACGCACGCTTTCGGATACCCTCTGTGAAGGTCGTAACCAGTACCGCCTTCACGAGCAGGTCAGATGCCATTGTTTCGGTGTGAGCTTTCAGCACCTTTTTTGTCAGTTTTTGCATTCCTTGACGGACAGACAAGTGCTCAAGCGCACCCAGTCATATTATAACTCGTGGGTGCTATGGTCGATGAGATCCAACTTTAAAGGAATGACTCTCGTTAAGAGCGATTGGGGATACAGCCCAGGTTGTTGGCTGTCAACGTCAACCTTCCGGGCTTTTTACAGCCGTTGAATGTCGCAAAAGATCCAGGAGTGCTGTGCAACTGAGTGCGACGCACACCTGGCGACAACAGATACAGACTGCACGTACCGAATACATTGCGTTTCACGGTTCCTTTTCCCGGTCTTCGATTCGACATTTCGTTTTCGATTGCACAAACGAGCGGTGAGAGGGCTATTTATCTGCTAGGATGGAACAAAAAAATGATTGACTACTCTTCCCAAAAGGTAGACTAACTTAGCAAGCTTTTGTCTGTACTGAGTCCCTAAAGCAACAGGGAATTGGCGGCCAAAGGGCTGGAAGCGGAAATTGCTCGCCTGGAGGTGCTTACCAGCTTAGAGATTGCATTAGAGAGCCACCTCCAGGAGCCTGCAGATACCTGCGACATATGTCGCTTCAAGTTCGTCTCACGTTGGCATTTTTTACTGAAGTTTTCGACGCTAGCTCCCATACTCCGCCTCCTAGTTTGGATACCATAAGTGCGACGCACTGCCGCTTTGTTTGGAGCATGGTTCAATCCATATCCATCAAAATTTGCCAGATTTAATGAAAGTATTTCCTTTTTTTCGGTTCGGCTTTAAAAGCCTTAATGCTCAACATCAGCGGTCTCACGGAAGAAAGCATCTGTTTCTCCACCGGCGCCCAGTTAGGGTGGGTATTTTCCAATATGCACACGGCGGCCTTCTAGAATTTTGCCCCGATGGGTTTGTCGGACGACTTTGCGTGGACTTTGCGTGAGAGTCCTACCCTTTGTAACCCGCAAATCAGATCGTAGGGGCATACAAAGCTTTGTTGTTTTGTAATCTCACAGATAGAAGAGTTACGAGTGTCGCGAAACTGCTCGCAGGCAAAAACTTCTTTCTTGTCAGATGACTAAACTTCATCGAATCTGGAGCGCAGAACGGATTTCAATCCGTTACGTTCACACCACGAAATTGTGTCTTGTGTTTAACGCAACACTCACCGCTTCCGGTAACAGGTAGGGTAGACGCGAATGGTCAAGGCGCCCACTGCAGCTTTTTGGAAACGCTCCATAAACTGTTAATGTATCCAAATAAGTCTCTGATTTCTTTGCAGCGATAAAGCTATCACCAATGCCACCCCTCCTTGACGGGTGATCAATAACTTCAATGCGCTCGTTACTCCTGATAAATCTCCCGCGACATATGTCGGCTCAGATCTCTCATATTTGGAATGCTTTTCTACTAACAAATTACATCTTGGCTTCAATTATTGCGAGCAGTCGTCAAGCATGTTCCCCGCAAGTTCGACACAGTGTTGCTCTGTTTGAGCATGACTGATATCCATGTCCATCTCCTTGTTCCTCATCTATAGGGAGTGTTCTACCTACCCCTGCCTTGAAAGTTCGAAACCAAGCATCAGCGGCTCTATGGTAATGGATATCCGTTCGCCATCTGTTTAGAGCGCTCCTGGAGGTGTCTCATCAGCGCATTCACATGACTAATGAGCGCCTCTAATCAGGCGATAACTGTATCTGACCCTTGAAACTCCAATCCCTTCATTCCATTGGGACCGATGATAGACATGCGCCTCCCAAGCGTGTCTAGCTGGCATGGGGAGAGCACTCAGCAGCTCGCGTTTCATCTTCACTGATGACATAGTTCCTACAATTATGTCGCGGGATCGATCGCAAGAGTTACCAAGTGCAACGATTTGCAGTGCGCTTTGAACAGAGATAACTTCGACTAAAAAAATTCTCATTACCAAACACCCAAAGGTTGGCTCGTACGCTTCACCCATGATCATAACAGAGCGTAAGAGACGCTCTGTTATGATCATGGGTGAAGCGTAAGGAAATGCCAACTTTGCTCTATTACATGAGTGAGATAACGTAAGTAAATGCCAACTTTGCTCGGCTATTACATGAGTGAGATACATTTAGTATCAATTATGTCTGAGCTCATACTTTATATATATATTCGATAAAGATGATCTATATTGCTTTATGTGCGACAAACAGTCCAAGCATAAAACGGACATCGCCTTCACGTAGCGTCTCTCATCATTTCATGAGAAATTATACTCCTGTACCTCAGAATGCCCATATTACTTAAAAGTGCGTTGTGAATGTTGTATAATTGTAACAATCGTACAGCAATGTATGCTGCGCAATTGCACATAAATTTAACGTGTACGTACAGAATGGTACCGTTCGCACCCCGTTACAGCATTTGAAACAGTGTACAAGGTCTAGATCAATCCATTACATAAAATAAGCCTGTAGCGGGGTACGTACGGTACTATTGCGTATTGATTAACTCAAACTTTTGTGCATTTGTTAACCAATATATTTGCATGATTCTTTAAAAGTCACATTACACTTCGGTATGAATGTAAGTATTTTAGAGGTACCACAGACTCGATTCTAATGGAAACGACGGGATTTTGATAAAGAGGAGGATTACTGAACACGCAATGCAGCGGGGCTGCCGTAGCGTAACTTAGGTCACCGGCCTTCCTTTCTTTACTTAGAACAAGTACGAGTTTAGCGGATCGCAATCCGCTTACTCCAAGAGTAATTTTCGCCTTAACCCAAGGCTAATTAACTCTTTCGTTTAAATCCAAAACTTATTTTATTTATTTTTTCATCTGCGGCAAAGCCGCCTTATGGAGATCCTAATATATATATAGTAAAATCTAAATACATAAGTACTGGCTACCCAGACCACGTACCGTATTCTTATTTTGTGCAGTCACACTATGCCCATCTCGTGTGACACACACACATGTTATCAGGTACGTGTAATTCGTTACACGCAAGCTATTAGCCTCGCGTCAACAATGCGAAGTTCATTATTGAAAAAGTCGAATGTATATTCCTAGCACTAGTCTGGATCGAAATTACCTTGTTATATGTCATTTTCGATAAAAAAAATAAGTGCATATATAGTCTTGAGGCTCTCATTTCGCTCCTGATTGGAGTAGCCTCTGTGCATTGTGTGCGCACACTTAATTTTGTTGACGCACCACCAATATAAGGAGCTCGACAACCCAGTTGCACTTGTGAACACCCGTTTTCGAATCCACAAACAAGTGGTGAGAGGATTTTGTTCAATCTGTTAGGATTGAACAAAAAATGTACTTCCAAAAAGTAGATTAACTTAACAACGCCACCGTTCTCGTCGAGAAGAGTCGGCGGCATCTATACTGAGTCCCGATGGCACAAGGGAACTGGTAGCCAAGGGCTGGAAGCAATGACGTGTCTGGAGGTACTTACCAGCTTTGAGATTGCATCAGAGAGCCACGTCTAGGAGCGTTCCAACCGGGCGCCGGTGGGTAACAGATGATTTCTTCCGTGAGACCGCTGATATTTTGAGCATTAAATCCTGTATAGTCAAACCGAAAAAAACATTCCATTAATTTAGGCAAATCATGATTGATATGGATTGAACAAAGCTTCAAACAAAGCGACAGTGCGTCGCGCTGAAGGTATTCGAGCTAGGAGGCTGCGCGGAGTAGGGGAGCCAGCGTCGAAAACCTCAGTAAAAGAGAAGTTGCAAACGTGAGACAAATTTAAAGCGACAGATGTCGCAGGTATCTGCAGGTCTATCGGGTGCGCTCGAGCACTTGTCTGTCCGTCAAGGAGTGCAAAAACTGACGGAATTTTTCCAGGTGCTGAAAACTCAAACCGACGCAATTGCGACCCGCTTCTGAAAGCGATAGTGGCTTCAACCTTCACAGAAGGTATCCGAAAGCGTGCGGCTTGCACTGAAAGTTTTACTTTCACCATATTTTTTTTGAGGAAGCGGTGAGCATTGCATCTAGTGCGGAGTACAACTTTTGTGCCGTGAAGGGAGGGCGGGATGCTGAAAATGGAAGAGCTACGAGCGCGCCAAAGGTCGATATACCCCAGCCACGATGAGAGATCTCTTAGTTGCCCGACAGCTCCACGATCTCCGCTGACATTTCATTGACGGTGGAAAAAATACATCTGCGTGTTGCGTGCTGACTTCGCTGTCGGATGGCAGATGCGAAGGTCGGGCTTACATGCTATGTCGAAGGACACATGCTTCGTGAGGGAAGTATGGATACATTCAGTAATTTGTGCTAGAGCGTACAGCGCACGTTTGGCAGAAGTTGTTACAGTACAAGCAGCCATTAAAGATGCCGAATACGGACACAGTACCCGTGTGTCTCGCGACAGGAAATTGAGTAATGTGCTGAAGGTTAAACAATTTGACAGATTAGACCGTGGACTAGTCTCGGGCTTAGATTTGAGATCTGACCCCACCATAGCGATGGCATGGACGAATCTTCGAGATTTATGGGGTTTCCGGAATTGAAACCACTGAGGAGTTACACCATTTATTCATGCTGGGGCATTATAAAGTCACGCGCCCACCCTCACGAGAAAGCAGAAGCACTTTAGTGTGGGCTTAAAGCCTCATGTAGTGTAGTGCTCGGCAAAACCCATGTCTTGACATAGACTTGGCTAAGTAATGAAGCAAAATATTGTTTGGTGCTTTGAGTACACCCTAGACGACGGAGCCGTGGTGAGCCTCGGGTCTATAGTGTGGCGGTACAAAACTTTGTAAAGTTAAAAATCTCAGATGCCACTTTATTCCAGCGCTCATTTGCACGACAATACCTTATCACAAGGCTCGCTGTATTTCAGCAATGGTTCGCTTGACACTTGACATGCGGTGTTGCTCCATTATATCATGACATCAGGAAAGTCATCTGTTGCAGGGCACATGTTACATTGTTGGTGGCCACCAAGAAAAGTAGCCATACGGCTCAGTGAGCCTTATGCATTGGTGGTTTAACAGATATAAACGGTCTTCATGGTTTAACGGTCTGAACGTGCGCTGCATGCGTTTGGCCACCCTGGTATAAAAATCTCTTCATTTTCATTCAAGTCATCAGTGAAATTTTCAAGATAACGATGCGTTGGAAGTAGAAGAAAGATTTCTCATTCTGATGCGCAAATACGTAAGCACCGGAGACTGTGGATCTGTTTCAGCCTCTAAATAGGCGTGCTTTTTGGAGTGTATTTTTCGCGACTATCTAAAGTAAACTTGACGAAATAAAACTTAGTGACTGTGACTTTTCACGAAAAAATGAGCTTGTAACTCAAAAATCAAACTTGAAAAGAAGAAATAATTTGATGCAAAGTTTTTTCGACATTATTAAACGATATTATAGCTAACAGAGCAACTGACAAGTCAATTTAATATCAATAGAAAAATCCTTGTTGGTGTGTTTTGTAAACGTTGAGCATCACCGTAACGCTAGCGAAAAGGCATCTCTAAATATCGATTAAAGTTGGTGTTTCGACGACTATGATTCATCCAAGAGCAGTATACATGGCAAAAAAAATTCATCCAAGCGTTGAAATTTATACTTGTGTTTCTGAGAAAGAAAGTTTTCTTCCGCCAAATCCAATTAAACAAAGTTATTGGGTAGTGATTATTGAGCTTTTTACGGCTATACACCTTGTGCAACGAGGTTGCTGCAGCGGGCTGCCGTAGATAAATGCTTAGAAGAATCTAAGCTAAAGTCATCGATCTTACGCTCAATACAAGAACCAGTACGAGTGTAGCGGATCGCAATCCGCTACCTCCACGAGTACTTAAAACGTTAATCAAGGCAAAGACGCTCTTCCGTTTAAAACTAAAAGGTATTAATTTCATTTATTTGCAGCAGAGCCGCCTATATCTTAAACCTTAAATTTTCCTCATTAAATAGTAAAACCTTTTAGATAGGCATAACTACTGACCGTCCTGCCATGTAATGGCTTCTTGTTTCGGTGTAGCCACACCAATGTGTAACTACACCAGCTTGTGTAATCCACACCTTTGTACGTTCACACCAGCTTGTGTAATCCACACCTTTGTACGTTCACACCATCTTGTGTGACGCGACCATTCATATAATTCCATTACACCCCCCATCAAAATTGCGAATATCCACAATTCACTTTTGATTGTCGATTCATAAGAGGCGCGCATATCTGAGACACGGGAACGTTCCTAAGATAATCTGTGAACATTCTCCGCTCAATGAACCATGTGTCTATCACACGAAAAACACCCAGCCTAGCTGGTTCCGAGGGCGCCCGCGGGCAAAGCCCTTCTTCTTCTGCACGGGGTGAATCTCCGGCAGTACGTCCGCGGCTTCACGGTAAGCAAATCCCAAGCCCTCGGCTACCGGGCGCCACACACCGCGCTCGCCACGGTTGACAAATTTACTTGTCGAAGATTCGGAGGAAGTCGACTACGAGTCGGATACTCCTGTTCCAGCATGGGAAGACTCACGTCGCGCCGTTGGCGCACCTCACCTTCCTCAAATCTTGTGAACACTGTGTCTGTTTCCCGACCTCTCGACTTCCAGGAGTGGTGGTATTATTACCAACCGCATCGACGAAGCACATGAGCAACAGTTGCCGGCTACCCGCAGGGCGGATATCATGCGCTCGTACAATGTCTGGTCCTAGACCCTCGAGTAACATACGGCTTCCGCTAGGCGGATCCCGCACCTGAAGCGAAAGACGCGATCACTCGATCGTTAGGCATCTACGTAGTCGGAAACCCGGCCTGAGCTTGACCAGCGAAAAGCTCTCCGAGCTCGCTTCTTGATACCCCAAGGATTCCCAAAACATAGACACCGCGCTCGACTTTGAGCTCAAAAAGGAGGCGCTCCTGTACCCGCAATGCGGACTATTCCAGTGGTACTCGCCGCTGCGGACGATGATGTGACCTTTAAGCGATGGGTGCAGCGGCACCGGAAACTATCTTTGCTGTCTTCCTTACAACGAAGTCACAAGGAAGTGGATGTGCGCATAGATCGCCATCTTCGATTTGAGTTTGCCAAACTCAAGGTGCAACGCCAACTTCCTGCGTATTGTCGCCCTGCGACACATGATATACTCCATCA